>NC_133328.1:324875216-325199395 GCF_042186555.1 Aquarana catesbeiana | reverse complement strand
ATTTATTTTTCCTTTTCTTTGGTTTCACTATACTGTATGTCACAGTCCCTTAGTACACCAAGAAAAACAATCCGGAAACCTTCAAAAAAAGGTCAAATTTGCAATGGACAGAAAGTTGGCAGAATATACGTCCACTAGAGGTCACTCTCAGCAACATTTCTATCAATTAATGCTAAGGGCATTAATCATCCCGTCAAACGTAAAACCCTCTCGTAAGAAGCATTGCGGCACAAATGTGACATCCTCTGTGCTTGGGAGACGCATTTCTGTAGTCGGGCACCTTGAAAGTGCACTCACAAAAGCTTTCCATGTGATTGTAAAAAAAAGTGTTACCAGCTATTACAGACACAGTTTCTTTCAATCTCATGAAAGACATTAAAGATCCATGAGGTCGTTACCTCATCCTCATCTGTGAAATTAACTCTTCCAAATATACACTCGTGACTGTATACGCTCCTAATGCCCATCAGCTACGCTTTCTTAATAAACTGCTACGCTTAGCTTGTAAAGAACAAATAGGATCGTTACTATTATGTGGAGACTTTAACCCTACACCAGACCCCAAGATTGACTCTACCTCCACTCCAAAAAGAAACCCTCCGGCTTTACAACCCTTCATCAATTACTACGAGCTATATGATGGATGGAGATGCTTAAACACAAATTAAAGAAACTATAGTTTTTTCTCTACAGCGCACCATAGCTACAGCAGAATTGATCTCTTCCTTGTAGATCATGGGCTCTTGATGAAAGCAACATCTTCCTTAATAAATAACATTACATGGTCGGACCATGCATTAATCTCCCTAACTCTAAAAGGTCTTCCTCAGTTATATTTTCCTCAGTTTTACTTTCCAGTTGTTTTCTATGTCTCTGCCTTTTCCAATTTTCTCTCTTATAACCACATATATTATCATCTTGTTCACTCCCCCTCCTCCGTTTTCTTCCCCCCTCCCCCTCACCATCCCCCTTCCCTCCCACCTTCGCTCACATTTTTCCTCCCAGTTCATTTAATGCTTTTTTATTGCTGCCTCTCCTTGATTCCCCCCACTGCTGACACTTCTACACACAGAGTTTCAGGCCACTCCCCCCCTTTACTATTCCGCTCCCCTCCCCATCACCGCTCTCCATATATACATCCTCTTCAGCTCCCAGCCAATCAGCTTGACAAAGGAGCGCCACCGTCACACCACTCACGGTGAGCCAGCTCAGGAAACGCGTCGCACATCGTGTGACGTCATCATCCCGTGTCTGGATCGGCTGCTATCCAAGCCTCCCTTTGGTGCTTGTCTCCGCTGTTTTGGCTGTACACATCCAGCGTTCCTAGACTGCCCAGAGCTTCTAACATCTACCAGCCAAGAGAGATGACTCCATGAACCCTCTGGATTGCCTTGGGACATGTTTTATGCTTGAAAACTTCTACTTAAATGTGAGTGTACTACCAGCTGTTGCTGTTATTAAATAAATTGTTTTAAAAGTCTGCACCCAGAGGCGCCTCCTCTTCCTTGTTTTACAACACCACTTATATCTGGTGATCAAATCTGAGGATTTTTCAACTATTAGGATCCAAAAATGAAATTGAGCAATGTCTAATTAATTACTTTGAAGATAATGCTTCCTCTGTTGAAGATACTTTCCTACTTTGGAACACTCACAAGGTCTTTGTCAGAGGAAATCTTTTTCAAGCTGGGGGCTCGAATGAAGAGGCAACGACTTAAGTGCATAGATGATCTAACAAAAATAATTCAAACACTCGATTCCCAAAACAAAACTAATCCCTTACCCCATATTTTACAACAATTGTACTATGCAAGGCATGAACTTTGATCTCTCCTGTTAGACAATTTTGAAAAAACAACCAAAAGATTAAAAATGACATACTATGCTAATGCAATAAAGCCAGCAAACTTTTAGCTCAGCGTCAGAGGGAAATAAGATACAAAACTAAGATCCCCTTCATTTTACACCCAAAAACCAATGATAAATTGTACCATCCGCAAGCAGTGGCTAACGCCTTTAGCGACTACTGCGGATCTCTGTATAATTTACATTCAGACGTTGATACACCACAACCTACTACAGAAATTATCAGTAATTTTCTTCGCAAACTAAAAATCCTCAAATTAACCCCCGCAAATCTACAACTCCTCAACTCACCATTTACAACACCTGAAACATCTAAAATTATAGAATCACTACCTAACAATAAATCACCTGGGCCAGACGGCTTTACAGGAGAGTATTATAAAACTGTTAAACATATTCTATCCACTTATATGGAAAACATTTATAATGCTGCAGCTGCCTCTTCGGTCTTTCCCTCTGAGATGCTTTGAGCAACAGTATTGACATTACCCAAGCCAGGCAAAGATCCCACATTCCCCCAAAATTTCCATCCAATTTCCCTATTGAACAACTAAGTTTATGCTAAGCTTATAGCTATGAGATTAGTTGATATCCTACCCCAACTTATTCACCCAGACCAATCCGGCTTCACTAAAAAGCGGCAACCGACAGACGCCACATGTAGAATTATCATTATTATCCCTATTGCCAACCAGAAAAAAACGCCTTCTCTGCTTCTGGCTCTGAATGTGGAGAAGGCGTTGGACTGAATTCACTGGACATACTTAGCCCACACACTGACCGCTTTTGGATTTCAAGGCTCTATCTACTCGGCCATAATGGCACTCTATACTTTCCCATCTGTGCAAGTACTCAGCTCTGGGGCACTATCCAACCCGTTCTCTATAACGAATGTTGCATGGCAAGGTTGCCCTCTTTCCCCACCTATCTTTAATTTATTGATGGAACCATTAGCAATATATATACGCTCTCATCCTGACATCTCTGGTTTTTGGGTAAAAAACAAGATGCATACTATTAGTCTATTTGCGGACGACATAATTTTGATGTTAACCGATGTGGGAAAATCCCTGGCTTCGGTACACAATGCATTAATCTTATTTAACCAAGTGTCATATTATAAAGTCAATGATTCTCAATCCCACATACTAGATCTAGGTATCCTCAAATCCACTAAAAAGAAACTGATCTCCTCTTTTCCCTACGTGTGGAAGCAAACAGGAATTAAATATTTGGGAATAATTTTTACACCTCAGTCAAAGGATTTAGTAACAGTCAACTACCTCCCATTTCTTACTATCCTAAATTCAAAGCTCCACAACCTGGTTAAAATTAAATTAACTTGGTCTGAAAGATTGGCATTGTTCAAACTGCTATTGCTTCCTCAGCCTTTATACCTGTTTAGAACTTTGCCAATCCCAGTCCCCAACACATTTTTTCTAAAAGCACAAGCTTTACCTAACTGTTACCTTTGGAAGGGGAAGAAGGCAAAATGCACTTTTAGTAAACTCATTCTTACTAGAAAGGCAGGAGGAATGGGTCATGTTGTAATTAGAGACTACCATAGAGCTGTAATACTCACCCAATTAAAAGCATGGTTTCCTTCCACTGCCACCACATTGTGGGTGGAATTAGAGCGTTCATGAGTACCGGCGATAATCTATACATCTTTACACTAGCCGACCGTTTTAACACAACCTCACATCCCTTGCTCTCACCTACCATCAGAGCAGCACTGGCAACTTGGCAACAGATCTCAGATTTACCAACTAAAGATACAACTAGTGCAAATCTCCAACTTCCCATTCTTAGTCTCTCCAATATTATACCAAATCTTAACATCACATATTGGCCATCTAATGGATTAGAGACAGTAGAAGACCTCCTAATAGGCCCAGCTATAAAAACCTTTTGAGTCTTACAAATTGTATATGCAATCCCCAACCAAGACTATTATAAGTATCTCCAAATCCAACACTTCCTACAAAACAACAAAAATATGACCTTAGTACTTCCCTGGAGAATTGTCCAATTTTACAAAATGCACAGCTCTACTATAAAGGGTATTGCTTTATTTTACTCCACACTTGGTCAAAAAGACACCTTTATTAAAGTTACTTCTTTCAAACAATGGGAGAGAGGCTTTGGGAGAAGTTACCATACCTCCATTTGGCAAAAAGCCCTATCCACCACCTATGCTGCTACCAGAAGTTCTAACCTATAGGAACTAACACAGAAACTAGCCTTAAGATGGTACTTAACACCTCCACACATAGCTAATTTTTTTCCCCACTCATTCTCTGAATACTGGAGAAGATGTGGTGGGGAGGGTTCACTAATCCATATATTATGGAGGTGCCCTTCCCTCTCCTCATTTTGGTCAGGTATCTCGGCACTTATCCTCCAAGTGCTGAAGATAAATGTTTCCCTATCACCAGGACTAGCTCTATGCTCCGTGGGGATAGAATTCATTCCTCGTGACCTGAGGACTATACTTATTCATATTTTACTAGCAGCCCGATTGACTCTAGTCCAACACTGGAAAGACCATAAACCCCCTAACAGTGGGTGAAGCCATTCAAACTACCCAAACCCACGCTATCTATGAAACAATGTTTGCCTCAGCTAATGGCAATTACCAGAAAGAAAATAAAATATGGGAACAATGGAAACAATGATATAATAGTTCTAAACCCACATAAACGTTAATAATTATATGATTCCACTTAGATATGTGACACATAAGTTACCACATTCTTCCATATAACTAGTACAAGCTTCTTTTAGACTGTGACTTATCTGCTTATTTACTAATCTACGACTAGCTTTTCATTACAATTGTTCAATAAGTCTGTTTACATTTTACATGTTACGTTTAATGTCTTTGATACTTTGATCCTAATGAATCATACTCATACAAATATACTAAATCAGTATGCTCTTTTGACTACATTGCTCTTATCTCTGGAGACACCTTGATTTGAAATTATGGTAGGGTCAGCCGAGGAACCTCTCAACCCGACACACAGTATGTTCCCAGAAGGGGTGTCTGGGGAGAGGGGGGGCAGCAGGTACCCTTACCAAAAGAACTGTATTTACTGTTACTAGCTTTAAATATGGCCCAAGTTTGTTAACAGGATCATATACAAGAGAAGGGATCAATGTTTTGTATTATCCTTTGTACTTTTATATGAAAACTCTAAAATACCTTGAGTGAAAAATATCCCAACAGGATTTTTTGTCAGCTGGCACAATAGCCTGCAAATAAACTCTTTTTTCAAGCAATTCATGATATACTGTAAGTGCATTCCTAGAAAGGGAAACCATTTCCTCACAAATGGAATAAAAACACCATCATGTTTTAATTATTAACAGGCAGAAAATGTTTAAAAACATTAGAGGGTATATTAGAAATTTGGACTAGAACCACCATTGTAATGCTCATTGATTCTGACCCTACTATCTTAGAAATCTGACTTGCTGTCTCTGACCTGCTGATTCGGATTCAAAGTATCTCACAAAAGTGAGTACATCCCTCACATTTTTTAAAATATTTTATTATATCTTTTCATATGACAACACTAAAGAAATGACACTTTGCTACAATGTAAAGTAGTGAGTGTACAGCTTGCATAACAGTGTAAATTTGTTGTCCCTTCAAAATAACTCACGCACAGCCATTAACCACTAGCTGCCCGCCCACTGTCAAATGACTGCGGGACGAGGCAGCTCTCATTCTGGGTGGATGTCATATGACGTGACCACCTTCCCGAGCCACCAGGCGGCGCGCGCTGGGGACCCGATGCGCATGCCCGGCAGCCGCAATGTCCACCGGGCACCCACGATTGCCCAGCAACCGAGCAGGACCGTGGATTTGGAGACGCTATAACTTTTGCGCAAACCAATCAATATACGCTTATTGCGATTTTTTTTACCAAAAATATGTAGAAGAATACGTATCAGCCTAAACTGAGGAAAAAAATTGTTCTTTCAAAAAAAAAAAAAATTGAATATTTATTATAGCAAAAAGTAAAAAATATTGTGTTTTTTTAACTTGTCCCTCTTTTTTTGTTTATAGCGCAATAAATAAAAAACGCAGAGGTGATCAAATACCACCAAAAGAAAGCTCTATTTGTGGGGAAAAATGATAAAAATTTTATTAGGGTGCAGTGTAACATGACTGCACAATTGTCATTCAAAGTGCAACATCGCTGAAAGCTGAAAAATGGCTTGGGCAGGAAGGGGGTGAAAGTGCCCAGTATTGAGGTGGTTAATGTCTAAAGCACTGGCAACAAAAGTGAGTACACCCCTAAGTGAAAATGTTCAAATTGGGCCCAAAGTGTCAATATTTTGTGTAGCCACCAATATTTTTCAGCACTACCTTAACCCTCTTCAGCAAGGAGTTCACCAGAGCTTCACAGGTTGCCACTGGAGTCCCCTTCCACTCCTCCATGACGACATCACAAAGCTGGTGGATGTTAGAGACTTTTTGCTCCTCTACCTTCCATTTGAGAATGCCCCACAGATGTTCAATAGGGTTTAGGTGTGGAGACCTGCTTGGCCAGTCCATCCCTTTACCCTCAGCTTCTTTAGCAAGGCAGTGGTCATCTAGGAGGTGTGTTTGGGGTCGTTATCATGTTGGAATATTGCCCTGCGGCCCAGTCTCCAAAGGGAGGGGCTCATGCTCTGCTTCAGTATGTCACAGTACATGTTGGCTTTCATGGTTCCCTCATTGAACTGTAGCTCCCCAGTGCCGACAGCACTCATGCAGCCCCAGACCATGACACTCCCACCACCATGCTTAATTGTAGGCAAGACACACTTGTCTTTGTACTCCTCACCTGGTTGCTGCCACACATGCTTGACACCATCTGAACCAAATACGTTTATCTTGGTCTCACCAGACCACAGGACATGGTTCCAGTAATCCATGTACTCAGTCTGCTTGTCTTCAGCAAACTGTTTGTGGGCTTTCTTGTGCATCATCTTTAGAAGAGGCTTCCTTCTGGGATGACAGCCATGCAGACCAATTTGATGCAGTGTGCGGCGTATGGTCTGAGCACTGACAGGCTGACCCCCCACCCCTTCAACCTCTGCAGCAATGCTGGCAACACTCATATGTCTATTTCCCAAAGACAACCTCTGCATAAGACGCTGAGCACATGCACTCAACTTCTTTGGTTGACCATGGTGAGGATTGCTCTGAGTGGAACGTGTCCTGTTAAACAGCTGTATGGTCTTGGCCACTGTGCTGCTGCTCAGTTTCAGGGTCTTGGCAACCTTCTTATGTCCTAGGCCATCTTTATGTAGAGCAACAATTCTTTTTTTCAGATCCTCAGAGAGTTCTTTGACATGAGGTGCCATGTTGAACTTCCAGTGACGAGTATAAGAGAGTGAGAGCAATGACACCAAATTTAACACACCTGCTCCCCATTCACACCTGAGACCTTGTAACACTAACGAGTCACATGACATCGGGGAGGGAAAAATGGCTTATTGGGCCCTATTCGCACATTTTCACTTAGGGGTGTACTCACTTTTGTTGCCAGCGGTTTAGACATTAATGGCTGTGTGTTGAGTTATTTTGAGGGGACAGAAAATATACACTTTTTATACAAGCTGTACACTCACTACTTTACAATGTAGCAAAGTATAATTTCTTCAGTGTTGTCCCATGAAAAGATATAATAAAATATTTACAAAAATGTGAGGGGTGTACTCACTTTTGTGAGATACTGTATTTCTGAATGTTAAAATATAGTAAATCTCTAATTTTATACATATTACATAGAAATTTGAGATATTTGAGATGATTCGCCAAGGGAGTTGAGAATCTTCACATATTGTGTGAACATTCTTTTCAGTTATCCAGTCATGTGAAAAAAAATGCTATTTTAATTATTTTATCTGTACAATTGGATAATTGAAGTGAATGTTCCCACAATTTATTGTGTGAAGATTTTCAACCCCTTTAGTAAATCAGCCTCATGATGTCAAAGTTTTAAAGAAAATCACTGTCTGGGATTTACCTAAGTTAAAATAGTATATTGACAGCCTGACTGACAACACTGTTAATGATCAGTCTCCACTCCCAATAGCAGCAACGTGTATGTGTCATGATCCTTACCTATGCATAACAAGCAAAGAAGAGTAATCCACACCTTCTCGGAAGTAAGCAAATCACTATTTGTATATGCATGTTAATATTAAAACTATCATTTTAATTTAATTTTTAACAAACAGTGATATTTTAATAAACACTTTCAAGGAGGTGCAAATAAGTCTGGTTTGTTCTATACACATGAAATGCATATTGTATTTAGCTTTCTGGGGAGCCCTTTCTCTGACTTGCTGTCTTGTTTTCTTTCTGGGTCTAGATACTTGCTTGGCTTTTGGTTGCTCCTACTGGATCTTTGTACATTCCAAATTATTTCCCCTTTCCCAGGCACAATCAATAATGTTCCATTCTCCCTTCAAGCGCACTGTGCACCTAGAGAGCCATGGCCAAATATTACATAGTTAGTCTGGTTTAAAAAAGTCCATCTAGTTCAACCAATAAAAGAGAAAAAAACCTAAAAAAAAAAGTGATAAAATCCTATATACACAATCCTATACCCACAGTTGATCCAGGGGAAGGCAAAAAAAACAGCAAAACATGAACCAGTTTGCTCCAGCAGGAGAAACAATTCCTTTCTGATCCCCAGAGAGTCAATTGGATATTCAGTGGATCAACTTTACCTATAAACATTATTATCCAGTTATATTATTTACATTTAGAAAAGACTACTGGCTTTTTTTAAATCAATTTACTGAACTGGACAGAACCAGCTCTTGAGGGAGCCTATTCCACATTTTTACAGCTCTTACAGTGAAGAAACCTTTACATATTCAGGGTTTAAATCTCTATTCCTCTAGCTATAAAGAGTGCCCCCTTGTCCTCTTTGATGAGCTTAAAGTGAATAACTCAACGCCAAGATCATTACATGGACTGCTTATGTATTCATACATGTCAATCATACCACCCTAAATTTCCTCTTC
Source organism: Aquarana catesbeiana (assembly GCF_042186555.1). Classification (NCBI taxonomy): domain Eukaryota; kingdom Metazoa; phylum Chordata; class Amphibia; order Anura; family Ranidae; genus Aquarana; species Aquarana catesbeiana. The sequence continues at coordinate 325,190,491 of NC_133328.1, read as the reverse complement.
TCAAGAGAGAATAAATTCAGTTCCTCTAATCTTTCTTCACAGCTAAGCTCCTCCGTGCCTCTTATCAGCTTTGTTGTCCTTCGCTGCACTTTCTCCAGTTCCCCGATATCCTTTTTAGGAACTGGTGCTCAAAACTGAACTGCATATTTCAGATGAGGTCTTACTAGTGATTTGTACAGGGGCAAAATTATATCTCTCTCTCTGGAGTCCATACTTCTATTAATGCAAGAAAGATTTGTCTCACTTTGGAAACCGCAGCTTGGAATTGCATGCTATTATTAAGCTTAGGATCTACCAAAACACCCAGATCCTTCTCCACCATTGAGTACACCACAGTTGTACTCCTCCTAGTATGTAAGATGCATGCATATTCTTATCCCCCAAGTGCATAACTTTAAATTTTTCAACACTAAACCTCACCTGCAAATATTTGCCCACTTAAACAGTGCATTGAGGTAGGCTTGCAAGTTGGAGACATTCTGTAAGGTAGTTATTCCACTGCATAGCTTGGTGTAATCTGCAAAGACTGTACAATACTTTTAATCCCAGACCCTATATCATTTATAAATATATTAAAAAGTAATGGTCCCAACACTGAACTTTGGGGTACACCATTAATAACCTTAGACCATTCAGAGTATAAATCAGTAACCGCTACTCTCTGAATTTGGTCTTTTAGCCAGTTTCCTATCCGTTTACAAACTGATCTTTCCATGCCTGTAGACTTTACCTTACACATTAGCCGTGTGTCAAGCGCTTTTGCAAAATTCAAGTATACCACATCCACAGTCACAATATTGTGTAAGCAGGCATCATTTCTGGACTGACCTGTTTTTTTAAGAATTTTTTTTCCACTCTCTATTTGTTTCGAAAGGGGTTGTGAGTTCTTGTAATACTATTGATGTCAATCTTTGTTACTGACTACACTTGTATAGGTCTTGCTTGAACTCTTCTTTTCCTGACTACATGAATGCTTCCTTACTAAAATCAAATAATAGACTCCCATAGGTTGACATGTAAATTGCCATCATCCTTCTAAACATTGAAAAGTACCGAACGTCAAAAATGAAATTGAAAAAAAAAGAAAATAATATAATAAAGAAATTATATATATAAAATTACAAATATTTATTGTTACAAAATATGAAGCATTAAAAACAGAATACTTGTAGAAATAAACCACAAGAAGAGCATGGGTGCATGCATGGAAATATTGTACAAATGTAAACAGGGGTGGTAGAATCCTACTACATGGGCATAAACCATACAAGCGGGTAGCCTAGAAGGTACAGTAAGTAGTAGAAAAGTACAACACGATTCCAGAAAGTGCATAAAATATTATCTTCATCAGGGTCTGTTTATCACCTCTGAAATATAGAATACAATATGAGGACATTACAGTACAAAAATAACAATTACCATTAGAGCAATGAATTACAGTGTTTAATAAGCACCTATTGATACAGACTATATAAACATAATGAACTTACATATCAAATAAATTGGTCTGGACAAGGAATTCCCTCAGCACCCAGAACTCCTCCCAGAGGTATGCAAATGCCTTTCATCACAACAAAGGGGCCATAGGGTATGAAACCCAACAAGGGCAGCAAAAAGGAGAGATCCAAAAAAAGTCCCACTCGTTATCAAAGAATAACCTGGAATCAAATTTTTGATTTCAGTTAAAAAATGCACATAAACCAGACATCTTTGGTGTCTCAACACAACAGAGCTGGACCCCCGGGCAAGGACAGCAATGGAGTAACAACAACTCACCCCCTGGGGGGAAAAAACAGATGAGTCCCCAAGCGCTCCCCACATAGGAGGGACACACATTACAGAAAATTCCATAGCGAGAGCCACACTCGCACGTTATAGTCTGGAAATTCCTGATTGAAAAAGGGGACACCTAGGTTGTAGTGACCCCTACCAGGATACACCCAACTAAAGCGCAGGACCACCTATAAAGAGAATTATAAAGTTAAATATAGGGTGCATAGGTTAATTGTAAAAGTGTCTTGGAGAAAACAGGAAAGGTCACCCCAGTAAGGACAAAACCCCAGAGAACAGCTGCCAACCCATCAAAGAGGAGGCTGTATCAATGGAGGCGCCAAACATGGTAGGAACCAAACCTGCATCCAGAAAAAGACACAAAAACATACTGAAGGTGCCAGACTTACCAACTATGAAGTGCATAATGCCCAAGTCCCACACTGGACATGGGAGGATTAATGGCACCTAAGTTGTAGAGACAATAGGATCTCCTGAAAGTGTGATCCTAAACACACCAAGTGTAAAGGAAGAAAGATGCCCATACATCCCCTGGCATCTTCCTTATAAGCCCAATATAAGGAAGTTACCAGGGGCTGTATGGGCGTCTTTCTTCCTTTACTCTTGGCATGTTTAGGATCACACTTTTAAGAGATCCTATTGTCTCTACAACTTAGGTGCCATTACACCTCCCATGTCCAGTGTGGGACTGGTTTATGTGTATTTTTAAACTGAAATCAAAAATTTGATTCCAGGTTATTCTTTGATAACGAGTGGGACTTTTTTTGGATCTCTCCTTTTTGCTGCCCTTGCTGGGTTTCATACCCTATGGCCCCTTTGTTGTGATGAAATGCATTTGCAGACCTCTGGGAGGAGTTCTGAGTGCTGAGGGAATTCCTTGTCCAGACCAATTTATTTGATATGCAAGTTCATTATGTTTATATATTCTGTATCAATAGGTGTTTATTATACACTGTAATTAATTGCTTTAATGGTAATTGTTATTTATGTACTTGTCAGGAACTTGGTAGGAGGCCGAGATGCCGGGAGGGCTCCCCTTGCAGCCGAGTGCAGCACAACCATGAAGATGACACAGGAATGCAGTGCCCACAGAAGCACAGGTTGCCTGGTAGAGGAAGCTGGTGCCAGGAGTATTGATGAGCTTTGTGTTTGAGTCGAACCCATGTTTGACTTGAACATCGGCTGTTCGCCCGTTCGCCGAATTGCGAACGATATGGGCCGTTTGTGCCAAATTTGTGTGGCGCATCGCAGTGCATTGCTGGCTGACTATGACCCGCATGCTTAGCCAATCACAGCGCCGTCTGTAGAGAGAGCTGTAATTGGCCAAAGCCAGGGTGGCTTTGGCCAATTATGGCTCAGGGGGTTTAGTACACGCCCCACACTATATAAGGCCGTCTGCACGGCGGCCCTGTGTAGTGTGTTCTGGCGTTGAGAGACAGAGACAGAGAGACAGTGTCATTTGATTTAAGTTAGATAGATTAGGCAGGACAGTCAGTCAGTTAGCTGCACTTACAGTGTATTGTGTATTGTGTATATATATGCATCCCAGGTGTTGTATATATATATGCCACCACGGCCCGATCCACAACCAGGAAGTGACCTGTTCCCCTGGATATCGAATCGGCTGGTCTTCTGAACGGTGACACGCTACCCATATACGTTTTTGCTTGTTTAACTGCTTTTATAGTGTACGTATATAGAATGAGGGGTTTTTTATGAAGATTGTGGGGTACAATTTAATAAACAGAATTACGCTATGTGCACACAATTTTCTCTTTCTGGCATTCATCTGTTTGGAGTTGTGGCCCCCCCCCTGAACCCCCAGGAGCGGTACTGAGAGAGTGGTGCTGAGAAGACCTTTTGTTCTTGGAGGCTTTTTAAATTAGTAGATCTGGTGAGTTCGATCCCCTAGGGGGAGAGTGTCAACACAGGGTGAAATTCTGCTGACCGGTGGAAGGCGCACACTGAGATACGACTGTATTGTCACTGATGGACTTTTTTCTGAGCACTTCACAGACTCTCTACCTCTCTGTTTGATTGCTTTTGTGTGTAGTTGGCCGCATGATTTTATATTTATCTTTGCTCAACAATTAGCGCTGTTTGTAGTATATGTCTACTCGTCTGGTTTATATATACTATTATTAATAATATTTGTATATATATATGTATATATATATAAATATATATATATATATATATATATATATATATATATATATATATATACTGTATTCAGTTTAGCTAGATCCGTTCCTGTTATTATCTTCCTACTGACAGGCAGGCTTGCGTTGTTACAGTATTTAAAGCTACCTATAGAAAATTGCTGGTGTTCTTCTGATCCTATTAGTACCACAGTCAGGCAGCTAGACTATTTACAGTTAGTGTAGTGCGTCCTCCTCACAGTGTTCAGCTAAAGCTACAAGTTAGTTTAGTGTGACCTCTGCACAGTGTTCAGCTAAAGCTACAAGTTAGTGTAGTGCGTCCTCTGAACAGTGTTCAGCTAAAGCTACAAGTTAGTGTAGTGCACAGTGTTCAGCTAAAGCTACAAGTTAGTGTAGTGCGTCCTCCTCACAGTGTTCAGTTAAAGCTACAAGTTAGTGTAGGGTGTCCTCCTCACAGTGTTCAGCTAAAGCTACAAGTTAGTGTAGTGCAACCTTTGCACAGTGTTCAGCTAAAGCTACAAGTTAGTGTAGTGCGTCCTCTGAACAGTGTTCAGCTAAATCTACAAGTTAGTGTAGTGCACAGTGTTCAGCTAAAGCTACAAGTTAGTGTAGTGCATCCTCTGAACAGTGTTCAGCTAAAGCTACAAGTTAGTGTAGTGCATCCTCTGAACAGTGTTCAGCTAAAGCTACAAGTTAGTTCAGTGCGACCTCTGCACAGTGTTCAGCTAAAGCTAGAAGTTAATGTAGTGCGCCCTCTGCACAGTGTTCAGCTAAAGCTATATATATATCCCAGCTTAGTGCAGCTACATCTCACTGCAGGCCATTAGTATGTCTGGAAGGCCAACAAGGAGAGGCAGACAGTCACAAGCCAATAAAAGAGGGCAAGCAGGCTCTGTGTCTAGAGGCAACAGTGCTGGTCGTGGAGACGGTGTATCCTCATCAACACGTGGCCGTGGGACATGCTTGGCCTTTTTTTTGGCAGCTGGCCGCGTTGAGCCGCAACATGTGGAAGACGTGGTTGAGTGGATGACCAAGCCGTCCTCATCCTCCTCATCCTCTCTCACCCATGCTCAGGGTACTTTGTCTGGCAAAGCAGCTGCCAACGTGGCCTTTTCCCTCGGCTCAATGGCATCAGTGACTCCTTCCCTAGCCCCACCATGTCCTCCTGAGGAGTCCCTCAAACTGTTTGACCACAGTGTTGGGTACATGCTCCAGGAGGATGCCCAGTGTTTAGAATGCTCTGATGATGATACTGAGCTAAATTAAGGCAGTAATGTGAGCATGGACAGAGGGGGTGCCCAAGAAGGACAGCAATCTGGCAGTAATGCTCCCCCTGCTGCAGCATACTGCCAGGTTTGCTCCAGTGATGAGGAGGGAGGGGATGATGAGGTCACTGACTCAACGTGGGTGCCTGATAGGAGAGAGGAGGAGGAGGCACTTCACCAACGAGGCAGGATGCCCTCCAGGGACCAGCCTAAGGGCAGCACACTGACTGCATCACACCGCAAAGCTCCGCATGTGCAGGGCACTGCTGTCTCTGCGCTTTATTCCAAAAGTTTTTTGGTATGGGCTTTTTTGAGACGAGTGCATCAGATCGCACCGCTGGTATTTGCAACATATGTCTCAAGCGTATCTCGCGTGGCCAAAACATCTCCCGCTTGGGCTTGACCAGACATATGTTGACCTGCCATGCAGTTTGTTGGCAAGTGTATCTAAAAGATCCACACCAAAGAACAAAGAGGACCTCTCCTTACTCCTCATCAGCTGGGATCTCCAACCCCACTATACCTTCAGTCCTCTCTGAGATCTGCACTGAGAGGAATGAAGGTGTAGAATTAGAAGTGTCACAGCCAAGTACTTGTGGGCAATCTGCTTTCGGTACACCAACGTCAGATTATACCAGGCAAATTTCCCTGCCCCAGCTGCTGCACCGCCAAAAGAAGTTCGCTCACAGCCATCCATATGCCCAGCGGTTGAATGCTAGCTTGGCAAAATTGCTAGCACTTCTACTGCTACCTTTTGAGTTGGTAGACACTGCCCCCTTCCGTGAGTTTTTGGAATGTGCAGTTCCTCAGTGGCAGGTACCCAAATGCCACTTTTTCTCACAGAAGGTGATTACGGCTCTCTACCGGCATGTGGAATGTCCATGCCTCGCAAGGACAGGGCGGTCAGCGGTAAGTTGCATATTACCGCTGACTCATGGTCCAGCAGGCATGGACAGGGACGTTACCTAAGTTTCACGGCGCATTGGGTGACTCTGCTGGCAGCTGGGAAGGATGCAGGACAAGGTGCAGTAGTGTTGGAGGTTGTTCCGCCACCACACCTCCAAAATGCCACTACTAATGATTCTGACACACCTCTCTCCTCCACCCCCTCCTCTTCTTCTTCCTCCATGGCCTCTTCCTGTGCTTTGTCCTTGGAACCAGCGGTGCTCCATAGGTGTTCGAGGGGCTACTCAAGTATGCAGGCCAAAGGATGCCATGTGGTGCTTGAGCTGGTGTGCTTGGGGGACAGGAGCCACACTGGGGCAGAGGTTCTGTCAGCTCTGCAAGGGCAGGTTCAGAGGTGGCTGACACCACGCCAAGTTAAGGCAGAAATGGTGGTTTGCAACAATGGCACCAACCTCCTCTCCACCCTCTGACAGGGACAAATGACCCATGTGCCCTGTTTGGCTCACGTCCTTAACTTAGTGGTGCAGCGATTCTTGGGCAGGTAACCGGGCTTACAGGATGTCCTGAGGCAGGCCAGGAAAGTGTGTGTGCATTCCGCTGGTCATATAATGCCAGTGCTCGGCTGGCAGACCTCCAAAAGGAATTTAACCTGCCCAAGAACCGCCTAATCTGTGACATGCCCACCAGGTGGAACTCAACATTGGCCATGCTGCAGCGGCTGCACACACAGCAGAGGGCCATCAATGAGTACCTGTGTGACTATGGCACCAGGACAGGGTCAGGGGAGCTTGTTTTTTTTTCCCATGCCAGTGGGCCATGATCAGGGATGCATGCACTGTCCTGTCACCATTTGAGAAGGCCACGAGGATGGTGAGTAGTGACAGTGCATGCATCAGTGACACTGTCCTCCTTGTCCACCTGTTGGAGCACATGCTGCGTGGAATAATGGACAGGGCACTTGAGGCAGAACAGAGGTAGGAAGAGGAGGACTTCCTTAGCTCTCAAGGCCCCCTTTATCCAGACAGTGTTCCTGCGTGCCCACCGATCACACAGGAAGAGGAGGAGGAGGATTGTGTCAGTATGGAGGTGGAGCCTGGCACTCTCCATCAGCAGCAGTCTTCAAGGGATCATTTACAGTCCCAAGAAACACATGGACTTGTACATGGCTGGGAGGAGGTGGCTGCGGATCATGTCGTCCTTAGTGACCCAGAGGACTCCGGACCGAATGCCTCAGCAAACCTATGCTGCATGGCCTCCCTGATCCTGCAAAGCCTGTGGAAGGATCCTCGTATTTGTGGTATCAAGGAGAAAGAACAATACTGGCTGGCAACCCTCCTTGATCCACGTTACAAGGGTAAGGTTGCAGACCTTATCCTGCCGTCGCAGAGGGAGCAGAGGATGAAAAATCTTCGGGAGGCCTTGCAGAAAGGTCTGTGCAATGCGTTCCCAGAGACTGGGAGGTTACAAACTCCTGTTTCTGGACAACATGTTGCTGAGGCTTCGGTCAGTCAAAGAAGGAGCGATGGAGAAGGTGGTCATCTGACCGATGCGTTCAGACAATTTTTTAGTCCGCAGCCCCAAGGTATGATCGGTTCCAGCAACCATCACCAGCGTCTGTTTTACATGGTGCAGGAATACCTAGGGGCAAGATCTGACTTGGACACCTTTCCCACTGAAAATCCTCTGGGTTACTGGTTCTTGAGGATGGATCACTGGCCAGAGCTTGCACAGTATGCAATTGAGCTACTGGCCTGTTCTGTATCCAGCGTTCTTTTGGAACGCACATTCACTGCTGCTGGAGGCTTTGTAACTGATCAGAGGGTGCATCTTCCACCGACTCGGTCGATCGACTGACCTTCATAAAAATGAATCAGTCTTGTATCACCACCAGCTACCAAGCACCTGATGCTGATGTAACCGAATAAATTTTTTTGAAATGTCAGATCCCTTCAAAAAGACTGCCTATGCTGATGCTGAGTGACTATCCTGTTATAGTGAGTAATTATCCTCTTCCTCCTCAATGATCATGATGATAGCTTGTAAGAACATTTTTGGTTCTGGGCACCGCCAGTCCCGCCACCAGTGCCTAAGGCCCAATTTTTCAGCCCCTGTTTAACAGGGGCATGTAATTGCAATTTTTGATGCAATTCTTTGCAGCAGGGCTAGTTCCTGCGCTCCAACTAGAGTATCTGTGAGGGGTTGCAGTGTTGTGGCACCAGCACCAGTGCCTAAGGCCCAATTTTTCAGCCCCTGTTTAACAGGGGCATGTAATTACAATTTTTGATGCAATTCTTTGCAGTAGGGCTAGTTCCTGCACTCCAACTAGAGTATCTGTGAGGGGTTGCAGTGTTTTGGCGCCAGCACCGGTGCCTAAGGCCCAATTTTCAGCCCCTGTTTAACAGGGGCGTGTAATTAAAATTTTTGATACAATTCTTTGCAGCAGGGCTAGTTCCTTTGCTCCAACTAGAGTATCTGTGAGGGGTTGCAGTGTTGTGGCACCAGCACCAGTGCCTAAGGCCCAATTTTTCAGCCCCTGTTTAACAGGGGCGTGTAATTACAATTTTTGATACAATTCTTTGCAGCAGGGCTAGTTCCTGCGCTCCAACTAGAGTATCTGTGAGGGGTTGCAGTGTTGTGGCACCAGCACCAGTGCCTAAGGCCCAATTTTTCAGCCCCTGTTTAACAGGGGCATGTAATTACAATTTTTGATGCAATTCTTTGCAGCAGGGCTAGTTCCTTTGCTCCAACTAGAGTATCTGTGAGGGGTTGCAGTGTTGTGGCACCAGCACCAGTGCCTAAGGCCCAATTTTTCAGCCCCTGTTTAACAGGGGCGTGTAATTACAATTTTTGATGCAATTCTTTGCAGCAGGGCTAGTTCCTGCGCTCCAACTAGAGTATCTGTGAGGGGTTGCAGTGTTGTGGCACCAGCACCAGTGCCTAAGGCCCAATTTTTCAGCCCCTGTTTAACAGGGGCGTGTAATTACAATTTTTGATACAATTCTTTGCAGCAGGGCTAGTTCCTGCGCTCCAACTCAAGTATCTGTGAGGGTTTGCAGTGTTGTGGCACCAGCACCAGTGCCTAAGGCCCAATTTTTCAGCCCCTGTTTAACAGGGGCGTGTAATTGCAATTTTTGATACAATTCTTTGCAGCAGGGCTAGTTCCTGCGCTCCAACTAGAGTATCTGTGAGGGGTTGCAGTGTTGTGGCACCAGCACCAGTGCCTAAGGCCCAATTTTTCAGTCCCTGTTTAACAGGGGCATGTAATTACAATTTTTGATGCAATTCTTTGCAGCAGGGCTAGTTCCTGCGCTCCAACTAGAGTATCTGTGAGGGGTTGCAGTGTTGTGGCACCAGCACCAGTGCCTAAGGCCCAATTTTTCAGCCCCTGTTTAACAGGGGCATGTAATTACAATTTTTGATGCAATTCTTTGCAGCAGGGCTAGTTCCTGCGCTCCAACTAGAGTATCTGTGAGGGGTTGCAGTGTTGTGGCACCAGCACCAGTGCCTAAGGCCCGATTTTTCAGCCCCTGTTTAACAGGGGCGTGTAATTACAATTTTTGATACAATTCTTTGCAGCAGGGCTAGTTCCTGCACTCCAACTAGAGTATCTGTGAGGGGTTGCAGTGTTGTGGCGCCAGCACCAGTGCCTAAGGCCCAATTTTTCAGCCCCTGTTTAACAGGGGCGTGTAATTACAATTTTTGATGAAATTCTTTGCAGCAGGGCTAGTTCCTGCGCTCCAACTAGAGTATCTGTGAGGGGTTGCAGTGTTGTGGCACCAGCACCAGTGCCTAAGGCCCTATTTTTCAGCCCCTGTTTAACAGGGGCATGTAATTTCAATTTTTGATGCAATTATTTGCAGCAGGGCTAGTTCCTGCACTCCAACTAGAGTATCTGTGAGGGGTTGCAGTGTTGTGGCACCAGCACCAGTGCCTAAGGCCCAATTTTTCAGCTCCTGTTTACCAGGGGCATGTAATTACAATTTTTGATCTAATTATTTGCAGCAGGGCTAGCTCCTGTGCTCCAACTAGAGTATCTGTGAGGGGTTGCAGTATTGTGGCACCAGCACCAGTGCCTAAGGCCCAATTTTTCAGCCCCTGTTTAACAGGGGCGTGTAATTACAATTTTTGATACAATTCTTTGCAGCAGGGCTAGTTCCTGCGCTCCAACTAGAGTATCTGTGAGGGGTTGCAGTGTTGTGGCATCAGCACCAGTGCCTAAGGCCCAATTTTTCAGCCCCTGTTTAACAGGGGCGTGTAATTACAATTTTTGATGCAATTCTTTGCAGCAGGGCTAGTTCCTGCGCTCTAACTAGAGTATCTGTGAGGGGTTGCAGTGTTGTGGCACCAGCACCAGTGCCTAAGGCCCAATTTTTCAGCCCCTGTTTAACAGGGGCGTGTAATTACAATTTTTGATACAATTCTTTGCAGCAGGGCTAGTTCCTGCGCTCCAACTAGGCTATCTGTGAGGGGTTGCAGTGTTGTGGCACCAGCACTAGTGCCTAAGGCCCAATTTTTCAGCCCCTGTTTAACAGGGGCGTGTAATTACAATTTTTGATACAATTCTTTGCAGCAGGGCTAGTTCCTTTGCTCCAACTAGAGTATCTGTGAGGGGTTGCAGTGTTGTGGCACCAGCACCAGTGCCTAAGGCCCAATTTTTCAGCCCCTGTTTAACAGGAGCATATTATTACAATTTTTGATGCAATTCTTTGCAGCAGGGCTAGTTCCTGCGCTCCAACTCGAGTATCTGTGAGGGGTTGCAGTGTTGTGGCACCAGCACCAGTGCCTAAGGCCCAATTTTTCAGCCCCTGTTTAACAGGGGCGTGTAATTACAATTTTTGATACAATTCTTTGCAGCAGGGCTAGTTCCTGCACTCCAACTAGAGTATCTGTGAGGGGTTGCAGTGTTGTGGCACCAGCACCAGTGCCTAAGGCCCAATTTTTCAGCCCCTGTTTAACAGGGGCGTGTATTTACAATTTTTGATGCAATTCTTTGCAGCAGGGCTAGTTCCTGCGCTCTAACTAGAGTATCTGTGAGGGGTTGCAGTGTTGTGGCACCAGCACCAGTGCCTAAGGCCCAATTTTTCAGCCCCTGTTTAACAGGGGCGTGTAATTTCGATTTTTGATGCAATTATTTGCAGCAGGGCTAGTTCCTGCACTCCAACTAGAGTATCTGTGAGGGGTTGCAGTGTTGTGGCACCAGCACCAGTGCCTAAGGCCCAATTTTTCAGCCCCTGTTTAACAGGGGCGTGTAATTACAATTTTTGATCTAATTCTTTGCAGCAGGGCTAGCTCCTGTGCTCCAACTAGAGTATCTGTGAGGGGTTGCAGTATTGTGGCACCAGCACCAGTGCCTGAGGCCCAATTTTTCAGCCCCTGTTTAACAGGGGCATGTAATTACACTTTTTGATGCAATTCTTTGCAGCAGGGCTAGCTCCTGCGCTCCAACTAGAGTATCTGTGAGGGGTTGCAGTATTGTGGCACCAGCACCAGTGCCTAAGGCCCAATTTTTCAGCCCCTGTTCAACAGGGACATGTAAAAAGAATTCTTGAGCTAATATTTCACAGCAGGGCCCGTTTCTGAGCCCACCAAGAGTATCTGTGAGGACTTACAGTGTTGTGGCACCAGCACCACCACCACTAAAGGCCCAATTTTTCAGCCCCCGTTCAACAGGGGCATGTAATTACAATTCTTGATCTAATATTTCACAGCAGGGCCCTGTGAGGGCTTACAGTGTTGTGGCCACAACAACACCTACGGCCCAAATTTCTGCTGAGTATATAGGGCAGGCCCCTACTTTCAAACATCCAACTTACAAATGACTCCTACTTGCAAATGGAAGGAGACAACAGGAAGTAATCTACCCCTAGGAAGGGAAATTCTCCCCTGTAAGAGTTGAAATGGGAAAAACTTTTCTCCTTTCCACTAATGCTTTATCACCAATCCTTGTTTCACAAAAAACCCCAAATTTTCAAAAAACATTTGTCATTGGGACAAAAAGTGAGGTGAAATCTTCTGAAGAGGAGCACAGACAGCAAAAAAAATGTCCCAGGGGTAATAACCCTTCCCTTTTTTTTCCAAAAAGCTTAAAATAGATTTTTTCTCTGGAGCTAAACATGTTAAAAATGTACCAGTTCAAAATTACAAACAGATTCTACTAAACAACAAACCTACAGTCCCTGTCTTGTTTGCACCGCCTGTATACTGCTGTTCAGAGTATATAGGGCCTGGGGGCCCCACACCTTTCCTTTTTTAATTTGGATGCGGGGTTCCCCTTAATATCCATACAAGACCCAAAGGGCCTGGTAATGGACTGGGGGGTACCCATGCCATTTGTCTCACTGATTTTCATCCATATTGCCAGGACCCGACATTACATTAAAGCCGCCAGCAGTTTTAAATGGCTTTTTTCCTTTAAAAATGATATTTTGTGCAGGGACTGTTCTAAGCACGGGAAACACGCTCCACTTTACAGGCATACTATAGACACCCCCAGGTACAATATTTAAAGGAATATTTCACTTTTTTTTTACTTTAAGCATCATTAAAATCATTGATCCCGAAAAAATGGCCGTTTTTAAAAGTTTTTTTTGCATTGATACATGTCCCCTGGGGCAGGACCCGGGTCCCCAAACCCTTTTTAGGACAATACCATGCAAATTAGCCTTTAAAATGATCACTTTTGATTTCGAACATTTGAGTCCCATAGACGTCAATGGGGTTCTACCGTTCGTGCAAATTTTCGGTCCGTTCGCAGGTTCTGGTGCAAACTGAACTGGGGGGTGTTCAGCTCATCCCTAGCCAAGAGCTTGGTAGAGCAAAGTCACTGGAGGCAACGTGTTTCAGAGGTCCAGAGAAGAGGACCAATGGAAGTCCAGTAGCAAATCAGAAGCCAGGCCAGGGGTCAAACATGGTAAGACAGTCCAAGATCAAGATCAACAAGTCCAGGTGCAGGAGACGGGAATATACAGAGTCCGTTAGCCAGGCCGGGGTCAGATGCAGGAAGCAGGCAGAAGGAAGTCAGATGCAAGCCAGTAGGTAGAGCCAGGAGGTCTGGAGGAGCAGGTCAAACAAGACGAGTCAGTACACAGGAGATCAGGTAAGCAGGAATCACAAACACAGGTATACAGGGAGAGCTGATGATAATCCAGCGATGTGGCACTGTCAGTGGAGTGTTTAAATAAACAAGGCGCCTGTGTCACATCATGCGCACATTGCTGCGTATGCGCGTTTTCACGATTGCGGCACTGTTGCACGCGCGCACTCGTCTGATCATTGCAACGGGCATCTGTCTAGTGGAGACATTGTGCATCCGTGTGCACGGATGCACGTTAGCGCGAGCTTGCCTGTGCTGGTTCACTAACCTTGCAGAATTGTGCATAGGGATGCGCCTATTTCCTTGACAGTACTGTAATGTCCTCATATTGTATTCTATATTTCAAACAGTCCCTGATGAAGATTATATTTTATGCACTTTCTCGAAATGCATTGGACTTTTCTACTACTTACCTTCTAGGCTACCCGCTTGTATGGTTTATGCCCATGTAGTAGGATTCTACCACCTCTGTTTACATTTGTATATTTCCATGCATGTACCCATGCTTTTCTTGTTGTTGTTTTTACAAGTATTCTGTTTTTAATGCTTAATATTTTGTAACAATGAATATTTGTAATTTTATATATATAATTTATTCAATATATTATTTTATTTTTTTTCAGTTGCCTTTAAAATCCCATTTTTGAGGTTCGGTTCTTTTGAATCCTTACTACAATCGCTGACTACATGAATGTTTCTCACTTTGATTTTGGGCTTGGCTTTCTTTGCACTTGGAAACAAACCTCCCTGACTATGCTTCTGTCTTGCCCTTTGGCACTATCTATATTCATCTGGTTTTTCAGCCTGCTGCTAGTTTTTTTGATCTACCCTGTGTCACAAAGGCCCTATGACATTCAATCTGTAGACTGATAATTCCTCTGCTAGCGATAGCCTTCCTGGAGGAGTTTTGACCACCATGCTTAAACTTGGAGCATCTTTTTATTCTTATTTTAAACAATGGTTAAAGATGGCTACTACATTTATAGACATAATTATAAAATGTGCACATAGTTGAGACTTAAAAATCTATTAATACATTTTTTGGAATGACATAACTAAAGGCACCTTCTTGAACATAAAATAAGATAAAACTGTGAAGCTGCCAACTCTAGAATGAAAATTGGTATTTTTTAGGGTTACACTGTTGATACTGTTTTTTTATCGGTGAGTACTGATACTTTTGGTCAAGTACTAGCTGAAACCAAGTACCAATACTTTGCGGTGCAATTTGTGTCAATACAAAGAAAATTGCACAAATCGCACTACAAAGAATTGCATGTAATTTGAACAGGAATGCAGTGCGATTCCTGTCCAAATAGCATTTGATTTCCCCCACTACAAATTTGTGTATGTATAAAAAGGGAAAAGCACCATTTAGTGGGCAGTTTAAAAATGTTCGATCTCACAGTATCTGGCATGTGGCCAGATGTACATCACAGTACATCTGGCCACATGCAAAATAATCTACATAGGTGTCCTGGTTCACCGATGGTAGCAAATCAGGAGAAGTTCTGGGACCCCATGGGTATAGGGCAGAAGGGATGACAGCTTGAGGTTGGACCATCTCTACATCTCCACCAGCCCTGTGAGCATCTGCAGCAGCCTGTGCACGCAGGCTCTATGTACTGTGAGTTCTAACATTTTTTCAAACTGCCCACTAGATTGTTCTTTAATTCCTATCTATACACACACACACACACAAACAGGAGTGGTGGGGAAAGGGCATGCGATTCAGACATGAATTGCACCCCATTCATGTTCAAATCGCATGCAATTCTTTGTAGTGTGATTTTCACCCATTCATTTTGTATTAACACAAATTACACCACAAAGTATCTGTTTTGGGAGAATTTGGGCGAGTACCAATACTCGCAAAAATGCTTGTTATCGACAAGGATATCGGTATCGGTGCATCCCTACTATTTATCACTCCAAAGATATAAAAAAGTAAAGCACTAACACCCATATATTGTAAATCATGCTTTAATAACAGTGAAACTTAATGTCCTTTTTTGTAAAGTAATAATAAAAAGTCTGTAAACATGCAATGAAAACCTCCACCTTATGTTTAAATCCTTAGTGTTCTCTTATGAAATCTTGAAGCTGTGCCACCACAAATCACCAGACTCTGTGTGAAATGCACACTCATCATCAATTCAGTGACCTTTAAATTACTACATTGGGTTAACTCCTCCAAATCGATCACCCCATACATATGCAGATCTTCAAACTTCCCTGTATTCTTTGATTTGTTCTCCAGAGACACCATAACATTAAACCATAAATGTACTCATGGTGTAGTATTTATTGAGCCAAGGTATATACAAAGCATAAAGTATTCCACTCACTTGTTGATGTGCCCAAGCTTGGCACCAATTTAAAAATCCTGCTAAGTCATTTAGCACCACCGCACCATTTGGTGACCATGGTGTGGCTTCTTGAAGACACGATTAGCAAAATTTGATGATGCCCTGCACATCCAGCACAAACTTCCGGTTTTTAGAACACACGCCGGTCACCAAGTGGTGTGGTGGTTTTGGATGACTTAACAGGTAGTTTACATTGGTGCTGAGCTTAGGCACATCAACAAGTGGAATACTTTATGTTTTTACATACCTTGGCTCAATAAATACTACACTATGAGTACTTTTATGGTTTGATGTTATGGTGTCTCGAATACAAATTAAAGAATTCAGGGGAGTTTGAAGATCTCCAGATGTATGGGGCGATTGACTTGGAGGAGTTAACCCAATGCGCTTACAGACCATTAGTAATATAAATATCGCTGGATTGATGGTGAGTGTGCATTTCACACAAGTCTAGTGATTTGTGGTAGCACAGCTGCAAGATTTCATAAGAGCACACTAAAGGATTTAAACGCACTGTGGCAGTTTTCATCGCATGTTTACAGACTTTTTATTATTACTTTACACAAAAGGACATTAAGTTTTCACTTTTATCAAAGTATGGTTAAGCATATATGAGTGTTAGCACCTTACCTTTTTGCTTTTTATAAATTAATTTTTTCTGTTTCAATATCTTTATCAAAGCGGAGTATCACCGAAAAAAAAAAATAAAAGTCAGCAGTTACAAATACTGCAGGCCAAGTTTATAAAGTGAATATTTTTTCGTTAGCAGTCTCTGTAAACAGAGATGGTTGCTTTGATTAGGATGGCCATACTTTGTATGAAATTCATCTGATTCCTGATAAACAGTGGAAAATAAGTTAAAAAAATAAATTATAAGCAGCGGGATCTTGGTTCGGGTGTTGAGGGGGAGGACTGGAGTTAAGCCTCATAAACTCGATGTGATGAAAGACTGTTGGCCTAAAATCCAACCATTTGTGCGCTCCATCGGACAATTGTTGTTGGATTCTCCGCAGACAAACGTTGGATGGCAGGCTTATACATTTTCCAGCGGACAATGGTCTGTTGTCAGATTTTCCGATCGTGTGTACACAAGTCCGTCAGACAAAAGTCCAAAGTACAAACACGCATGCTCTGAATCAAAAGACAAGTTCATGGCCAATGCCCTTCAGACAAAAGTCTGACATTTTGTCTGCAGAAAATCCAATCATGTGTACGAGGCTTAAATTATGCTAGTGCTTGCCTGTGTACAGTTTGTTTCAGATATAGGGCCATGTGGCCCTTTACACTAGTCTTTGATCTCTGATTTCCAGTAGCTGTGCATTTCTTTCCAAACCATAGATTAATACTGTGTCTGGGTTTCGCCTTTATTATTCCTCTGTCTATCAGCTGCAAAATGTGTACCCCTTGATCAAGCTTTTACATTTTTATTTAATTGTAACAACTTAAATGCAAAGAATTGGCATGCTTACATACATTTATGTCATGTGAATAAGTAAAATTAGAATTGTATCTCGATTTATAATGTTTGTTTTTCGAACCTTTACCTATAAACATATTTCCTGAAAAGCAATATCTAGAAAGATAAGGCTAATATATTGAGGGTTGGAAGGTGCAATAAAGCAAATCACACTTGTTTATTTTTTTAAATCAAGTGATTTACATCCTGAAAGGTTAGGTTATAAAAAAATATCTCAAACGTTGAGCATCTCACGGAGCACTGTTCAATCCATCATCTGAAAATGGAAAGAGTATGGCACACCTGCAAACCTACCAAGACAAGGCTGAACAGACAGGCCAGGCAAAGAGAGCATTAATCAGAGAAGCAGCCAAGAGGCCCAAAGTTCAGGTGGAAGAATCTGTCCACAGGACAAGAATCTGTCCACAGGACAACTATTAGTCATGCACGCCACAAATCTGGCCTTTATGGAAGAGTGGCATGAAGAAAGCAATTGTTGAAAGAAACCCCTAAGAAGTCCTGTTTGCAGTTTGCGAGAAGCCATGTGGAAGAAGATGCTCTGGTCAGATGAGACCAAAATTGAACTTTTTGGCCCAAAAGCAAAATGCTATGTGTGGCGGAAACCTAACACTACACATCACCCTGAACACACCATCCCCACCGTGAAACATGGTGGTGGCAGCATTATGTTGTGGGGATGTTTTTCTTCAGCAGGGACAGGGAGGCTGGTCAGAGTTGATAGGAAGATGGATGGAGCCAAATACAGGGCAATCTTAAAAGAAAACCTGTTAGAGTCTGCAAAAGACTTGAGACTGGGGAGGAGGTTCACCTTCCAGCAGGACAACAACCCTAAACATACAGCCAGAGCTACAATGGAATGTTTTAGATCACAGCATGTTCATGTGTTACAATGGCCCAGTCAAAGTCCAGATGATCGGAAAATCTGACAACAGACCAATAAAAAATCTGGGGCAAGACCTGAAAATTGCTGTTCACGGATGCTGGCCATCCAATCTGACAGAGCTTAAGCTATTTCCTGTCTAACAATACGCATAAAAAACAAGGGTTTAGTCCGCATGCATTTGCAAATGCATGCGTAAGCCACAGAGCCTCGTCACGGCACCCTGATATCTGTGGTTCTAACACTAAAATATGGAGTGTCTCCACAGTGGAGGCACATACATTCTGATGAATAAATGAGGGCAGGTGGACTGAAGGGGAGCCCACCCCTTCTTAAAGGTACAGGAGCACACCAAACACCAAGCAGGTAGCACAATGGCTGCAAAGGTGCTGGTGCATTGCTGGACCAATACACACACCAACGTGATCACAAAAAACTTGCCACCACCCTCATTTATAGCTGACTATTGCAGTAAGCAGCATTGGAAGGCTACAAACAGATACCAACAAAGCCTGGGGAATGCCTAGGAAAAAATCTAAGCCTACTTACCACCAGCTCGCAGACAACCAACTAACCTGTCTAACAGTATGCGTTAAAAACAGGGTTTAGTCCGCACGCATTTGCAAATGCATGCGTAAGCCACAGAGCCTTGTCACAGCACCCTGATATCTGTGGTCCTAACACTAAAATATGAGTGTCCACACAGTGGAGGCACATACATTCTGATGGATAAATGAGGGCAGGTGGACTGAAGGGGAGCCCACCCCTTCTTAAAGGTACAAGAGCACACCAAACACCCAATGTTTGTGAACATGTTGGTGTGTGTATTGGTCCAGCAATGCACCAGCACCTTTGCAGCCATTGTGCTACCTGCTGGGTGTTTGGTGTGCTCCTGTACCTTTAAGAAGGGTTGGGCTCCCCCCAGGCTCTGGGGATCATTGTTCCAGAGACCTGTTCTGCCATCATTCAGGTCCTGAAGAAGGACTATATTAGGGTAAGTTTTCTCCTTTAACATCCCCTTCTATGTATTTAATGTTTGCTAATGTATTGTATTTCTTTCATCATTCCCTAATTACCATGATTGTAATATACTGTGAATGTCCTCATGCATGCTAGAAGTTTTTACTGCTCCTTTTTTGTCCTTCATGCATATTTGCCTTCACTAACCTCCCCAGCATGCTATCCTGGGCACATACCCATCTAGCCTATTCACTTAACAATGTATTTTGTCAGCTCCATAGTAGTGCTTTACCCTAAACACCCCCTATAATGTGTTTAATAGGGATGAGCTTCGAGTTCGAGTCAAACTCATGTTCGGCTTGAACATCGGCTGTTCATCAGTTCTCCGAACAGCGAACCATTTGGGGCAAATTCAAAAGCTGCGGAACACCCTTTAAAAGTCTATGGGAGAAATCAAAAGTGCTAATTTTAAAGGCTTATATGGATGGTATTGTCATAAAAAGTGTTTGGGGACCTGGGTCCTGCCCCAGGGGACAAGGATCAATGCAAAAAAAGTTTTAAAAACTGCCCTTATTTTCGGGAGCAGTGATTTTAATAATGCTTAAAGTGAAACAATAAAAGTGTAATATTCCTTTAAATTTCATACCTGGGGGGTGTCTATAGTATGTCTGTAAAGGGGCGCATGTTTCCCGTGTTTAGAACAGTCTGACAGCAAAATTACATTTCAAAGGAAAAAAGTCATTTAAAACTACTTGCGGCTATTAATGAATTGCTGGTCCGACAATACACATAAAAGTTCATTGATAAAAACGGAATAGGAATTCCCCACAAGGGAACCCCGAACCAAAAAAAAAAATGACGTGGGGGTCCCCCTAAATTCCATGCCAGGCCCTTCAGGTCTGGTATGGATTTTAAAGGGTTACCCGCACCAAAATTTTAAAAAAATGGCGTGGGGTCCCCCCAAAAATCCATACCAGACCCTTATGCCCGTACACACAGTCGGACATTGATCGGACATTCCGACAACAAAATCCTAGGATTTTTTCCGACGGATGTTGGCTCAAACTTGTTTTGCGTACACACGGTTGCACAAAGTTGTCGGAATTTCCGATCGCCAACAATGCGGTGACGTCAACCACGTCCGACGAGACTAGAAAAGGCCAGTTCAGAACCAAGCGCGGCACCCTTTGGGCTCCTTTTGCTAATCTCGTGTTAGTAAAAGTTTGGTGAGAGACGATTCGCGCTTTTTCAGTTTTTTTTGCGTTCTGTTACTTCGTTCTGAGCAGCCGACCATTTTCTAGCCATGTTGCGTATACGTACTCCTCGTAGAGTTCGTGCAGTGCTGGGGCTTGCTGTTGGGGTCCTGACCTTGACACAAGTCCAGTCCATGAACAGGGTGGGGAGGAGTTCATGGACCAAGAATTAGTTGCTCCAGCGTGACCAGTTCTGTCACATGCCTTTGCTCCGTGAGACCTGTGAGAATAATCCTGACGATTTCAGGAACTTTCTCCGGATGACGGACCCCGTATTTCACCATTTGTTGGCTTTGCTGACCCCCTATATCAGCACGCAGGATACCTGCATGAGGCAAGCCATCACTGCGGAGCAGAGGCTCGTCGCTACCCTGCGGTACTTGGTGACAGGGAGAAGCCTGCAGGACTTGAAGTTCTCAACAGGCATCTCCCCCCAGGCTCTGGGGATCATTATCCCAGAGACCTGTTCTGCCATCATCCAGGTCCTGCAGAAGGAGTATATGATGGTAAGATTTATCCTTTAATATCACATTTTTTTGTATATAATGTTTGATAATATATTGTATTTCTCTCCTCATTCCCTAATTACCATGATTGTAATATGCTGTGAATGTCCCCTTTGTTCTCATTGATGCTGGATTTTTATGTAATTATTTTTTTTGTCCTTCATACATATTTGCCTTCACTTACCTCCCCAGCATGTTCTCCTGGCCCTATATTCACCTCATGTAGTCACTTAACAATGTATTTTATCAGCTCCAAAGTAGTGTTTTACCCCAAACACCCACTAAAATGTTTAGAAATGTGTTTTTTGCCTAAAATTCAGGCAGAGTGCCAGAGGCTTTTTTTGTGGTGTCCCCAAATCATTTTTATTAACCCTTCCTCCCCCCAACTGCTAAGTCAGCTGATACCAATTCTCTATCTATCCTCAATCATCTATCTGCTGACTTTGCCAAACCCATACACACTATACCCATCTCTTTTGTGGTCAGATTTATTGATTAATTCCCCAAAGCATGTAGTGCAAGGGCCTGCCTGTATACTTTCCAATGGTACTGTTTAAAGTTTTTGTATCCTATTATTATCTTGATAGGTAATAGCAAAATGTCCAAATGTGCTCAAATGTGTACAGTGTGTATTTATATCTTTGTATTGTGACACTTCTTACCTGTCCAGTGGGCTGCCAATAGTGTAACTAAGGAGGGGCTGTTCCAAGTAATACCCTGTATTTAGGCATTCATCTCTCAATGAAGTGAAGAGGGTTACCTGTCCAAGATCCCCCCCCCCTATAATGTTAGAAATGGCCCATGAGAGGGGGTGGGAGGGGGAATATGATAGGTGTACCTTATACTTTGGTGTTGTAAAATTCCCCTTAATAAATGTTATCTGGATGTTGGCCAAGAATGTTTGTGTCTAATCTGCTTTTCATGCTTATGTGCAAAAATACTGAGTTTGTTTTGTTTTCATCAACAGTTTCCTTCAACGCCACAGGAATGGCAGACTATGGCCTCCCACTTTGCCCAGCGGTGGGACTTTCCTAACTGCGGAGGGGCAGTTGATGGGAAACACGTCCACATCGTCCCACCCCCCAACTCGGGGTCGTACTATTATAATTACAAGGGGTTCAATAGTATTGTGATGTTGGTGGTGGTGTCGGCTAATTACGACTTCCTGTATGTGGACGTGGGGAAGAATGGCCGGATGTCCGATGGTGGAGTCATCGCCCAGACGGAGTTTTACAGGCGTCTCCAGAATGGCAGCTTGGACTTGCCACCTCCAGAAGACAATGTGGAAGGACTCCCATTCGTCTTCGTTGCGGATGAAGCCTTTGCGCTGGGGGACCATCTTATGCGGCCAGTCCTGATGAGGACCCTCACCCCGGAACAGAGGGTTTTTAATTACTGGCTGGCCAGAGCCAGAAGAGTGGTGGAGAACACATTTGGAATCATGGCCAGCCGGTTCCGCCTATTTTTGACACCCATCCATATGGCGGAGTATAAACTTAATCATATAATCCTGGCGTGCTCTGTTCTACATAACTTTTTACGCCAACATTCTGCCAACTATGCTGGCTCAGTTGGGCCTGAGGCCGTAATTCTAAATGAAACAACCCTGACGGCGCTTGAAAGTGGCCGTCCTGGCTTGCCCTCCCTGAGTGCCCGTGATGTCCGGTTAAGATACCTTGAGTTCTTTGCGGGTAGGGGGGCCATCAATATGCCAGACAATCTGTGAAGCCTTTATCAAATAAAAATAAAAGAAAAAAATAAATCTTTGGTGATATTTACTGCTTGTGTTTGTTTTAGCTGACCCTGACTGAAATGTGGGTAGTCCTGAAAATGGCGTGATTGTGTAACTTTATCCAAAGCACTGTTGGCTGTTATTTATTAAAGGCAAAGACACTTTGTACTACAAGTGCACTTGAAACTGCACTGAAACTGCACTTGTAGTGCAAAGAGGATTTGCCCTTAGGAAATAACCCTCATTTTCACAGAAAGCAGCAATTACATCACCACAAAAGTGTTGTAGCGTTGAGACAATAATCCACACATTCTTGATTCACAATCTTTTTAATACCTGTACAATCACATATGCATTTCGCAAAGGTTTTTAAAACAAACCAACATGTTTGTTGTATAGCATTATCAAAAATAGAAATATCCATTTAAGATAAAACAGGCATGTGTAAATCCAACAAGAAAGACACAAATCTTGAACTTAGAAAGTTCACATTTGGTAGAACTTGAAGGCAATATCATACATGAGTATTTAGGAACTGTGTTTGATATTGCGTTCAGATGGGGTGAAGTCACCCCAGGAAAAGCCAAATTTGCAAGATGCACACAATTTTGCCAATGTCAACATGTGCTAGCTGCCATCACGGGGGATCAAGGGACGTGTTTTGGGGGAGAAACCCCTTCCTCTCAGCTACTTTATTATTGAGGAAGGGGTTGCACCCCCAAAACACGTCCATTGATCTCCCGTGATGGCAGATAGCACATGTTGACACACTGTGTGCATCCTCCAAATTTGGCTTTTCTAAAAATCGCTCAAACATTTTAAAGATTGCAGCACACAAAAAAACAAAGGGATTTGGAGGGGTTTTAAACTCGCCTCAAAACATCAATGATGTTTTTAGTTTTTGAATAACATCATTGATGTTTTTCTTGAGGTTTTCCAATTCTAAATTACACCCCATGATCTCCCCGATCAGGATCTGGGCACTTTCTGATGTGAAAGGATCTGGATCCACAACATCACGATCACCTAAAAAGAGAGAAACCAAACAAAAACAGGTATCAAAAATATGCCGGCATCCATCTCTTACCTGACCCTGTGGTCGCAGACACTCACCTGTTGTGGTGACAATTTCCACCACATCTTCTTCCTCCTCCTGCTCTGCTTGGGTTGGGGGTATTTCCCCTTCTTCCCGAGGTGGGGGGTCTCTGTTCTCCTCGGATGAGGGGTGTCCTCTGAGTCTTTTCTCCCCTATGTAAAATAAAAATGGTATACTTAGCACACAGATATTTGATGGCAGAACTATAAATAGGAAACATTGCTTGGAAGTGGGGTACAATTGTCTATTTTGGCCAAGTTCCAAAATGTAGCATTTTCAGTGTCCTTTGTCAAGCTGCAATACTTTTTACCTGTTATGTACAAGCTTCACAGATGGAGTCACCCCTATAGTATACACTGGAGCACCTGTGTTGGCCCCCTAATAAAAATGGTGTTCTTGTGTCCCACACTAGTGCTCCAGTGTCCAGATGTGAAAACAGCTGCTGAGTGTCCTCTCCTTACACAGAATCTAGTTTGCATTTCATTCTAGTAACAAACACATCTACACAACCAAATTAGTTTCATACAAGTAGGGCGTCAAAAATGTGGACAAATGCATATGGCCAAAACAATGGTGTTTTATAGTCCGAAATAAAAATGTTTGATACGAACGAATAATGTGCCCATGAAAGTTGCCATTTTAAAATGTACACTTTTAAGAAAAGCACATGGAGCAGCAGCACAGAAAAAGATTAGGAACACAGGACAACTACTTACTTTTTTGCAGCACTCTCCGGATCTTTCTGTACTGCTCGTGTTCTAGTAATTTCAGGTCTGACCACCGCTTCCTGAGCTGATCTTTCGATCGTCGTACCCCGAAATTCCGATGCAGACTCCTGACCACTTTCGCCATGATCTTGGCCTTTCTGACATTGGGGTTGGGGTAAGGTCCATACTTCCCATCATAGTCGGCCTTCTCTTAGGATGTCGACCATCTCTAACATCTCCCCAAAAGACATATTTGAGGCCTTAAATTGTCTCCTTCTGGATCCAGACGTTTCAGGCTCCGGCCTTTCCTCCTCCTCCTCCTCGTTGCTGTAATTAGCACGCACCTGCTGTGTATCCGCCATGTGCTCTCCCCCACTGCGCAGAACGAAAATGGGTGGGGAATAGACTAGAAAGAATGTCAGGGGCGGGCGGAGTTAGACGCATGCACAGTGCGTGCATATTACGTACGATCTGTGAGCGGAGGAAGGAGCATCGGAGGCGCCGATCGTGATAACGAAGGTAAGATTTAAACTTGGGCCTATACTGCTTCAAAATTGAAGCCTATATTGTAACAAGATTAGGAGAGTTTGGCCTGACATTAGGGTTTGTCTTGTGTTGTCTCTTGCAGAGAAAATGGATGGCTTCAATGACCACAACTTCCTCCCCCTGTTCATAGACAAGTACAGGGAGCTGCCCTGTCTGTGGAAGGTGAGACACCCCCATTATAATCATAAACAAAAGAGGCAGGCAGCGCTGGAGACACTGCTGGAGTTGGTGAAGCCGGTGGTCCCCACAGCAACCATCCCCTATTTAAAAAACAAAATTGGTGGCCTGAGGAGCACATATCTTAGGGAGCGCAAGAAGGTCACGGATTCCCAGAGGTTCGGAGTTGTAGCAGATGACATTTATGTCCCCAGGCTCTGGTACTATGAGAGACTTTGTTTTCTGTCAGACCAGACTGAAGTCAGGGAATCCCTCTCTACTCTTCCTTCCACTCTTCCTTCCACCCCAGCTGAGGCTTCCAATGTCCAACCTGGGCCTTCCAGCCAGGAAGAAGTGGAGGAGCCCAGCTGGAGTCAGGTATAGCATTCTTCTACAGATTTCTTGTCAATAAAGAAATTATCTTTACTAGATGTTATTATTGATCACTAATTGCTGATTGAAAAAAGTGTTTGACATATCAATAGACAGTAGTGGGCACCCAAAATTGGGACAAGAATGAAAAATGCTGGGCTCAGAATGATAGTCTGTTATATTTGTTCACATTCAATTTGCAACAGTCAGGAGGTGAAAATTGTGTGTGATTGATGAAACAAATACTAAAACTATGTCCCTTTTTCATACACAGGAAGACCTCAGCCAGGAGGAGGCTGTGGAATGTGGCAGCCAGGAGGAGGCGGGGATTAGTGACAGCCAGGAGGAGGTGGGGCTAAGTGTCAGCCAGGAGAAGCCTGGGACCAGTCGAAGCCTGACCGAATCACAGGTTCCTCCCCTCCGCCTTCCATACAAAAGACCCAGGAAGGGGAGTCACGTTCAGGATTCTGCACTCAGGCTCATTCAGGAGGCTTCTGCATCCCTCAGAGCCTTACCCACTCCTGAAGAGGCCTTTTCCTGCATGGCTGCCACAAAACTGCAGGGCATGCAGGAGGGTTAATGCCTCATGTGTGAGCAACTTATTTATAAAGTCCTAACTAAGGGGGTGAGTGGCGAAATAACACCCAAGACCGACGTGATTGAGTTGGACCATCCTCCTCCTCCTGCTGCCACAACTCCACCACCACAGCCACAGCGTGGAAGGAAGTGTGGAAGGAAGACCAGAGAGTGATGGCCCTGGGTTCAGTCTGGTCTGACAAAAGATGCAGTCTCTTGTATGACCACAGCCTGGGGACATACAT
The DNA here is from genome assembly GCF_042186555.1 of Aquarana catesbeiana. Lineage (NCBI taxonomy): Eukaryota > Metazoa > Chordata > Amphibia > Anura > Ranidae > Aquarana > Aquarana catesbeiana. Next base: position 325,164,399 of record NC_133328.1, on the reverse strand, counting down.
GTCATCTGCTGCTTTCTGGATCTCTGGGACTTCTGGATCAGACTGCACTCCCTTATATATGGACTCCTCAGGCCACCAATTTTGATTGAAAATAGTTGATGTCTGCCCTCCAAGGCTTCACCCATTTCTGCTGTTTCTCCAGCGTTGCCTCCCTCTTTGTTTAGTTGTGAGCCCTTAATAAATGAAATTTTTTGGAAAATTATACTCTCCTATGTGTGTTTTCATCCAAAAAGGACAGTTGGTTGGTGAGGATTCAGGTACATTTCAAAATACAATGTGAAATTAACAAGAGACAACAACACCAAACAATCGCCTATAGATTAAATAGAACAACATATCAATGGTGTTGTGGTAACTTGACACACAAAACACACACAAAAATATTCTGGAGTAAAAATTAAAATACAATAAAACAAAGATCAGCCTTGAAAAAAAGACATACCAAAAAAAAAAATCTGCCTTAAAACCAAAAAATAATAAAATAAATAAATAAATAATGTTGTCAGATGTGACAAATCCAAATATATTGAGGGAATCCCGATAAATAGTAAAGAAATAAGTTTGTGAGAAGTCTGTGTGAATATGAGCAGCAAAACGACTTCATTCTTCTCACATTATAAAGAAGAAGAGAGTGCGCTGTATTAATCCATTTTTAACATTGCAGCCTGACGAAAGTGCTGTATCCATTCCGAACGCTAATTTTACCCGACCGAGCTGTTCCGTTTCGGAATTTCTTCTGAGCATGCGTGGCACTTTGTGCGCCAGAACAGGCCACACACGGTCGGAATTGACGCGATCGGATTTTGTTGTCGGAAAATTTTATAGCCTGCTCTCAAACTTTGTGTGTCGGAAAATCCGATGGAAAATGTCCGATGGAGCCCACACACGGTTGGAATTTCCGACAACACGCTCCGATCGGACATTGTCCATCGGAAAATCCGACCGTGTGTACGGGGCATTAGAAGAAAGAAGATAAAAGATAGAAGAAAGAAGAAGCATTTAAATAAAGGAATTGTCAAAAACTGTCTCTTGTCATTTTTATCATTTTTTATAGTTTTTTGTGAAATGGTAGGGTACCCCCTTACCATTTCACACAGGGGGGAGGGCCGGGATCTGGGGGTCCCCTTGTTAAAGGGGGCTTCCAGATTCCGATAAGCCCCCAGCCCGCAGACCCCCACAACCATCGGGCAAGGGTTGTGGGATGAGGCCCTTGTCCTCATCAACATGGGGACAAGGTGTTTTGGGGGGCTACCCCAAAGCACCCTCCCAATGTTGAGGGCATGTGGCCTGGTACGGTTCAGGATGGGGGGTGCTCTCTCATCCCCCCTCTTTTCCTGCGGCCTGCCAGGTTGCATGCTCGGATAAGGGTCTGGTATGGATTTTTGGGGGGACCCCACGCCATTTTTTTTTAAAATTTTGGCCAGGGTTCCCCTTAAAATCCATACCAGACCTGAAGGGTCTGGTATAGATTTTGAGGGGGACCCCACGCCATTTTTGTTTTAAATTTTGGCCGGGGTTCCCCTTAATATCCATACCAGACCTGAAGGGCCTGGTATGGAATTTAGGGGGACCCCTGATGTCATTTTTTTTCTTAATTGTGGTTCGGGGTTCCCCTGTAAGGAATTCCTATGCCGTTTTTATCAATAAACTTTTATGTGTATTGTCGGACCGGCAATTCATTAATAACCGCGAGTAGTTTTGAATGACTTTTTTTCCTTTGAAATGTCATTTTGCTGTCAGACTGTTCTAAACACGGGAAACATGTGCCCCTTTACAGGCATATTATAGACACCCCCCCAGGTACGAAATTTAAAGGAATATTACACTTTTATTGTTTCACTTTAAGCATTATTAAAATCACTGCTCCCGAAAAACATCAGATTTTAAAACTTTTTTTGCATTGATCCATGTCCCCTGGGGCAGGACCCAGGTCCCCAAACACTTTTTATGACAATAACATCCATATAAGCCTTTAAAATTAGCACTTTTGATTATTCATGTTCGTGTTCCATAGACTTTAACGGTGTTCGCGTGTTCAAATGAATTTTTTGCCTGTTCGCAAGTTCTGGTGCGAACCGAACAGGGGGGGTGTTCGGCTCATCCCTAGTGTTTAAATATTATTTGTGTTTTTAAATTCATGCAGAGTGCCAGACACTTTTTTTGGGGTCCCAAACTCATTTGGAACCCTCCCTCCCCCCAACCACTAAGTCAACCGATACCAATCCTCTATCTGCTGACTTTGCCAAACCCATACACACTATACCTACCTCTTTTGTGGTCATATTTATGGATGAATTCACCAAAGCATGTAGTGAAAGGGCCTCCCTGAATACTTTCAAATGGTACTGTTTAAAGTTTTGTTCTCTTATTATCTTGATAGGTCATTGCAGAATGTAAAAAAGTTCTTCAATTTGTATAGTTTGCATTTATATTTTTGTATTATGACACTTCTTATCTGTCCAGTGGGCTGCCAATAGTGTAAGTAAGCAGTGGCTGGCCAAAGAAACACACATTATTTATGCATTCAGCTCTCAGTGAAGTGGAGAGGGTTACCTGTCCAAAACATAATCCCCCTAATTTTTTTTTCCAATGGGCCCTCAGAGGGGGTGAGGAATCTGATAAGTGGACCTTAGATTTTTGTCTTTAAATACTCCTTAAAATAAATGTTATACTGATGTTGGCCAAGAATGTTTGTGTCTAATCTGCTTGCAATCTTATGTGCAAAAGTACTATTTTTTTATTCTTGTTTTATTCTTGTTTGACTCCACAGTTTCCTTCAACACCACAGGAATGGCAGACTGTGGCTTCCCAGTTCACCCAGCAGTGGGACTTTCCCAACTGCAGAGGGGCAATAGATGAGAAACATGTCCATATCATCCCACCCCCCAACTTGGGGTCATACTATTATAATTACAGGGGGTTTAATAGTATGTGTCGGCGACTTACAAGTTCCTGTATGTGAACGTGGGGAAAAATGGCCTGATGTTGGATGGTGGAGTCATCGCCCAGACGGAGTTTTACAGACGGCTCCAGAATGGCAGCTTGGGCTTGCCACCTCCAGAAGACAATGTGGCGGGACTCCCATTCGTCTTCGTCGCAGATGAAGCATTAGCGCTGGGGGACCATCTTATGCGGCCATTCCCTATGAGGACCCTCACCCCAGACCAGAGGATTTTTAATTACCGGCTGGCCAGAGCCAGAAGAGTGGTGGAGAATGCCTTTGGAATAATGGGCAGCTGGTTCTGCCTATTCCTCACAGCTATTAATATGGCGGTATAAAAACTCAATCACACAATTCTTGCATGCTGCATTTTACATAACTTTTTGCACAAAAATGCAACAAACTATGTGGCCTCAGTTGGGACTGAGGCCGGCTTATTACCAAATACAACAACCCTGAAGTTGCTCTTGAAGTTGGCCGTCCTGGCTTGCCCCCCCCAAAGCGCCCGCTAAGTTCGCCAAAAGTATCTAGAGTACTTTGTGGGTAGGGGGGCCATTGATATGCCACAGAATCTCTAAACATTTTAAAAATATTTTTTTGGGGGAGAAACTGAAATAATATTTCCTTTGATTTACTGCTTGTGTTTCTTTTAGCTGTCTCCTAGGTTCTCCAATGTGCTGCTTTTTTCTGCCATTTTCTTCAACAGTGCAAACTTAATTTATTTGATACATGAGGTGACAATCTATTCTTCAGCAAACTATTATGTTGTGGGTCTGCTACACACACACCTTGTTATTGTTGTTAATGTATGAAATGCATTGATGATAAAAATATTCATCATTTTCAGCACCATGAATGCATTTTTGGGAGTCACGAAAACGACGTGATTGTGGCAAATTATAAAGCACTGTGGGAGTTATTTACTAAAGGAAAATCCACTTTGCACTCCAAGTGCACTTGAAACTGCAATGAAAGTGCATTTGTAGTGCAAAGTGGATTTGCCTCTAGTAAATAACCCCCATTGTCACTCTAAACACCAACTTAGTACCAAAACTGCCATTGAGCATTAAAAGAAGAAGCCACATATTGTTGATTTTTTCAATTTTTACTCTGTGCACATTCACATGTGCATTAAAAAAGGGTTTTTGAACAAACCAACATATTTTTGGAATAACATTTTTGCGTTTGACAGTACATAGTTACATAGTTAGTCAGGTTGAAAAAAAAACACAAGTCCATCCAGTTCAACCTTAAAAACAATAAATAAATAAAATAAAAAATATCGTACAATCCAATATACCCAATTGTATACCCTCAGTTGATCCAGAGGAAGGCAAAAAACCCCAGCAGAGCATGCTCCAATTTGCTACAGCAGGGGAAAAAATTCCTTCCTGATCCCCCAAGAGGCAATCAGATTTTTCCTGGATCAACTTTACCTATAAATGTTAGTACCCAGTTATATTATGTACATTTAGAAAAGTATCCAGGCCTTTCTTAAAGCAATCTACTGAGATGGCCAGAACCACCTCTGTCGGGAGTCTATTCCACATTTTCACAGCTGTTACTGTGAAGAAACCTTTGCGTATTTGGAGATGAAATCTCTTTTCCTCTAGACGTAAAGAGTGCCCCCGTGTCCTCTGGGTTGACCATAAAGAGAATAACTCAACACCAAGATCACTATATGGACCCCTTATATATTTGAACATGTTGATCATATCCCCCCTTATTCTCCTCTTCTCAAGGGTGAATAAATTCAGTTCCTTCCAAGTACAAAATAGCCTTTTTTGTGGTAAACAGGCATGTTTAAAAGCATAAAACAATACACAACTCAGGAACTTACAAAGTTCAACTTTGATAAATTGAAGGCAATATCAGACATTAGTATGTCCAAACTGGGTTGATCTTGCCTTCATCAGATGGGGTGATGTCACCCCTGTGAAAACCACATTTGAAAGATGCACACAAATTGAGAGTCAAAATGGAAATTTCCCTCCTGATCCCATGCCTAATGTCAACATGTACTAGTTCCCGTCATGGGGGATCAATGGATGTGTTTTGGGGGTGCAACCCCTTCCTCTCATCTACGTGAGTTGTGAGGAAGGGGTTGCACCCACAAAAGGCGTACCTTGATATCCCGTGATGGCAGATAGCACATGTTGACACACTGTGTGCATCTTCAAAATTTGGATTTCTATATACTTCAAAAAAGTTTCTTAAAAATTTAAAATATCAACAAATTTAAAAATTTGTGTGTGTTTTAGATTCTGCCTAAAACATCAATGATGTTTTTGAGTCCTTTTTCCACATCATTGATGTCTGCCTTGATCTTCTGTAAATCACGATTGCACACCATGATCTCCCCGATGAGGACGAGTGCACTTGCACTTGTGAAATGAGATTATTCTTCTACAACATCCACATCACCTAAAAGAAATAAAAACACACCATGTATTATAAATATGCAGGCATCCATCTATTACCTGAAGCTGTAGTCTCAGACACTCACCTGTTGTGGTCACTATTTCGCCCACTTCATAAACCTCTTCTTCCTCCACATCCTCAGATTGTGGTGTGGGGATTTCCTTTTCTTTAGGAGGTTGGGGGTCCCTGGTGTCCTCAGATGTCCTGAGTCTTTTCTCCCCTATGTGAATAAAAAAAAGGTATACGTAGCACACAGATATTTGATGGCAGAAATAGTAATATGAAACATTGCTTGAAAGTGTCATAAAATTGTCTTTTTGGGCATAGTTCCAAGCTGAAGACATTTTCCCCTTTCTAATGCTGGAATACTTACCTTTTTTGTACAATTTTCACACATGGAGACACCCCTAGTATCCACTGGAGCACCTGTGTGGGACAACCTAAAAAGTTTGTTCTGGTGTCCCACACTAGTGATCCTGCGTCCAGATGTGTAAACAGCTGCTGAGTGTCCTCTCCTTACACTGAATCAAGTTTTCATTTCATTCTAGTTACAAAACCATCTAGACAACAATGTACTAAACTTCTTTTAATACAAATAGGCATGAACAAATGTAGTTAACCTGGATCTGCCCCAAACATCGTATTAGTGGGTGAACGAACAATGTTTACTACGAGTGATTACTGTGCCCACGAACCTGAAAGTTGCCACTTTAAACTGTACAACAATAAAGAAAAGCAAATAATATTGTGGGCAGTGGATGTGACCCACTGAGACATAAAAAGCAAAAGTGATGTGTAAAGTTCAATAGTTCATGTGTATTGTAAACTGAAACATGAGTATGAATAGGTGAAACAATAAAGTCCCATAAAAAAGTGAATTATAAATCCAATGTGAATGGAAAATCTTCTGATTTTTTTTTTTTGGAAATCTTCAGAAGATTTTCCATTCACATTGGATTTATAATTCACTTTTTTATGGGACTTTATTGTTTCACCTACAGTAGTCATACTCATGTTTCAGTTTACAATACACATGAACTATTGAACTTTACACATCACTTTTGCCTTTTATGTCTCAGTGGGTCACATCCACTGACCACCATATTATTTGTTTATAATTAGGATTTTTTGGTTGTTTTAGCGCTACATTTATACTATAGTATATATTTCTGCATTTTCTAAAGTAAGCTTCCACTACATATGTTCATACCCCCTACCTATGTAGTTATTGTTACTGATAGCTGTTATTAACAACATGTATTATAGATACTCTAGTTGCATATTAACTAGCTACTAGGAGTAAGGTTTCTATCCTATATAAGTTCCACAAACGATAGAAAAGGGTAGGGGGACTCCAGTATGGATGCAGTAAAGAAACAGATTCTATTCTACACTCTCCTCCCCTGGATTTAAAAGTAATAGTTCAAGCACGACCGTTCTGTTACATATGCTGTAAGAATAAAGACCAAAACCATATATACACACTCCCAAAAAAATGGAACAGCTATCCGGGCCAGACATTGACACAAGTCTTGCCCGTCCCTGTTGATGTTATGGGTTAAACGAAAGAAGGGGGCGTGACAGCATCTCGGAGTAATAAGAGGGAGGGATGCCTGTCAGCCCCCAGTACGTACTGTTGAAGCTACGTAACAATGACGTTGCGAAATGCGTTGACGTAATCAAGATGTGCGGACCCTGACTCAGTCATCTCTCCTAGTGAGTTGGAGACGGGGATTGTTTACAGTGGAAGTTTGAATCCTGAAACCTCCATACAAACGGGGAAGGAATTTACCGTACGAGCACAGTTGCAGCCCGCATCCATGGACGAGAGGATTGCCGCTTACTGTGAGCTCAGATGATACAGCATATCACAACCGGCATTGACAACGTAGATGAGGAAATCACGGAGCAGCGGAGCAATCGGAATACATGAGATGCTGCTTTGATCCCTGCATAACCGAGAGGTGGTAATGTAACTCCTTCAGCTCCTAAATACAGTTGATATCCTCAATCTTTGATATTCGATGTGGCATTGCCCTGACTAATGTGGACAGAAGGATAATATACAGTGACATTCCGTCTCGTACAGGTTTATAATATACCTATAACACACCAACAGTTTTGGGCAATATCCAGCCACTCTGAGTTGTTATGTGATTTGCTTTTGGTGACAATAGTACTCATTATACTGTGCGGTTTTACTATTCCCCACACTCTACAGAGACTCTCTGAATTACATATTTACCCAACATACTTCAGGAATGGACTTTGTTGAAAATAAATGATTTGTGCATGCGCATGCTATACACATCATAAAGTCCCCCTGACCCGTTTACCTAGATTTAGCATCAACACAGCTATTGTGGATGTTCTTCAGTGAGACTTTAGTTAGATATCATCCAGATTATACTCATCCCACTTTCCCCATCTCCCCGGGGGACCACACATGCATATGGTTCCTCCGTTAATTTCCATATATTTTATTTATTTCCTTTGACTTGGCGATTGGCCATAGGGACCTTATGCATCTGTGGGATCACAGGCGCCTGCACTTTACATGTTTTCTTTAAGTGTTTATATGTGTGTTACTGTTTGTTGTTATTGTGTTGCTGGTTAATGGGCATACCCTGTACTGCCTGCACCGGACGGGCCCATTAATTTGTGTCTGGTGGATCAGCTCCATGCATGTATCTAATTGTCAGAGTTATTTTTGTACATTTTAGATTATTCAAATAAACTTTTATAAAGATTTTTTAACATACACTGCTCTCCCGTTACTGCCCACCATATCCATAGTAGCCACTGTTTGGACCGAGGGAGATCACCCCCTTGTGCTCCTCCTTGGTCCTCTCTTCGTTGTTTGTATGCTTTGGGGGGCCACCTCAAAGCACCCTCCCAATGTTGAGGGCATGTGGCCTGGTATGGTTCAGGAGGGGGGGGCGCTCTCTCGCCCCCCTCTTTTCCTGCGGCCTGCCAGGTTGCGTGCTCGGATAAGGGTCTGGTATGGATTTTTGGGGGGACCCCAGGCCATTTTTTTTTAATTTTGGCACGAGGTTCCCCTTAAAATCCATACCAGACCCTTTAGGTCTCAGGTTTCACGCCTGCTACTCCAGGAAACAAAGAGGAATTTTTATAGCCATAAGGAACACTATTGCCTTTCACCTCATAAAAAAGCATTGCAGATCCAGAAAGATGCTACATCATTCTAATTTGCACAATCAACAATGTACAATATACATTAGTCTCCATCTATGCCCCAAACCAACACCAGATGCACTTCCTCAAAAGGACTTTGAAAGCAGTGAAAAAAGCACAACAGGGTCCCCTGTTAATTTGTGGGGACTTCAACTTCATTCTAGATAATGTGATGGACTTGACCACAGGGGCTAAGAGGCATGCATCCCCTCTAAACAGATTTATTGCTTCTTGTACTATCTCGTACTATAAAGTGAACAAAGTGAACAAAACTAAATTGTTTATCTTGAATCTAAGGGTGGACACTATTACTAGCAAAAACCTTAGACAACAATATCCTTATGCCTGGGCAACAAACAGTATAACCTATCTAGGAGTACAATTAACTAACGCAACTAAATCACTATATCATCACAACTACTTACCATTCCATACCAAACTCCAAGGAGATCTCACAAGGCTGGCACCATTTAAGTTTTCATGGATGGGCGACTCTTAGCTTTTAAATTGTTCCATCTGCCACAAATCCTCTATCTATTCAGGACCCTCCAAATACTGATTCCACTAGCTACTTTAAATCACTTCAAACTATACTCTCAAAGTATATCTGGCAAGGTAAAAAAAACAGATGTGCACGTGCAAATGAATTAAACTACGCCAGTCAGGGGGAACTGGTTACGTAGATTTTCAGGACTATTACTTGGCCTCAGTACTTACACAAACAAAAGAATGGTTTCTATCTTCCCCCTCTACATTATGAGGGAAAATAGAACATTCTACCATACCAGGAGGTAATTGATTCGCATGGTTATTCTCTGTCACAATTGGAGATAAAATACCAACACATCTCTCCCCAACCATCTTAGCAACACTCAAGGCCTGGGACCGATTTCTAAAAAGTTACTTATCAAGCCCCCTAACATCTACTCTCCAAATACCCTTAGAAGCAATGCAAAATTTAATGCAATCAACATCCTATGTGGCATGGAAATCGAAAGGAATAACGCACATAAATGTTCTGATCAGTAGGGAAACCATAAAAACATTCCCCAACTTACAAAAAGAATTTCACTTACCAAACTCAGACCTTTTCCTATACCTCCGCACCCAACACTGCATCACCACACTTCCCACATGGTCTTGCAAAATCTCCCAATTGGCATAGAGCCCCTAAACCTCATCAAAAAGGGATATTATTGTTCTATAATCTTCTTCAACATAAAAATGTCTTTGTTAAAAAAAAAACACTACTTAGGAGGGAATCAGATCTGGGGTGTAATTACACTGTGGATCAATGGGCCAAAGCCTGTAACTCCACATACCACCTGCTGCACCACCTTCTGGGAGCTATCAATCAAACTGACACAACGTTGGTACCTTACCCCTGACAGATTGTCCAAGTTTGACATAAAAATAGAAAATAGATGCTGGAGGCTGTGCGGGCAAAGAGGCGATATGATCCATATCTTCTGGCAATGGCCCAAACTGACACGCTATTGGAAAGCAATATTCCAGTTACTCTCTGAAATCACACAAAGGACAATCCCCATGAGGCCTACACTGGCACTACTGTCCCTTGACATTGAAAATTTCCCGACAATGATTAGACACATCATAACACATATATTATTGTCAGCGAGACTCAACATCGCCAGACAGTGGAAAAAACCAGACCCGCCCACAACTGAGGGACGTGGTCAATATGACCCATGTATACTTCACTTACGAACAAATATTAGTGGTAAGAAATAAAAACAAAAATCAATCCTATGGAATGTGGCATTTATGGTCGAACTGGATAAGTTCTCCGGGAATTGTCAATGCTCTTGATTCCTAACCTCACTGCTACAGTCGAGGTACTTTATTCAATCACCTTGACAAATACAGAACTGCAAGATTAAGGTGTAATCTCTAAGAGATGTGGGGTTGTCATCACCCTGGACACAGTTTTGCACCCATAGAGGTGTCCAGGATGGTAGCCTATCCACCTACCTCCACATAATAGAGTATACCTAATGTAAAACCGCATAACAACATTATCATTACATGTTGATGCCATTATAGTGCCTAATATGTAGTTATAGACAGATGACCTGCAATATGATCTAACACTACACGACAGTTAATATTTGTATCTATACCTATCTGTTTACTTGTATTTTTATTTCTGTTACAAATGGAAAATATTAATTAAAAAACTATTGAACAAAAATGCAGCTTATCAGCGCCCATCAAATGCAGCCTGCTAGTGCCCACCAATTTCAGCTTACCAGTGTCCACCAATTGCAGCCTACCATTGTCCACCAATTGCATCCTACCAGTGCCACTGGATCATAAAGAGCAGCAATGATCTCCTACTGTCCCGGAGCTTGGAATTGAATCTCCCGGGCAGCCACTGTAACAAAGTCCCGCCTCCTAGACAGACTCGCTGCTCCTATGATACACATCACACTGATTCAATTTCACTACATTGGATCAGTGTTCCGTCTATCTCACAGGAGCTGGTCTAGGAGGCAGGACTTTGTTACAGCACCACCGGGCATTTCAGACCAAAGCTTGTGAGGTGTGTGTGACCAGGGCCACCTTTAATATTGATTGGACCCTCGGCAAATATTTTCTTGGGCCCCCTACTCCCATGCAATTTCGCCCTCTACCCAAACATCACAAAAAACAAACACATAGACCTGTCTCAAAAAACGTTAATAATGTAAACATAAAATACTGGTCCATACTCACTGATTGGTTCAGGCTCACTGACTGATTGCTAGAGGTTACTGCACATCATTACCAATCACTGATTGGTTGCTAGAGGTTGCCGCACAATATTACTGCTCACTGATTGGTTGCTAGAGGTTACGGCACAATATTACAGCTCACTGGTTGCAAGAGGTTACTGCTTTTCATTACCGCTCAATAGGGATGAGCCCGATGTTCGAATCGAACATAAGTTCGATTTGAACATCGGGTGTTTGCCTGTTCACTGAACAGCGAACAATATGTTGTGTTCATAGCAAATTCGAAAGCTGCTGGAACACCGTTAAAGTCGATGGGACACTAACATGAAAAATCAAAAGTGCTAATTTTAACCACCTCAATACAGGGCACTTAAACCCCCTTCCAGGCCAATTTTCAGCTTTCGGTGCTCTCACACTTTGAATGACAATTACTCAGTCATGCAACACTGTACCCAAATGAAATTTGTGTCCTTTTTTCACACAAATATAGCTTTCTCTTGGTGGTATTTAATCACTAATGGGTTTTTTTTTTATTTTTTTGTGATATAAATAAAAAAAGGCTGTAAATTTTGTGAAAAATTGCCTTTTTCTTTGTTTTTGTCATAAAATTTTGCAAATTAGTAATTTTTCTTCATACATTTTGGCCAAAATTTATACTGCTGTATATCTTTGGTAAAAATAACCCAAATTAGTGTATATTATTTGGTCTTTGTGAAAGTTATAGAGTCTACAAACTATGGTGCTAATCACTGAAAATTGAAAACATCTGATCAGGCCTTCAGTACATCGGGTGAATCTCATTTCTTGAGGTACTAACAAGTCAGAAAAGTACAAATACCCCCAAATGACTCCTTTTTAGAAAGTGGAAATTCCAAGGTATTAAGTAAGTAGCATGGTGAGGTTTTTTTAAGTTGTAATTTTTTCCCACAATTCTTTGCAAAATGAAGATTTTTTTTTTTTTTTTTACAAAATTGTCATATTAACTGGTTATTTCTCTCACAGAGTATATGCATACAACAAATTACACTTCAAAATACAGTCTGCTACACCTCCTGAGTATGGGGATACCACATGTGTGGGACTTTTACACAGCCTGGCCACATACAAAGGCCCAACTCTTAAGTAGCACTATCAGGAGATCTACAAGCATAAATTGCACCTCATTTCTCAACCACCTATTACACTTTTGAAGGCCTTGGAGCACCAGGACAATGGAATTGCCCACAAAATGATGCCATTTTGGAAAGCAAACACCCCAACGTATAATCTATGAGGCATAATGGTCTTTTGAATGGTTATTTTTTTCCAGAAGTTTTTGGAAAATGTGGGAAAAAATGAAAATGCATTTTTTTTACACAAAGTTGTCCATTTATAAGATATTGCCAACACATAGCAAATACATAGCAAAAATGACACCCCAAAATACATTCTGCTACTCCTCCTGAGTATGGGGATACCACATGTGTGGGACTTTTACACAGCTTGGCACACATACAAAGGCCCATCATTGAAGTAGCACCATCAGGCGATCTACGAGCATAAATTGCACATCTCATTTCTCAACCATCTATTACATTTTTGAAGGCCCTGGAGCACCAGGATAATGGAATTGCCCACAAGATGACCCCATTTTGGAAAGCAAACACCCCAACGTATAATCTATGAGGCATAATGAGTCCTTTGAACGGTTATTTTTTTTTTTTTAGTTTTTGGAAATTGTGGAAAAAAAATGAAAATGCATTTTTTTTATACAAAGTTGTCCATTTATAAGATATTTCCAACACATAGCAAATACAGAGCAAAAATGACACCTCAAAATACATTCTGCTACTCCTCCTGAGTATGAGGATACCACATGTGTGAGACTTTTACACAGCTTGGCCACATACAGAGGCCCAACATCCAAGTAGCACCACCAGGCATTCTAGGAGCATAGATTACATAGATAATTTCTTGGCAACCTATCATTTTTCAAGGCCCTTCATATTTCTAACACATAGCATGCACATACCAAGAATTACAATCCAAAATAAATTCTATTGCGAAAAGGGTAAAAAAAAAAAGTATTACCTGTGCTTTTAGTAGTGTCCACAGAAGAGAGCACTAGTCCAGGCAGCAGTCAGGGATGTGCTTAGCAACAGCAATAGTAATTATCCAGGCAGCAGGCAGGAATATTGTCTATAGAAAGCACAAAGACATTTTCAGCACAGCCAAAGCATTTGTCCATAGAAATTGTCCAGGCAGAGACAGACAGCACAGCCATAATATTGGTCCTGGTACACTGTTACCTGCAGACACTCATTATTGTACTGCTCTCCAGCCCCTTATAAACATACTACCTCTTGCTACAGCTAATTATTTGCATAGTCCAGGTAGCAGGCAGAGGAGTGGTCCATTCATGCGGCAGGCAAAGGAATGATGGCAGTAAGTCAGCAGCAGGCTGAGGGCCACAATCGGGTAAGACCTGTGCACAGGGGCACAGGGGTAGAGGCTTCGACCCACCCAAATCTCTCTGGACTTCAGACCCTAGTCTGGAAATTACAAAACCTGCAGAAAACAAAAAAAATTGTTTCTCCATCCTGAAAAATTATTCTGGAGCCCCTCACATATACGAGACCCCTGTGTACTACAGTACCAGGGCAGCAGATCAGTCCAAGCGGTAGGCAAAAGCATAGTCCATAAAACAAGCCAGGGTCAGTTCACGTGCAACCAGTCCAAGCGGTAGGCAGTAGCATAGTCACAAAACAGGCCAGGGTCAGTTCACGTGGAAGCAGTCCAAACGGTAGGCAGAGGCATAGTCAAAAAGCAGGCCAGGGTCAGTTCACGTGGAAGGCAGTGGCATGGTTATTTGAGGAAGCATGGAAAATGGTCAGCACAGATGATGAAAATGGGGAAAATATGGGCTAAAATTTTAGGGATGTATGATAAAGTTTGAAGCATTCACCAATGCAAAGGCCAGGTTGGGAGGGACACTGAGGACAATGGAAGCTGGTATCTTTTCAAAATCCTCTTCTGCTGCACATGCAACATCTTTTTTGCCGTCTTCGGCCTGTTTCAGACGGTGGAATGTTGTACGGGTAGTGGCATTCATGAAGTCGGCTAACAGCACCAGAGCGAAGGTCTTCTGCGGGGGGTCTTTGTTGATAGATGAGGGACGTGACTACTTCTTCTATGAATTTTAGGAAGGGGGCGGGGCTTTCTGTGGATTTGGTGTAGACTGATGTAGGAATTATAAACGGCCAAATGGATGAGATAAATTGCTACCTTCTTGTACCAGAATCGGGACCTCCTAATTGACAAATAGGGCTGAATCATTTGATCATTGAAATCCACCCCCCCATGTAGAGATTATAATCTTGGACACATGTCGGTTTTTCAATGGGACCTCATCTTCGCTGAACTACAACTGTAGTGTCATCGTGAATGGTGGACATCATGTGCACGTTGCTGTTATCCTTCCACCTCAAGGCCAGCACTTCATTGCATCTCAGTGTTGTTCTTTCCCCCCTTTGCAGCTTTTTGTTTACTATGGATTGTGGGAAGCCCTTCCAATTTTTTCTAGAGGTTCCGCAGGCCAGGGTTTTTTCGATGTATAGGTCTGAAAAGGGGCAGGCTGTTATAAAAGTTGTCAAGGTATATATGATGCCTTTTTTTCAGAAGTGGGTAAGCCAGGTTCCATATGATTTTTTCAGTTGTGCCCATGAAGGCCGGGCACTCAGGGGGCTGCAGCTGGGAATCTCTTCCTTCATATATGCGGAAGGCATAAAGATATCCCGTGGCTCTCTCACAGAGCTTGTAAAATTTTACTCCATATTTGGCCTTTTTGCTAGGAATATATTGTTTTATTCCTAGCCTGCCTGAAAATGGTACCAGGGACTCATCCACATATATATGCTTCTCAGGGACATAGAGCTCTGCAAATCATTGGGAAAATAAATTTATCAGTGGGCAAATTTTATATAGCTTATCGGAATTTGGATAATTGTGGGGAGGGCACTGGGTGTTGTCGTTAAAATGAAAGAATCTCATAATCATCTCATATTGCGGCATTGCGGCATTGCGGCAGAATACATGGGCATATGTTGGATGGGGTTGGTGGACCAAAACGCATGTCCTTCAAGCCCCATGTTTAGGGTGAGGCCCAAAAACAATTTGAACTCCTCCAAATTCAGATCTCTCCACTCAAACGGATGGGCATAAGATGATTGGGGGTTGTTGGCAATATACTGCTGGGCATACAAATTTGTCTGGTCCACAATGAATTTCAGCAAAGTGTCAGGCAAAAACAGATGAAAGCAATCGATCTCTGTGAAATTTTGGGTGTTGGCCTGCACACCTGGCTGTGCCGTGAAAGGGGGAATAATTGGTGATCCCGAGTTGGAAGGCAGCCATGTTGGGTTGGCAAGACCATCTGGCATGTATGTAGCGGCCCTGGCTCTTGGGGGAGGTGACACTCCAGTAGTTGGGGGAGTTGAATTTCCTGTGCTGGTACTCAGGCGTGATGTGGCAGCACTGGTACTGGGCCTGGGCATTTGTTCGCGGGCCTATCACTGGCGGCAGCACTGGTACTGGGCCTTTGTTCCTGGGGCCTATTGCTGGCAGCAGTGCTGGTACTGGTACTGGACCTTTGTTCCTGGGGTCTATTGCTGGCGGCAGCACTGGTACTGGGCCTGGAAATATAATCCTGGTTGCTGGCGGCTGCCTGGTTTCCAGAGTGTCGTGCCCTTTTAGGAGGGACCCATTCTTCATCCAAATCATTACTACTCTCGATTGGTTCAAATGCTGAATTTGATTCGGAATCAGAATTGGAATCTGATGAGAACTCCCCGGTGCTCTCATCAGTCATGGAGAGGATCTGGAACGCCTCCTCACTGTTGTATACTCTTTTGGACATGGCTGTGTGGCAGGTAGCTTTGCGACGGGTGACCGATGGGCGGCAGGTGATGGTCACTGATGGGCTGTGCGATGGGTGGCAGGTGACGTTTACTGATAGGTGATGATGGTGTGATGGGTGATGGTCATTGATGGGTGACAGGCGATGGTCACTGATGAGTGACAGGGCAAGGACGGTGACGGGTGATGGTCACAGATGGGTGACAGGCAACGGT
Organism: Aquarana catesbeiana; assembly: GCF_042186555.1. Taxonomy (NCBI): domain Eukaryota; kingdom Metazoa; phylum Chordata; class Amphibia; order Anura; family Ranidae; genus Aquarana; species Aquarana catesbeiana. Next base: position 325,147,999 of record NC_133328.1, on the reverse strand, counting down.
TACTGATGGGTGACGGGTGATGGGTGACAGGCCAGGTCACTGATGGGTGATGGGTGCGGTGCTGATGGTCACTGATGGGTGATGGGTGACAGGGCATGGTCACTGATGCGTGATGGGTGCACCGCTGATGGTCACTGATGGGTGACAGGGCATGGTCACTGATAGGTGACGGGTGATGGGTGACAGGGCATGGTCACTGATGGGTGATGGGTGACAGGGCACAGTCACTGATGGGTGATGGTTGCACCGCTGATGGTCACTGATGGCGGTCTCTTATGTGACAGGTGCACTTTTATGGGGTGACTGTTGGGTGACAGATGACAATTGGGGGGGCGATGGGACAAGTGTGGTGTTCGTGCATACACTACTAAACATAGATCTGTAACTCACTGCTCCTGGCTCTTCTCTCCTCACAGTGGAAACGGTGTGTGAGTAGAGAAGAGCTGGTAACAGTTAGTTACAGCTCTGTGCTCACATTTCGTGATCTGCTGTGAAAGGATCACAGCCGACCACGTGGTACACAGCCCTGGACAATGGCTGTTTACTATCGTCGGTGACGAGCAGTGTTCCCGGGAACAAGCTGCCACCGACGTGCTCATGATCACGCGCATGCGCCGTGTAATGTGGGGATTTCATCACGGCCGATCACGTGGTAAACAGCCATGCCCAGTGGCTGTTCACCCCTGTCAGTGACGAGTGGTGTCTCTGTGACACACTGCCACCAACAGTACAGGGCCACACGCACACGATTGCGTGCATGCCCTGTTTAAATGGGCTCATGTCATATGACGTCCACCCAGAACTGGAGCCTTACCGTCCCCCCGTCATATGACAGGGGGGCGGTACGCTAATGGTTAAAAGCTTATATGCAAGTTATTGTCATAAAAAGTGATTGGGGACCTGGGTCCTGCCCCAGGGGACATGTAAAAATGCAAAGAAAAGTTTTAAAAACGGACGTTTTTTTGGGAGAAGTGATTTTAATAATGCTTAAAGTGAAACAATAAAAGTGTAATATCCCTTTAAATTTTGTACCTGGGGAGTGTCTATAGTATGCCTGTAAAATGGCACATTTATCCCGTGTTTAGATCAGTACCACAGCAAAATGACATTTCTAAAGGAAAAATTGTCATTAAAAACTGATTACGGCTGTAATGATTTGTCAGGTCTCAGCAATGAAGATAAAACTCATTGAAAAAAGAGCATGGGATCCCCCCAGTCCATTACCAGGCCCTTTGGGTTTGGTATGAATATTAAGGGGAACCCCAAACCAAAATAAAAAAAATACATTTTGTGGGGGTCCCCCTAAAATCCATAGCAGGTCCGTCGGGTCTGATATGGAAATTAGGGGAACCCTGTGCCAAATTTAAAAAAAATGGCATAGGGGTCCCTCCAAAATCCATACCAGACAACTGGTATTTGATTTTAAGGGGAACCCTGCGCCAAAATAAAAAAAAATGGTTTAGGGGTCCCCCCAAAATCCATACCAGACCCTTATCTAAGCACGCAACATGGCAGGCCGCAGGAAAAGAGGGTGGGCAAGAGAGCGCCCCCCCCCTCCTGACAGGACCAGGCCACATCCCCTCAACATGGGGAGGGTGCTTTGGGGTAGCCGGGTGGTTGGGAGGGTCTGAATCAGAATCTGGAAGCCCCCTTTAACAAGTGGAACCCCAGATCCCAGCCTCCCCCCCTTTGTGTAATGGTAACGTGGTACAAATGTACCCCTACCATTTCACAAAAAAAGTGTCAAAATGTTAAAAAAAAGACAAGACACAGCTTGAGACAAGTCCTTTATTAAACCCACAACGTCAGCTTTGGGAGCTATAGCTTATTTAAAGAAAGCTTGTAAGGGTAGAAATTACACGCAAGAAGACATAAGGTTCATTACAGATAGTTTGGTGGGAACTACCTCCCCTTGGTATTGGACTAAAGTGCCTGCCATAAATGTCTTGGACGCACCCACCACCAAGGCAGAGGCTTATTCACTAAACACTGTTGATGGAAGGAATACTATGTGGGAAGAGTTAGAGAAGGAAATGAAAAGAGCTTTCACTAACAAATCATCACTCCCCACTGCAGTAGCTTGCAAACAAAAATCATCAGAGTCAGTGTTGGAATTTTGGAAGAGATTCCAAGAAGTCTGGACACAAGACGCCGGACTTAACACTCAAGATGAAATGCACAGTCTTTTAATACAGACTTATCTCAGTAACCTTGTTCCTAAATATGCACTCACTGTGAGACAGCAGATGTCAGACTGGGCTACAAAGAGCATGACTGACTTTCAAAAAATGTTAACTGAAAAAGACGCAGCAGGATGTTTTGACATCCCAAAACAAACACCAGTACCAACTCATTATCAAAATGATTTCTCAGGAGATCAAAGGGGAAACTTTTATAAAAAGAGGGAGGGGGCAAGGACAAAGAGGGCGTTACATACAGAGAAAAAGAAGATTTCTTAAAGAAAGGCATCTTAAGGGAAATTGTCTCGCCCTACAATACTCCCATTAACCCAGTAAAGAAGGCAAATGGTGACTATAGGTTTGTACAAGACCTAAGGGCCATCAATAGCCTAGTGGTACCGATTGCCCCAATAGTGCCATGATGTGCCATCAATACTTACCACCATGCCATATGATGAAGAGTATTTTTCTGTGATTGATTTAAAGAATTTTTTTTTCCATCCCTGTAGCCGAGGAGACACGGCCACTGTACTCCAAGCCACCCTTGGGCCCTGGACTGCCCCTCATGGTTCTGTACTGTTGCAGAATGTTGATGATTCTTTGATTTGTAGTTCTTCAGAGGAGGACTGCCAAGCTGATAGCCTATCTTTTTTAAAATGGTTACATGTATGTGGTCACACAGTGTCTAAGAAAAAAAGTTACAATGGTGTAAAAAAAAAAACAGTTGAATATTTGTGCTCACAAAAGGAGAAAGAAGAGTCAGTCACAAAAGAGCTGTGGCTCTGATGGGTCTGCCCTGCACACTTAACAGGAAAGACATGCTCACCTTCCTAGGTATGATTGGTGACTGCCGCCAATGGATACCTGACTGCTCTTTCAATGACAATATATTGAGACAAGCAACCCTCTCTGAAATGTCTGATACTGTAAAATGGTCTGATGAAATGTTAAATGCTTTTGCCATGTTGAAATGTGCAATGGTTACCAGCCCCAGCCTCGGCCTCCTTGAATATAGCAAAATGTTTCACTTGTTTGCCAGGGAAAATTACAGAACCATGGCAGGAGTACTGGCCCAGGAACATGGTGGGAGACTGCGCCCTGTATTTTTTTCTTAAAGATGGTACCGGTGCAGGTTCAAGGCATGCCCACGTGTCTCAAAGCTCTAGCGTCCTGTGCGATGGTGGTTGAGATGGCCACTTCTTTCACTCTGGGACATGACACCACACTTTAGACCACACAGCACATGTCTGCTCAGAGGTTGAGCGGATATGAGGTGATTTTGCTGTCCAATCCAAAATTGCACATCAAATATGCTTCTCCCACTGCAGGCCCAGCACCAATTTTAAATGCCCTTTTAGGATTAAAAGGAGAACAGGATGAGGTCGTGCCACAACATGACTGCATAAACCTCATTCACCAAGACACATCACCCAGGTCTGATTTATCTTCCACAGCACTACCAGACACACAGAATGTTTTTGTGGATGGTTCTTGCTCTAGGCTATAGTACACTGCAGAGCACATACAGGCCAACAGAGATAGCCAGGGGAAATGAGCAGGTCTGGCTGACCTTGCTGCTAAACAAGCTGCTATCTCACAGACAGCAGACATTCAAATTGCTCTGCTGATACCTGACCTATTCCCATTTGAACAGTCACTTGCAGATCTCCAGGATTATGCATCAAATTATGAGTTAAGGGACTGGAATGGAAAGGGTGTGTAGAGAGATCCAAGGGCTGGACTTCTCTGCAAAGAGGGAAAACCATGTATACCAACGGCAAGTGCATTCACAGTACCACATAATAGGCCACGCAGGTATACAAGTAACGGCTGATCTCACACACATGCCCAAACTAGGCAAAAGACAGGAATATCTTTTGATAATTGTGGACATGTTCTCAAATGGTCCAGCTTTTATAGCCAGGGTCTGCCAGGACTTGGTAAAAACTCTCAAGATAGAATGGAAGTTTCACATTCCCTACCACCCTCCAAGTTCAGGAATAGTAGAAAGAATGAATAGAACAATAAAAGACAGATAAGAAAGGCCACAGGAGGAACCTTTGCCAACTGGAGAAAGGTCCTCCCAGCAGTCCTGGCAGAAATAAGAATAACCCCTTCCAAGACAGGGTATTCACCTTTTGAAGTTTTGATGGGTAGACCTTTCCCCACCCCATAGGCCAGAGCACCTTTAATGGTAGAAAAGGGAGATTTCGATTTAATACAGGAAGAATATGTAAGAAAACTGGTTGAAATATTTGATATAGTCGAAAGAAATGTTGCACGCACCTCTCCTTTTTCCTCACAAGAAGCTACTCACTTGTTCAAGGTGGGAGACACCGTGGTGGTCCAACAGCTGAACAGAAATAAGAAGCAAGAGTAACCCTTTGGACCTCCTACTATGGTGATTGCAGTGACCAGAACGGCTATCCTGGTGGAAAACTGCCAGTCCTGGATCCATGTCAGCAGAGTGAAAAAGGTTGCCCAAAGCTCCAAGAGCAGGAAGGAGATCCTAAACACAGGATGCCCTCAAGCAGAAGTCCAAGCAGATGAAGGAGGAGTTCCTGGAAAAGCAGGTCCTGCCAGAGAAGATGACCTCGCTTATTTCACCACAGACTGGCAAAGCATTTCGCCTCCTGTTCCTGATCACCTTGATAGTGTTCCCGCCCACTTGGATCATCACTAACTGTATTTACCACCCTGAAGACTTGGGTGCCATTAAAAGTATTTGTGGGAACACACATACACAGGAGAACATTACAGTGATACAAGTTAGAAACAAGAGAGACATTGAGGATAATTTTGCTGATAAAATGCTTTTGCTAAAATTTAAATATGCTTATGCTCAGAAATCAGGATTTCAAAAATGTTGGATTTGTAGCAAATTGCACCCTAGCACTGTTAGGATACCATTAATGGCCATGCCTTTGAATATCACCCCCTTTTTAAAGGAAAAACTCCCCTTGATCTCATAAATATCAGTAGAAGAACAAGTAACACAATTACCTTTCACATTATTAGTAGACGGCATTATCCTACTTGGTGTTTTAACTTAGGAAATTCCATTAGAAATGCTCACACTTGTAGTATGTATTATCAGAAACAGACTGATTGCACCATCATGACAAGGAAGTGAGATCATATAAATATCATCAAAGAGGGGATTGAAAGGATATTTTAGCTTGCTGTCCACCATTTTAAAAGACTGTATCCATTTTTAATGTTTGTGAGAAGTTAAGTTTTGTTTTCTTATAAATGGCCTGACTACTTTCAAATGACGTGTAAGTCCTTTCCTGTTAGCCTTTTCCTGTTATTAGTTTCTATATAGTTATTACTATTCTATTTTTGCTTGTTTTAAAACATCCTGTATGTCTGTATCTTTACCATATATTAATGAAAGGGTTGGACATTTTTTGTGACGTCATTTTGGTTATATAAGTGGAAACACGGAGGTAAAATTCTCAGATCATTCTGAGAACTGAAATGTCTTGTATGCGTGTCATAACTTTCATCAGAATGGTCTCCAGATCTGAATGGGTTTGAAGGAACACTCTAGGCAGGATATCATACGAGGGTTCACTTGCTTTTAGAACATCCCTACACCCCTTCAATGAGTATCTTGTATATTAGTGAAAAGGGACTCATATTTATCCTGTAGAGTGAAAAAAAGTGCTCGGGGGTTAGTCAGTTGAACCAGCCTATATACAGCATGAATCTTCAATGGCTGAACCATATGGGAAGTTAAGTTATTTTGGATAGATAGGGTGCACATAAATTAGGTGTCTTCATAACATTGAGTTAGAATGGATTGGAGTGAGCTACAATTTTCTGATTTTCAGTAATCTGTTATAGGACTAAAAGGTAAATCAGGAGGCTAGATGCTGTAGGCATGAAGCTTAGTAATATTTTTCTATATCAAGCAAGCCCAGTGCCTCTTGGGATTTAAGTGTGCAGAAGACCCTTTTTGAGATTATTTCATGTTTATGCCCCCAAATAAAACATCAGTGTCTAGTCTGAGTGAGAGTGTTTCTTTCCTCATCTTGTCAATAGCATTTGCTATGTCTATGGTATATCTCCAGATTGTCGATTCATTGTGAACCCAACTTGAGCCTTATGTATGACAGAAAAAAAGCATGGCAGTTAATTTATTGACTAATAGTAAACATTTTCATATCTGGGTTCTGTGGAATCTTTCCTGGTTTAGGGAAAACCAAGAAATATAAGAATGTAACATAGGGGTTGATTTACTAAAGCTGGAGAGTGCAAAATCAGGCTCACTTCTACATAGAAACCAATTAGCGTCAAGGTTTTATTGCCAAAGCTTAATTGAACAAGCTGAGCTTAGAAGCTGATTGGTTTCTATCCAAAAGTGGGCCTGATTTTGCACTCTCCAGCTTTAGTAAATACACCCCATAGTGTTGGGTATAGAGTCACCTTTCAGAATGTAATAAATAACGGTGTCAGTCAGTGGGTATAGAAGAATATAATGTTTTAAAGTTGAGCTAAGCTAGACCATCATGTCTCAGTGCTTTATTATTTGAAAGTTAATAGTTTTGCTGATTTACTTTGCTGTTTTAGATTTGTTGAGTGAATTAGCTTCTGTGCAAGTGCATTTATGCATGTGACAATTAACTAAACAGTGATAAATGTGTTTGTGAATGAAGTATCATTTTTGTTTTGGGAGTGGTGTACTTCATGATAGAAAGTAGCGTAGAAATATTTGTGCATTCTTACAAGGATTGTGAATGTGTGGGGTGGATTTGGCTTTGGCTCTGCCTAAGCTTATTTTCCAAAAAGGTACTTTTTTTTTCCTTTACCATAGATATTCTGTCATAACTGTATAAGAGTTTTTTTTCTACATTACCTACTGTATGTCTAATTTTCTGATCCGAATATGTCTACTGCAGTTTGGAGTGCAGTTACAGTACTGTGAGCATCAAGTTTGCAGGTGGCATGTCAGAGCTCCTTTTCCATCTATTTCTAAGGGGCCTATTTTTTGAAGTTGTGAAGCTCCGACTATGCAATAGGCTTGTATATCCGTTTTGTGGGCCTCCAATAAAGTTGTGCTATGGGAACTGTATTGCTCAGTATCTGTAAAAATTTTGATTCAGAGCCTGATCTAAATTAAAATTCAGTGTTCTCACACTAAGCAAGACATTGTTAAGTTGCCAATGGCATCTACACATCTGGGTAAGCTCGATGTTCATGTCTAATCTTGCCACCTCAACCCCCGCAACATCTCCAAAATATGCCCCTTCTTAACCAATGACACCACAAAGCTTCTAATTCACTCCCTAGTTATCTCTTGCCTTGAATACGGCAACCCCCTCCTCATTGGTTTACCTTTACATAGGCTATTCCTCCTTCTGTCCATCATGAATGCTGCTGCCAGACTTAACTACCTTGAAGCTGTTCAGTGTCTGCCACCCCTCTCTGTGAATCCCTCCATTGGCTTTTGCTCAGCCAACAAATTCAATTTAAAATACAACAACTTACAAAGCCATCAACAACTCTGCCCTCAGCTACATCACTAACTTAATCTTAAAATACCAATCATATCAGTCTCTTCATTTTTCCCAAGACCTCCTGCTCTTTAGCTCCATTGCTAACCTCTAAGACTCCTACCGAGCCTCCCCCATCCTCTGGGACTCCCTACCCCAATCTGTCTGACTATCTTTTATTCTATCCACTTTTAAGTGGTCTCTGAAAATGCTTCCTATACTGCCTCCACCTAACAACTGTACATTTGTTTTCTCCATCTCCCCCCCCAGTTATTACATTTTGTATCACTTGATCCTCCCTTTTGGATTGTAAGCTCTAACAAGCAAGGCCCTTTTATGCCTCCTGTATTGAATTGTATTGTAACTGTACTGCCTACCCTCCTGTATAATAATATTAATAATAATAATAATATGACTACAACATGAGCTGACTAACTTATTGGATAGATGTAGGTGTTTGTAGTATTTCTCAATACTGGTATATTAACAAAAATATTATAATTTTTTTATGTGAGCTTGATGTGGTGTGGGGAAGTCTATATATTGTAACCTTGTAAGGGTTTTTAATCCTCTTTATATCAAATAGGTTATATGTCTAGATGAGTTGCCTGAATTGGTGAGAAGCAACCTCTATCTTGAGCCAGAGATCTTTGAACGATTCTTCTAGAATTTTCCATTAATATACAGCTGTATTTTTAAAATACAAGATTCTTATTCAACACCCTCTTCTGAATTAGCCTGCATTACACCCCACCCCCACCACACACACTCCAACTTCTTGCTTACCTCTGTAACAGCTTTGTCCTGTCTATTGTTTTCTTCACCTGGAAAAGAAACACTCCTCCTCACTACTGGTTGTAATTGCACACCAAGTTCTTATAGATGTGTATGGGGGTGTAATGGACTCTGAAGCTAATTCCAGTACAGCTCCATAGAAATCTACGAGGCCTCAGTGTGCAAATGCAGCCAGGGATTAAGACAATTCAAACATTGCACATAATGAAAATATAACTGTAAATTTACATGCATTTTACTCATTTGTTACAGCATAATTCCAGCTCATTGGTCAAACACAATATGATCTATTTCCCAGAAGCTCTGTACAATCATAAGTATAATTGTCTGCTATAATCCTTCAGTCTTTGGAACTGTGCCCTGCATATTTACCAATCCAGAGATGTGGTGCTGGGGGGCATGACCGGAAGTGAGAGGGAGAAAAATGGAGTGAGTGAGGAGGACGTGTGTGGACTCCCTCCTAGCCTCTCTCCTACCCCCAGACTATAGCGGACTGAAGCTGAGGTGGTTGGAGCTGATGATCCCCAGTTAAACAGGAGCAGTGAGCGTGGAGCATGGATTGCTCATGCTGAATTGACAGCCCAGATCAAGCTCCTGTGTGGAAAGGAGACAGCACAGAGGGAGAGCGAACAGCTGAGCGGTGTGAGTGAATCAGCGCAGCGTGTGGATTCCTAGCCCCCCGCGATGGTATGTGAGAGCGGCGGGGGCAAGGCGGAGAACACCCGGAAAGGTTGTGAGTAGGAATCCGAAAAGTGTGGATGCATACCAGCTTCACTATAAACCTGTGCGGTCCATGCACCATCCCCCAAGGGTTAAGCATTGGTTCAGGCTGTGAGTACTACATCCCCACAAGCAAGATTAAGCCAGATGCAAAAGACTGTGAGACCATATTGAGACTATAGTGTATTATAGCTGTTGGCTGCAGAGACCGTGGAGCAGGATATCTAGGCTTTGTGGTATAAAAGGACTTTCAATCACTGCTAAGGCTTGCTGCACATTGTGTCTGCACATTGCGTCTTACTCACCTCCCCCTCAATAACAGCAAAATAATAGTCTTCAATAAGCCCTCAATAAATTTCTGACAGATTTTGATACACTTTAATATGTAAAAAAAAATAAGTGGCAGAGGAGCAGAGAAGCAATTATCCCAGGAGGGGACCCAGATGACCCGCTCTGCAAAAGAGAAGGGGAACCAGGTGGCGGCAGCTGCAGCAGCCAAACTGGAGTGTTTTGCTCATACATCTTCCCTGTTGCCTGCTAAGGGGGGCCATCAACAGGCGGCAACACAGGCCAAAACCCAGGTGGGTTCTGCATCGGACAGAAAGAGCCAGGGCCATAGCCAGGTGTCCTTAAACCCTCCCACGCCATCTAGCAACAAATCAGTGAGTACTAAAGGGACAGGGAGAGGAAAAACAGGAACTGTATCTGCAAAACCTGTTGTAGTGGCTGAGGCGACCATTGTGGCTGGTCCTATATCGGAGGAGGTGGACCCCACATTGAGTGATGTGCTGTATGCTGTTAATGCTTGCAAAGACTCAATTACTAGTCTCGATAACCAGCTAAAAAGCATTAAGGAGGAACTATTCCTAATGAGTCATGAACTGCGTAAGAGCATGGAAAGGACTACTGCACTAGAAGAGAGATTAAGTTTAGTCAAGGACAATTTATATCCACTAAAGCAAAAAGTTAAGGGGATGAAGGAACAAATGGTCATGCAGGCAATGAAACTTGTAATGTGAGAGTGATAGGCCTACCGGAACGGAGCGAGGGCCCTAATCCCGTTACATTTCTAGAGGGGTGGTTCAGGGAAATTTTTGGGCCTACCACTTTTACACCCCTTTTTGTGATTGAAAGGGCCCATTGCCTCCCTTTTAGGGCCTGCCAGGCGGCCGATTACACAAGGCCACTACTTTTGAAACTTGTTAATTACAATGATAAAGTGATTCTACTTTGCAAGGCCAGAGAGATGGGGGATATCATGTATAATGGGGTTAGGGTATTATTGTACCCTGATTTCTCACCAGAGCTTCAAAAATGGAGAGCTAAATTTATACCAATTATGCAAACTCTGCAGAAATATAAAAATTGAGTATGCTTTGCTATATCCAGCCCTCCTACGGGTGACAGCATTGAACAGAACTTTATTTTTTAGCTCACCATCTGATCTGTCGCAATGGCTGGAGGAACATAAGAAGGACCTGTAGAAGCTGTTGAGCATGGAACTATATTCGATTATTCGGGAGGGAGGGAGGGAGAGAGGGGGGAGTGGATTGGTGGAGGATTGTTTATCTTTTCTTAGGATCACCAGTAGGAATTCCCCCCCCCCCCTCTTTTTTTTTTTTTTTTGGGTCTGACTATTATTGACATATCACTGTAATAGCACTGTAATAAGATTACATTGGAATTTCACTGCAATATCACTGTAATAAGATTATGCTGTAATAAGACGGATTGATTTGATTGGAGGGAGCGGAGGAGGGGAGACACATTTTTGGTTGAATGAATGTAAGTACGGGAATAAGGGAACAAATAGGCCTCCCAAACTGGTTATGTTTTACGCCAAAGTTGTTAATGAAATTGGTTTTGAATATGAGGTGGGAATGGTGGGGGAAGAGTGGTAAGGTTACAGGTGAAGCCCCTAGGGTAAGCCTAGGTGGGCACAGGAAGGGGGATATGGGAGAGAGGGAGGGGGTAGGGGAGAAGGATAGGAGTAGGGTGGGGGGTAAGAAATGCACACCACCATTATTAATATTAACACAACAGAAGGCACAAACAGAGAGAAGGGTGAGATATGGAGGGAAGGAGAAATATATAGATTGGAGAAAACATTTGAGGTGTAGGGGAGCATGCAAGATTGTCAGACCGATTATATATATATTTTTTTGCGTGTTTCGTTTTTTTTCTCTCTTGTTTTTTCTTTTTTCTTTATTTTGTGATATCCTTCCATGCAAGATAGGACATTTAGTATAACCTCTTGGAATGTCCGAGGTCTAGGGGACCCAATTAAGAGAGCCATGGTACTGTCGGCATTGGAGGGGAGCGGGCCTGGTCTGCTCTGTCTGCAGGAGACGCATTTGACTGATGATACAGCAGCACAATTCCGCAGTCAGAAGTTCCAATCCAAATACCATTCAGTCCACTCCTCCTACTCAAGGGGGTGAGCATAATGGTTGGGAGAGGAGTGGCATTCTCCTGCAGAGAGAGCTGTATTGATGAACAAGGCCGATATATTTTTTTGTTTTGTTTGATTGAGAATAAATCATATGTGTTGGCAAATATATATATATATCCCCCCCTATTTAAGCTTGAGGTTCTATATAAACTGTTGGAGTTTGTGTTGGATAAAATGTTTAAAAGTTTTAGATAAGAGCCTAGACAGATTCCCACCAGGAAATAGGCCCAGTACAGTAGGAGAGAGTCGGCTATCTCGATTCTTGGGGGAGGTGGGGCTGAGTGACATATGGCGAATGCGCCACCCACAAGAAAGACAATATTCATGTTTTTCAAGTTCCTATCTCACTCCCTCTAGAATAGACATGGCTTTGGGTCCTGGGGAGGTATTGCCATTGGTAAACAGTATAGAGTATGGCCCATGAGGAGTCTCAGACCACTCCCCGCTGGTACTGACAATAAATATAGGGGGCAAAGCCCATTTTAGAGAATGGAGAATTAGTCCCTGCTGGCTGGAATTGAGAGGCAACCCCAGAGATGTTATGATCAGATTTACCAAATTTGTGCAAATCAATACAGGCACGGCGTCGGCTGGAGTGGTCTGGGACTCCTTGAAGGCCTATTTTAGAGGCCTCTTGATCCAACAGGTGACAAGAACTAAGGGGAAGTCCAGAGTGGGAGAAGGACATTAGGGATGAGATGATGCAGGCAGAGAGGCGATATGTTGAAGACCCAACTCCAGAAAGGCAAAGGGATTGGCTAGATAAGCAACAAGTCTATAAAATGACCATTACAAAGAGGATGGAGAACAGACATATATTTCAGAGGTAGAGGCATTTTGGAGAAGGGGATAGAGTGGGCCGTATGCTGTTCCTCTTGATTTAATCTAATACTCCCCCTTCCTCTGTTTTGGCAATTAGGACATCAAATGGTGAGATATCCACCGATGCAACAGAGATAATGCATACATTTAGTGAATACTATAAACATTTGTATAAATCTAATAGGGGAGCTGAGAGTGAAAGAATGGACAGTTTCCTTCAGGGAATACCAATTCCAACCTTGACATAGAAGGATAGAATAGACATAGAAGCACCAGTGACCCTTGAGGAGCTAAAACGAGCAGTGGCTGGGATGTCCAACCAAAAATCACCAAGCCCGGATGGGCTCGCAGTAGAAATATACAAACTATATTGTGAGGTACTACTCCCAGAATTGTTGAAAATATTGGGATGGGTATTAGCCAACGGGAGACTCTCCATCTCAATGTCGGAAGCCACCATCATTGTAATATACAAGGAGGGGAAAGATCAATTGGATGTCTCCGCTTATCGTCCTATCTCACTACTATGCACTGATGTAAAAATCTTGGCCAAAGTGCTAGCAACCCATCTAAATGGATTTATTCAAAAGTTGATACACCCTGACCAGTTGGGTTTCATTCCCAATAGATCAACTAGTACCAACATCAGAAGAGTTTTTTTAAACATGCAGATTCCAACTGACAATGCAGGTTCTAGGGTCATACTGGCCTTGGACGCTGCCAAGGCCTTTGATAGCCTAGAATGGAATTACTTATGGAGAGTGTTAGAGAGGTTTGGGTTTGGCCCTTCCTTTATTGCCTGGGTGAAAATACTTTACAGTGAACCAAGAGCTAAAATAAAAGTCAACAATGAATATTCAGTACTATCCCAGTTGGAGAGAGGGACAAGACAGGGCTGTCCTTTGTCCCCTCTATTGTTCGCTCTTGCAATGGAACCACTAGCAATTATGACTAGATCACGGGTAGATATACATGGGTTACGGCGGCAAATGGAGGAGGACAAGATAGCACTGTACGCAGATGATGTTCTGTTTTTTCTTGGAGATGTTGAAACATCACTAAATACAGTGATATAAATTGTTGGTGATTTCGGGCAATTCTCTGGTCTGGTTATTGTGACAGACCTAGCCGGGACAGAGGCTGTTGGAGAGGACTGAATGCAAGCCTGTTGCCTTTTGATTATGGGCCCTAGCATTTGGGGGAATGGTGCTCTCTGTGAGCTGTATGCCTGGGGACCCTGGGGTTGGTGTTACTTTGGATTCAGCTCCATGTCCCCCCAAAACACACAGACTCTGGGAACCCTTTATATGCCATATTAGAATGATAAGACTGAATTATACTGTTGGGACACATCCTGTGAGGAGATGCTGGTGTCATCAACTCCAACTACCTGTGTTTATGTTAATTGAATGAGCTGATCACATTGTCCTCTATACAATGTAGGAGACGGGACAACTCCTATTGGAGCTGCTGCTATTGTGAGAAGGTGTCCTGTGATAATTAACTCAGTCTGGGCAAAAGGTCATGTCTCAATCACCTAGGCTGTATAAAGGATTAGTTAATTAGCTCATGTTAATTAGGTTACGTTTTTATTGTTAGAGTAATATTTTCTCCTGTATATAAGACTGTATTCTAGTTCTGAATAAAGTGAGTTCATGTTAGCAACAAGCAAGTGTCGCCTTGTTTTGTGCTCAGAGAGGCTGGAATATCTGATATCTGTATACAGACTGGGAGGAAGTGGTATATGACGGAAGCACTCAAGCGGAGTGTGGGACGTTCCATGACATTTCTCCCCTTTGGCTAGGTCTGTCACAGTTATCAACTGGGAGAAATCGGCTTTGTTACCAGATGACCCACTTGGTAGCCAGATATTGCCTGTAGCTCCCCACTTGAAGGTAGTTGCCAGGCTGAAATATCTTGGTGTCTGGATCACGAGCGATGTAAACCAGTATATCAATGATAACTTAGTCCCATTGTTACTCAGATTAAAGCAAAAGGGGGACATCTGGAGCCGACTCCCTCTATCTGTAGCAGGGCATTGTAATTTAATAAAGATGATATGGCTACCGCATATTCTATACTTGCTCCATAATTCTCCCATATGGATAGGTCAGAAGTGGTTCAAGAGAATAGAATCCCTCTTTAAGGAATTAATTTGGAGGAAGGGCCAATCTAGGATTAGTTTGCAAACCATGCAATTACCGACTAAAGAAGGGGGTATGGCAGTCCCGCACCCGAGATCATACTTCCTGGCATCCCAGTTGCAACATTTAATGGGTTGTGGAGACCTGGGAGGGGGGAACCCGTGCAACAAAATTATGATAATGGGGGCCCCATATAGCATACTAGTGGAGGTGTTAGAGGCAGATTCATTTGTTCACAGATGCCCAACGATAAAATTAGTCAGTAAAGTATGACAGGTAATGAAGGCATTAATGGGATATAATTGTGTAAAAGAATAAACCCCCTTATGGAACAACCAAAATTTGGTGGAAGTAAAGGGTATAGAGAGGCCCAGGGAATGGGAGAGGCTGGGTATTAACCATTTGGCTCAATTATATGGGGGTAACCTCATGAAGACATTTGAGGATTTAAGACAGGAATATAGTATATCAAATAAGACATTTTATAAATATCTGCAGATCAGACACACTATCCAAGTATAGTTAAGGTCACATATAGGGATGAGCTCCGAGTTCAAGACGAACTCATGGCTGTTTGCCAGTTCGCCGAACAGCGAACAATTTGAGGTGTTTGCAGCAAATTCGAAAGCCGTGGAACACCCTTTAAAAGTCTATGGGAGAAATCAAAAGTGCTAATTTTAAAGGCTTATATTGTCATAAAAAGTGTTTGGGGACCTAGGTCCTGCCCCAGGGGACATGGATCAATGCAAAAAAAAGTTTTAACCACTTAACAACTGGGCACTTAAACCCCCTTCCTAACCAGACCAATTTTCAGCTTTTGGTGCTCTCACATTTTGAATGACAATTACTCAGTCATGCAACACTGTATCTATATGAATTTTTTGTCCTTTTTTTCACACAAATGGAGCTTTCTTTTGGTGGTATTTAATCACCGCTGGGTTCTTTATTTTTTGCGCCGTAAAAGAAAAAAGACAGAAAAATCTGTAAAAAAATTCATTTTTCTTCATTTCTGTTATAATATTTTGCAAATTAGTAATTTTTCTTCATATATTTTGGCCAAAATTTATACCGCTACATATCTTTGGTAAAAATAACCCAAATCGGTGGATATTATGTGCTCTTTTTGAAAGTTATAGAGTCCAAAAGCTATAGTGCGAATATCTGAAAATTGATCCCACCTGAAGTACTGACGGCCTATCTAATTTCTTGAGACCCTAACATGCCAGAAAAGTACAAATACCCCCCAAGTGACCCCTTTTTGGAAAGAAGACATTCCAAGGTATTTAGAAAGATGCATGGTGAGTTTTTTGAAGTTGTCATTTTTTCCCACAATTCTTTGCAAAATCAAGGTTTTTTTTTACTTTTTTTTTTCCACAAAATTGTCATATTAGCAGGTTATTTCTCACACGCAGCTTATGCATACCACAAATTACACCCCAAAACACATTCTGCTATTACTCCTGAGTACGGCGATACCACAGGTGTGAGACTTTTACACAGCGTGGCCACATACAGAGACCCAACATGCAGGGGAGCACCTTCAGGCGTTCTGGAGAACCCAGGCAAATTCTGACATTTCTCTCCTACATGTAAAAATCATCATTTATTAGCTAGAAAATTAAATAGAACCCCAAAACATTATATATGTATTTTTAGCAAAGACCCTAGAGAATACAATGGCGGTCGTTGCAACTTTTTATCTCGCACGGTATTTGCGCAGCAATTTTTTTAACGCTTTTTTTTGGAAAAAAAAATGTTTTGTGCTTTACAAAAACCAAAACAGTAAAGTTAGCCCAATGTTTTTGCATAATGTGAAAGATGAAGTTACGCCAAGTAAATAGATACCCAACATGTCACCTTCCAAAATTGCACGCGCTTGTGGAATGGCGCCAAACTTTGCTACTCAAGAATCCCCATAGGCGACGCTTTAAAATTTTTTACTGGTTACATGTTTTGAGTTACAGAGGAGGTCTAGGGCCAAAATTATTGCTCTCGCTCTACCGATCGCAGCGATACCTCACATGTGTGGTTTGAACACCGTTTTCATATGTGGGTGGGACTTACGTATGCGTTCGCTTCTGCATGCGAGCACACAGGGACAGGGGCACTTTAAAATTTATTTATTTTTTTTATTGTTCATTTTACTTTATTTATTTTAGTTTGATGCTTTTTTCCAAAAAAAAAAATTTTGCCCATTTTTAATCCTATTACAAAAACAAGGAAGAGTGGAATCAAGGGGACAGTGGCTGATGTTGGCCCAATCATGCTCCCACCCTGGAAAAGACTGGACTATATCGGTACAGATAAATAACAATGAACAGTTGAATAAAAGGATTTATTACAAAGAAAGAAATTACATAGTGTACTTGTTAAAATTGCAAAAACAGAGGCTCGGAATTGCCCAAGAGGCATCTGTTGTTACAGGGTATAGAATGGTCTGGTTCTCGACTAGTTTCGCGGTATTACCGCTTCCTCAGGAGGACCAATCTATGAAAAAGATAGTACATAATAATGCAGACAATATGCAAACAAAAATCATAATACAGCATGTAGAAGATACAACATACGAGGTAAATAAAGAAGTGGCTTACCCTATATCTAGGTGAATATGTGCGGCAAACCAGCTGCCCAAACATAACTCCCCCGCGGCGGACAAGGGGGATTGTGCGAAATTCCCTGAATGGATAACAAAATGGCAATTGAGGGGTCTAATATGTTAGCTGGTTGGGGGTAACAAGGGGGAAGAAGGTCGTTAGTATAAGGAGGGAGAAAATAGGGGCAAGGGGAAAGAAGGAAAAAGGGAAGGGAAGGAGGAGGGGGGTACGAGGGGGAAAGGAAAATAGGGAAGGAAATAGGAATAGGGGGGGAGGGGAAAAGGGGGGGGAGGAGGGAGGGGAACAAAAGGGGGGGGGGGGGGGGAGGGGGGAGGGGGGAAGGAAAGGGGAAGGGGGGGAGGGAAAGGGAGAGAACCAGGGGGGAGGGTGGGAGGGGAGGGGAAGGGAAGGAATGGGCGGGGAGGATCAGGGAAGAGGAAGGGGGGGGAAGGGGGGGAAAGGGGACAAGAGGGAACAGACAGGGCAAAGAACCTAGGGAGGAAAGGAGGAGTAGAATTACCCGTACACCCGCTAAGACATCAAGGTATTAGTTGTAGCTTACCATGGTAAGGAATGGTAATGTACCAAGCCACATAAAGGCTTCTTGTTGGCGCAGGGGTCGGATGGCCCGTAGGGAGCAGGAGCACCCACTATGTCCACCAGGTGGGGCATCAGAGGGGGTACACGGGTGTGGGAGCCCAACAGTGTAAGGGGATATCCACAGGGTAATATAGAAGTCTGTCAATAAAAACGTATCGCATATAACATGAGATACAGGGTAGTATCCGTGAAACGGTATCAATAAAAGATAGCGTGGGGTAAAGGATAATATACAAGGGTAAAATTTGAGGACAAACATACCCGAAGGATCCCCGGTAGGACAGCGGAGGCATCCCTTCCATCCAAGCCCACGTGTGCAACTTATAGTGGGGAGAGCCGCACTGCTCACCCAGAAGGCCCGAGGGCCCATTAAGTGAGCTCCCCAACCCGGAAACGCCCACGACGCCGCCGTCCGGTGGCGTCTGACGTCACCACCTGGCGGTGCCCGACGTTGCCGGGTCAGTTTCTCCGCACTGCGCAGGTGCGTGACCAACGCTACTGCGCAAGCGCGTTCAAGGCGAGCCAATAGGCGGAGAGGCTAGGCTCGGCGAGAGCAAGCAGGGAATGAACGATAGACGTCATCCCTGCCAGGAGAGACACAAGTCCGCCGCTAAGGGAGGCATAGGCAGCCAGCAATCGCACCAGACACCCAGGGAGCGCCACAAAAATAAAACAAAAATAAAATAATGATAAAAAAGAACATAAGTAAGGTAAACAATTACAAGTAAAATTAGGTATAGGTGGCAGTGTGAATGCCACAATAACAATTACGGTGTTTAGTAAACACTAAGGAAATTGACACTCCATAAACGGCACAGATAACAGGGGGAACCCATTAACGGGGGCCATTGTGTGAAGTGAACGGAATAGTGCACTAGGAATGGTTATAAGTAGGTGGAAAAGTGAGGAGTCACAGCCATGGATGATCACTGGACTGCTGACACTTTCTGGAGGAAGGGAAGTATGTGGACAAAACAGTTGGGAAAGTAATAAGGTGAATGGAATGGTGGGGAGTGAAGGACAGTGGTACTAGAACGGGTGCATTGGGGGTGAAAGGGTGTACCGTGAACGTGAGCGATGATAAGGGTGATGTGACGTAATGACGACCCACAAAGAGGAGGCCGTGTGATTAGATAAGTGAAGAGTATCTCAAAGAGATTAAATTGGGGGTACAATGACACAGGAGGCAGGTATCACCATACAGTACTACATTCAAGTTGGTATACAAAAATAGTTGCAAAAGATGCCGTGATGTAATAATATAATGAATAGAATTTAAAAGGAGAGTAGTTGCCGTGGGTAAAATTCAGCTAAGGATTATAAATGTGGGTAACATAGACAATCACAGTTGGGCCGGGAGGTTTCCGGTCCATAAAACACATACTCTTGGGTACAAGTAGTGAGTTAAAGCTCAATGACCCAACTAATGAAACATAGTAGGTTAAGACCTAAAGTCCAACCTTGATATAATAAGATGGCTAAAAAAATGGCTGTATGGAGATGGTAGGTCCGCCTGAATCGTACCCCCCTCCTCCTTCCCTTCCCTTTTTCCTTCTTTCCCCTTGCCCCTATTTTCTCCCTCCTTATACTAACGACCTTCTTCCCCCTTGTTACCCCCAACCAGCTAACATATTAGACCCCTCAATTGCCATTTTGTTATCCATTCAGGGAATTTCGCACAATCCCCCTTGTCCGCCGCGGGGGAGTTATGTTTGGGCAGCTGGTTTGCCGCACATATTCACCTAGATATAGGGTAAGCCACTTCTTTATTTACCTCGTATGTTGTATCTTCTACATGCTGTATTATGATTTTTGTTTGCATATTGTCTGCATTATTATGTACTATCTTTTTCATAGATTGGTCCTCCTGAGGAAGCGGTAATACCGCGAAACTAGTCGAGAACCAGACCATTCTATACCCTGTAACAACAGATGCCTCTTGGGCAATTCCGAGCCTCTGTTTTTGCAATTTTAACAAGTACACTATGTAATTTCTTTCTTTGTAATAAATCCTTTTATTCAACTGTTCATTGTTATTTATCTGTACCGATATAGTCCAGTCTTTTCCAGGGTGGGAGCATGATTGGGCCAACATCAGCCACTGTCCCCTTGATTCCACTCTTCCTTGTTTTTGTGTATATTAATTTGGATGATGGTACGTTTTCAACAAATTATTACTTTTGATTACATGAGGCTATACTCAAAATTTGTGCATATTCATTGGGTGGATAACACACCCCTTTTTCTTTCCCCTGAGTGCCTCTAATTCTAAGTTTATTACTCCTTATGTGTATCCATTATCGATTACGTTGGTAGTTGCCCCTCTTACACGGTTCAGACATGTGGACTTTCCCATTACGATTCAGGCGGACCTACCATCTCCATACAGCCATTTTTTTAGCCATCTTATTATATCAAGGTTGGACTTTAGGTCTTAACCTACTATGTTTCATTAGTTGGGTCATTGAGCTTTAACTCACTACTTGTACCCAAGAGTATGTGTTTTATGGACCGGAAACCTCCCGGCCCAACTGTGATTGTCTATGTTACCCACATTTATAATCCTTAGCTGAATTTTACCCACGGCAACTACTCTCCTTTTAAATTCTATTCATTATATTATTACATCACGGCATCTTTTGCAACTATTTTTGTATACCAACTTGAATGTAGTACTGTATGGTGATACCTGCCTCCTGTGTCATTGTACCCCCAATTTAATCTCTTTGAGATACTCTTCACTTATCTAATCACACGGCCTCCTCTTTGTGGGTCGTCATTACGTCACATCACCCTTATCATCGCTCACGTTCACGGTACACCCTTTCACCCCCAATGCACCCGTTCTAGTACCACTGTCCTTCACTCCCCACCATTCCATTCACCTTATTACTTTCCCAACTGTTTTGTCCACATACTTCCCTTCCTCCAGAAAGTGTCAGCAGTCCAGTGATCATCCATGGCTGTGACTCCTCACTTTTCCACCTACTTATAACCATTCCTAGTGCACTATTCCGTTCACTTCACACAATGGCCCCCGTTAATGGGTTCCCCCTGTTATCTGTGCCGTTTATGGAGTGTCAATTTCCTTAGTGTTTACTAAACACCGTAATTGTTATTGTGGCATTCACACTGCCACCTATACCTAATTTTACTTGTAATTGTTTACCTTACTTATGTTCTTTTTTATCATTATTTTATTTTTGTTTTATTTTTGTGGCGCTCCCTGGGTGTCTGGTGCGATTGCTGGCTGCCTATGCCTCCCTTAGCGGCGGACTTGTGTCTCTCCTGGCAGGGATGACGTCTATCGTTCATTCCCTGCTTGCTCTCGCCGAGCCTAGGGCTCTCCGCCTATTGGCTCGCCTTGAACGCGCTTGCGCAGTAGCGTTGGTCACGCACCTGCGCAGTGCGGAGAAACTGACCCGGCAACGTCGGCACCGCCAGGTGGTGACGTCAGACGCCACCGGACGGCGGCGTCGTGGGCGTTTCCGGGTTGGGGAGCTCACTTAATGGGCCCTCGGGCCTTCTGGGTGAGCAGTGCGGCTCTCCCCACTATAAGTTGCACAC
The DNA here is from genome assembly GCF_042186555.1 of Aquarana catesbeiana. Lineage (NCBI taxonomy): Eukaryota > Metazoa > Chordata > Amphibia > Anura > Ranidae > Aquarana > Aquarana catesbeiana. Next base: position 325,126,627 of record NC_133328.1, on the reverse strand, counting down.
GTGGGCTTGGATGGAAGGGATGCCTCCGCTGTCCTACCGGGGATCCTTCGGGTATGTTTGTCCTCAAATTTTACCCTTGTATATTATCCTTTACCCCACGCTATCTTTTATTGATACCGTTTCACGGATACTACCCTGTATCTCATGTTATATGCGATACGTTTTTATTGACAGACTTCTATATTACCCTGTGGATATCCCCTTACACTGTTGGGCTCCCACACCCGTGTACCCCCTCTGATGCCCCACCTGGTGGACATAGTGGGTGCTCCTGCTCCCTACGGGCCATCCGACCCCTGCGCCAACAAGAAGCCTTTATGTGGCTTGGTACGTTACCATTCCTTACCATGGTAAGCTACAACTAATACCTTGATGTCTTAGCGGGTGTACGGGTAATTCTACTCCTCCTTTCCTCCCTAGGTTCTTTGCCCTGTCTGTTCCCTCTTGTCCCCTTTCCCCCCCTTCCCCCCCCTTCCTCTTCCCTGATCCTCCCCGCCCATTCCTTCCCTTCCCCTCCCCTCCCACCCTCCCCCCTGGTTCTCTCCCTTTCCCTCCCCCCCTTCCCTTTCCTTCCCCCCTCCCCCCTCCCCCCCCCCTTTTGTTCCCCTCCCTCCTCCCCCCCCTTTTCCCCTCCCCCCCTATTCCTATTTCCTTCCCTATTTTCCTTTCCCCCTCGTACCCCCCTCCTCCTTCCCTTCCCTTTTTCCTTCTTTCCCCTTGCCCTATTTTCTCCCTCCTTATACTAACGACCTTCTTCCCCCTTGTTACTCCCAACCAGCTAACATATTAGACCCCTCAATTGCCATTTTGTTATCCATTCAGGGAATTTCGCACAATCCCCCTTGTCCGCCGCGGGGGAGTTATGTTTGGGCAGCTGGTTTGCCGCACATATTCACCTAGATATAGGGTAAGCCACTTCTTTATTTACCTCGTATGTTGTATCTTCTACATGCTGTATTATGATTTTTGTTTGCATATTGTCTGCATTATTATGTACTATCTTTTTCATAGATTGGTCCTCCTGAGGAAGCGGTAATACCGCGAACTAGTCGAGAACCAGACCATTCTATACCCTGTAACAACAGATGCCTCTTGGGCAATTCCGAGCCTCTGTTTTTGCAATTTTAACAAGTACACTATGTAATTTCTTTCTTTGTAATAAATCCTTTTATTCAACTGTTCATTGTTATTTATCTGTACCGATATAGTCCAGTCTTTTCCAGGGTGGGAGCATGATTGGGCCAACATCAGCCACTGTCCCCTTGATTCCACTCTTCCTTGTTTTTGTGTATATTAATTTGGATGATGGTACGTTTTCAACAAATTATTACTTTTGATTACATGAGGCTATACTCAAAATTTGTGCATATTCATTGGGTGGATAACACACCCCTTTTTCTTTCCCCTGAGTGCCTCTAATTCTAAGTTTATTACTCCTTATGTGTATCCATTATCGATTACGTTGGTAGTTGCCCCTCTTACACGGTTCAGACATGTGGACTTTCCCATTACGATTCAGGCGGACCTACCATCTCCATACAGCCATTTTTTAGCCATCTTATTATATCAAGGTTGGACTTTAGGTCTTAACCTACTATGTTTCATTAGTTGGGTCATTGAGCTTTAACTCACTACTTGTACCCAAGAGTATGTGTTTTATGGACCGGAAACCTCCCGGCCCAACTGTGATTGTCTATGTTACCCACATTTATAATCCTTAGCTGAATTTTACCCACGGCAACTACTCTCCTTTTAAATTCTATTCATTATATTATTACATCACGGCATCTTTTGCAACTATTTTTGTATACCAACTTGAATGTAGTACTGTATGGTGATACCTGCCTCCTGTGTCATTGTACCCCCAATTTAATCTCTTTGAGATACTCTTCACTTATCTAATCACACGGCCTCCTCTTTGTGGGTCGTCATTACGTCACATCACCCTTATCATCGCTCACGTTCACGGTACACCCTTTCACCCCCAATGCACCCGTTCTAGTACCACTGTCCTTCACTCCCCACCATTCCATTCACCTTATTACTTTCCCAACTGTTTTGTCCACATACTTCCCTTCCTCCAGAAAGTGTCAGCAGTCCAGTGATCATCCATGGCTGTGACTCCTCACTTTTCCACCTACTTATAACCATTCCTAGTGCACTATTCCGTTCACTTCACACAATGGCCCCCGTTAATGGGTTCCCCCTGTTATCTGTGCCGTTTATGGAGTGTCAATTTCCTTAGTGTTTACTAAACACCGTAATTGTTATTGTGGCATTCACACTGCCACCTATACCTAATTTTACTTGTAATTGTTTACCTTACTTATGTTCTTTTTTATCATTATTTTATTTTTGTTTTATTTTTGTGGCGCTCCCTGGGTGTCTGGTGCGATTGCTGGCTGCCTATGCCTCCCTTAGCGGCGGACTTGTGTCTCTCCTGGCAGGGATGACGTCTATCGTTCATTCCCTGCTTGCTCTCGCCGAGCCTAGGGCTCTCCGCCTATTGGCTCGCCTTGAACGCGCTTGCGCAGTAGCGTTGGTCACGCACCTGCGCAGTGCGGAGAAACTGACCCGGCAACGTCGGGCACCGCCAGGTGGTGACGTCAGACGCCACCGGACGGCGGCGTCGTGGGCGTTTCCGGGTTGGGGAGCTCACTTAATGGGCCCTCGGGCCTTCTGGGTGAGCAGTGCGGCTCTCCCCACTATAAGTTGCACACGTGGGCTTGGATGGAAGGGATGCCTCCGCTGTCCTACCGGGGATCCTTCGGGTATGTTTGTCCTCAAATTTTACCCTTGTATATTATCCTTTACCCCACGCTATCTTTTATTGATACCGTTTCACGGATACTACCCTGTATCTCATGTTATATGCGATACGTTTTTATTGACAGACTTCTATATTACCCTGTGGATATCCCCTTACACTGTTGGGCTCCCACACCCGTGTACCCCCTCTGATGCCCCACCTGGTGGACATAGTGGGTGCTCCTGCTCCCTACGGGCCATCCGACCCCTGCGCCAACAAGAAGCCTTTATGTGGCTTGGTACGTTACCATTCCTTACCATGGTAAGCTACAACTAATACCTTGATGTCTTAGCGGGTGTACGGGTAATTCTACTCCTCCTTTCCTCCCTAGGTTCTTTGCCCTGTCTGTTCCCTCTTGTCCCCTTTCCCCCCCTTCCCCCCCCTTCCTCTTCCCTGATCCTCCCCGCCCATTCCTTCCCTTCCCCTCCCCTCCCACCCTCCCCCCTGGTTCTCTCCCTTTCCCTCCCCCCCTTCCCCTTTCCTTCCCCCCTCCCCCCTCCCCCCCCCCTTTTGTTCCCCTCCCTCCTCCCCCCCCCTTTTCCCCTCCCCCCCTATTCCTATTTCCTTCCCTATTTTCCTTTCCCCCTCGTACCCCCCTCCTCCTTCCCTTCCCTTTTTCCTTCTTTCCCCTTGCCCCTATTTTCTCCCTCCTTATACTAACGACCTTCTTCCCCCTTGTTACCCCCAACCAGCTAACATATTAGACCCCTCAATTGCCATTTTGTTATCCATTCAGGGAATTTCGCACAATCCCCCTTGTCCGCCGCGGGGGAGTTATGTTTGGGCAGCTGGTTTGCCGCACATATTCACCTAGATATAGGGTAAGCCACTTCTTTATTTACCTCGTATGTTGTATCTTCTACATGCTGTATTATGATTTTTGTTTGCATATTGTCTGCATTATTATGTACTATCTTTTTCATAGATTGGTCCTCCTGAGGAAGCGGTAATACCGCGAAACTAGTCGAGAACCAGACCATTCTATACCCTGTAACAACAGATGCCTCTTGGGCAATTCCGAGCCTCTGTTTTTGCAATTTTAACAAGTACACTATGTAATTTCTTTCTTTGTAATAAATCCTTTTATTCAACTGTTCATTGTTATTTATCTGTACCGATATAGTCCAGTCTTTTCCAGGGTGGGAGCATGATTGGGCCAACATCAGCCACTGTCCCCTTGATTCCACTCTTCCTTGTTTTTGTGTATATTAATTTGGATGATGGTACGTTTTCAACAAATTATTACTTTTGATTACATGAGGCTATACTCAAAATTTGTGCATAATCCTATTACAAGGAATGTAAACATCCTTGTAATAGGAATATGGCATGACAGGTCCTCTTTACAGTGAGATATGGGGTCAATAAGACCCCACATCTCACCTCTAGGCTGGGAAGCCTGAAATTAAAAAAAAAAAAACGATCCTGGCTTCGATCGTAGCGGTGAGTCGGTAGAAGCGCGGGAGGGGGGGACATCCCTTCTCGACTCCCGTAAGAATGATCAAGCAGTGGAACAGCCACTATGATCATTCTTATGGTGTAGGGAATCGCCGGCTGAAAAAGCTGATTTCTGAATGATGCCTGTAGCATCATTCAGATATCCCCGCACACAGTGCAGGCATCATTCAGATATCCCCGCACACAGTCAAGGACGTTGTATGACGGCCGGCGGGCGGGAAGTGGTTAAAACACATTTTTTTTTAACACAAAGTTGTCCATTTATACAATATTTCTACCACATAACATGTACATACCAAAAATGACACCCCAAAATAGATTCTCCTACTCCTCCTGAGTACGGCAATACCACATGTGTGAGACTTCCACAGCCTGGCCACATACAGAGGCCGAGTACAGCCGAGCATGGCTCAGCATGGCAGGGTATGGCTGGGTATGGCGGGGTATTGCGGAGTATGGCGGGGTATGGCGGGGTATGGCGGAGTATGGCGGGGTATGGCGGGGTATGGCGGAGTATGGCGGAGTATGGCGGGGTATGTCGGAGTATGGCGGGGTATGTCGGAGTATGGTGGGGTATGTCGGAGTATGGCGGGGTATGTCGGAGTATGTCGGGGTATGTCGGAGTATGTCGGGGTATGTCGGAGTATGGCGGGGTATGGCGGGGTATGGCAGGGTATGTCGGGGTATGGCGGGGTATGGCGGGGTATGGCGGGGTAATGCGGGGTATTGCAGGATAATGCGGGGCTTTGCAGAGTATTGTGGGGGTATTGCAGAGTAATGTGGGGTATTCCAGGGTAATGTGGGGCTTTGCAGAGTATTGTGGAGGTATTGCAGAGTAATGTGGGGTATTCCAGGGTAATGTGGGGCTTTGCAGAGTATTGTGGGGGTATTGCAGAGTAATGTGGGGTATTCCAGGGTAATGTGGGGCCTTTGCAGAGTATTGCACAGCATTGCAGAGTAGTGAGGATGGCTGAGCATGGATGGATGGATGGCTGGATGTCTCTGTGCAGCGCTGTGGGCACTACACATCCAGCCCACAGCGCTGCAGCCATCCATCTATCCCCCTCTCCACTCACAGTGTACCGATCGGTACACAGGAGAGGAGGAGAGGAACTGGCGTCATCAGATGACGCTGGTCTGTTTACATGTGATCGCGCCGTCATTTGACGGCGTGATCACATGGTAAACGGCCGCGATCAGCGCCCATTTACCGGGATCCATGATGCGCCCGGTCCTCTGGACTCGGCGGTCACGGATGTGCTCGGGTGCGCGCCCCAGGGGGCGTGCGAGAGGGGAATTATGGGAGGACGTCATAGTACGCCCTCCCAGAGTTATCCAACCGCCCTGCAGCCGTCATTCGGCTATGGGCCGGTTGGTAAGTGGTTAAAAATGGACGTTTTTTCGGAAGCAGTGATTTTAATAATGCTTAAAGTGAAGCAGTAAAAGTGTAATATTCCTTTAAATTTCATACCTGGGGGGTGTCTATAGTATGCCTGCAAAGGGGCACATGTTTCCCGTGTTTAGAACAGTCTGACAGCAAAATGACATTTCAAAGGAAAAAAGTCATTTAGAACAACTCGCGGCTATTAATGAATTGTCGCTCCGACAATACACATAAAAGTTCATTGATAAAAATGGCATGGGATTTCCCCACAGGGGAACTCAGAACCAAGATTAAAAAAAAATGGCGTGGGGGTCCCCCTAAATTCCATACCAGGCCCTTCAGGTCTGGTATGGATATTAAGGGGAACTCATGTCAAATTTTTTTAAAAAAAGGTCTGGTATGGATTTTAAGGGGAACCCCGCGCCAAAATTTAAAAAAAATGGTGTGGGGTCCCCCCAAAAATCCATACCAGACCCTTATCCGAGCATGCAACCTGGCAGGCTGCAGGAAAAGAGGGGAGGATGTGAGAGTGCCCCCCCTCCTGAACCGTACCAGGCCATGTGCCCTCAACATTAGGAGGGTGCTTTGGGGTCCCCCAAAGCACCTTGTCCCCATGTTGATGGGGACAAGGGCCTCATCCCCACAACCCTTGCCCGGTGGTTGTGGGGGTCTGCGGGTGGTGGGCTTATCGGAATCTGGAAGCCCCCTTTAACAAGGGGACCCCCAGATCCCACCCCCTGTGTGAAATGGTAAGGGGGTACAGAAGTACCCCTATCATTTTACAAAAAAAGTGTCAAAAATGTTAAAAATTACAAGAGACAGTTTTCGACAATTCCTTTATTTAAAGTCTTCTTCTTTCCATCTTCTTTCTTCTATCTTCTTTCTTCTATCTTCCTGCGGTTTCTTCCTCCATCTTCTTCTTCCTCTGGTTCTTCCTCTGATCCTCTGCTTCTTGCTCCGGAACAAGGGAAGAAGACGCCGCGGAGGAAGATGCCGGACGTGAACACTGGAGCAAGAAGCAGAGGATTGGAGGAAGAACCAGAGGAAGAAGAAGATGGAAGAAGAAACTGAAGGAAGATAGAAGAAAGAAGATAGAAGAAAGAAGATGGAAAGAAGAAGAGTTTAAATAAAGGAATTGTCAAAAACTGTCTCTTGTCATTTTTAAAATTTTTGACACTTTTTTTGTGAAATGGTAGGGGTACCCCTTACCATTTTACACGGGGGCGGGATCTAGGGGTCCACTTGTTAAAGGGGGCTTCCAGATTCCAATAAGCCCCCACGCAGACCCCCACAACCACTGGGCAAGGGTTGTGGGGATGAGGCCCTTGTCCTCATCAACATGGGGACAAGGTGCTTTGGGGGGACCCCAAAGCACCCTCCCAATGTTGAGGGCATGTGGCCTGGTACGGTTCAGGAGGGGGGTGCTCTCTCGTCCCCCCCTCTTTTCCTGCAGCCTGCCAGGTTGCGTGCTCGAATAAGGGTCTGGTATGGAGTTTTGGGGGGACCCCACACCATTTTTTTTTTAATTTTGGCGCAAGGTTCCCCTTAAAATCCATACCAGACCTGAAGGGTCTGGTATGGATTTTGAGGGGGACCCCCACGCCATTTTTTTTTCAATTTTGGCTCGGGGTTCCCCTTAATATCCATACCAGACCTGAAGGGCTTGGTATGGAATTTAGGGGGACCTCCACACCATTTTTTTTTTAAATTTTGGTTTGGGGTTCCCCTGTGGGGAAATCCCATGCCGTTATTATCAATGAACTTTTATGTGTATTGTCGGACCGACAATTAATTAATAGCCGCGAGTAGATTTAAATGACTTTTTTTCCTTTGAAATGTCATTTTGCTGTCAGACTGTTCTAAACACGGGAAACATGCGCCCCTTTACAGGCATACTATAGACCCCCCCAGGTACAAAATTTAAAGGAATACTACACTCTTATTGTTTCACAGTAAGCATTATTAAAATCACTGCTCCCTAAAAAATGGGTGTTTTTAAAACTTTTTTTGCATTGATCCATGTCCCCTGGGGCAGGACCCAGGTCCCCAAACACTTTTTATGATAATAAATTGCATATAAGCCTTTAAAATTAGCACTTTTGATTATTCATGTTCGAGTCCCATAGACTTTAACGGTGTTTGCGTGTTAAAACAAATTTTTTGCCTGTTCGCATGTTCTGGTGCGAACCGAACAGGGGGGTGTTCGGCTCATCCCTAGTCACAAACTATTGAATGGACCCAGATCCTTACACTTTTGAAAATAATTAAACCAGATGCAACTAAAGGACTAATCACTAAGCTATATGCTAGATTGGGGGCTAGAATAATAAGTGGAGTATGACCTTCCAGGAGTAAAGTGGGGGGAGAGAAATATGACTACGGAACAATGGGATAGGATCTTAGAATGAGGAGATTTGGTCTCGATTTTTCCCTCCCAGAAAGTATCCCATTTGTTCCTAATTCATAGAGTTTATTATACCCCCAAAAAAATGTTTACATTTGGAAGGAGACAAAATGATGAGTGCCCCAGGTGTAAGGCGTCAGGAGATCTGATCCATATGGTATGGAAGTGTCCTAAGCTATTTATATACTGGGCGGAGATAGTAGCTAGGATAAATAAAACTTTTGGGATCACACTAGAATTGGAGGTTAAGACTTGCCTATTAGGAAGCTTGAAAGAAGGTAGAGTCCTGACTGGCTCCTTTGAAGTAGTGTTGAGATGCCTGTTTCAGGAGAGAAAATTAATAGCACAGAAATGGCAGGCACAGACTCCCCCGACAGTGGAGAGCTGGGTTGAGACCATTAATTCAATGGAGTGAGAGGGCGACATGTATTAGGCAGGGTAATTATAATAAGTTTAAAAGAATGTGGAGGCCTTGGCTGGACGAGATGGGGTACCCCCTATAAGGGGATGGTGAGAGACTCTCTCTCGTTCCTTGCCACTTCATCATTCTTGCTTCTCGTCCTTATGTGGCCTTGGATGCTTTTCCCTTTTACATCTCTCCTGTCTAGGCAGATAGTTCTCCCCCCTACCCTTTTGGCCATGTGACTAACAGAAATATATGCATAACTAATAATTGAGTGGTGTGTGGGTGCAGGTTGGAAGGGATAGGGAAGATAAAGTAATAACAGTTTGGTTTTGTTTTTTTTCTGTACCATGAGATGTTATATGATATGTTATGTTATTGTATGTTTTCTTTTTGATACTTGAAGAATAATAAAAATAAAGTAATTAAAAAAAAAGACATGTGGTGCTACTCCATTTCCAGATTGAATTACATCCAGAATTTTTCAACCAATCTGCACCTTGTGAGCCCAAGTGGTGGCGCAGCATTTAACATCTGGCCAGCACCTGGAAAGTAATGGGGTGAAGAGAAACTGTTACAATATTGGATCGAAGATACCTGGAAAAAAAAGTATGCATCTTATTTTTTTTTAAGGGTGGAGTACTGACTGGAGCTGATGGGAGTGAAATGCTTGGGGTGGGCTCATAAAAGTCATAAAGTCTCAGTGTAAGGTCCTCGTTTACTCACTCACTGGCTTTCACCCAGACACACATTTGAGGTCTCCCTAAATCATGCTAATCTTCACTTCCTAATGATGGTTGCTTCTTTCTTAGCTCTATCTGCTCAGATTTTTTCAGGACTTCTTAAATTAGCTGTTCTTTGACATCTTCTGTTGGGTCCTCATGTGGCTTCTCTCCACTGGCAAACATCAGTCCTAACTTTGTCTTCTTTACAGGCTGGGGCAACATGTCTGTCTGCAGGGGTTCAATCGAGCTTGCCAATTAACGGGCATCATCACCAATCAATTTGTGACACTCTCAAGTTACTTGTGATAGAGTTTGTTAGCTCATGGATGCACTATTGTATTATGATTAAGACTTACTTACTTACTTTACGTTGACCTTGTATGACCACTTACTTTGACTACTGCTAAGTTTCTTGTTTGTTTTGTCTCTTGCTCTGGTTTAACCTTTTTTGCTCTGGTCATCCCAAGAATTATTCATTGCTACATTCCCTGAATGTACAGTATATTTAAAATATTGCTAAATGCTCGTTTACAAAAAAAATCTATTCAAGCACGTATTCTTAACTTAAAAAAGTACCTTATATTGCTGCATGGATCTCACTTCCTTTTGGAGGGTGCTTACATCCATTCTCCATGGTCCCACTTTATGTAGGAACATAGCCACCCTCTCTTGCTCACTTCTGAAAAAAACTAAAAACTAGGGATATAGACTGTGGAATTTTTAGTGTGCACAGATCAGTGCACATGGGTACACAAACAAAAATAAGTGAGGGGGAAAAGGAGAGGTTCAGGAGCACATTAAAAGGAGGCAGAGAAACACAGTTGGAAATAGTTTCATGTAAATTGATAACAGGGCCATTAAAATGATTTTAAAGGTTGTGAAAAAAAAAATAACAAACACGTTATACTTACCTGCTCTGTGCAATGGTTTTGCACAGAGCAGCCCCAATCCTCTTCTTTTTGTGTCCACCCCGGAAGTCCTGGATCCCCTGCTGAGTGCCCCCAATAGAATGCTTTGTATAGTGAGGCACTTGAACAGGCTAAGCTCCCGAGCCACACTTCTGTGAATGGACATTGTCCATTCACACACAGAGCTCAGCTTGACCCCACCTCCCACTCTCTTCTCATGGCTGCCACTTCTGTGTGAGCCAGTGAGGAAAAAGAGACCTAGGAGAGCCGCTGCTCTAGTGCAAATCACTAGATCAAGATGAGGCTCAGGTAAGTAGAAGTGGGTATAAGCTCAAAGTAGAAACACCTTCTGTGAATGAGTATTGTGGATTGGGGACAAATCCTCATGTGTATTTCCTTTAAGGCACCACTGGGTATAAATCAGACCTTGCTGCCTTCTGACAACTGGGGTAGTCCAAAAGGAAACTAAAATTACAAACAAAAGAGGGCGCACCGACCATGGGAACTTTATTACAAATCAATAAAATACATACTCACAAACAATGTTGGTTCACAGCATGTCAAGTCACTAGTTTGTGGCACAGTAGTTAGTCAGAGCCAGAGTGTTCTGAGCTATCCAGAGATATCAGAGACACCACAGAGCTGCCATTCAGGATCCAAACTTGCTAAAGCGCCTCTGCAGTTCTGGAGAAGTCTGTGGTTCCCATGACATGGCCAGCAGGATATATAAGGTGTAATGGATGGATCTTACGTACTGTATATGGCTTTGAAGAAATGCGTTTCGTTTTAGACCCCGACTGCCTGGTATTGGAACACTGTGGGTCCGACTAATAGGGATGAGTGAGCGGTTCGGGCTGAGCATAATTTCGGTTAGTACATCGCCCGTTCGGATTTTTGCCTAACACCCAAATTTTCTTTGCGCTCACTGAGATGTTCACCTGTCAAGCACACAGTCAATAGGTCGTTAAAGCGGAACTTCAGTCATTTTTTCATCTTTCCATTTATTGAATCCTCTGCCGTTGTTGTTTTAACTTTGGGTAGTAAAACATTTTATTCTGCCAATAAATACCTTATACAGCCCACTTCCTGTTTCATGTCTGTTAAAAAGCCTAGGCTTATGACATCATGCACAGCTCTCTCCCACTGGAGGTGTGCCTCTGTGTGTCTGTGTAAATCCAGGAAGTGAACAGGCAGCAGCTTCAGCTGCCCACAAAAATGGTTGCAGCCAGACTCAGTGGAGAGAGATTTCTGCAGCATATTTGGCAAAATTACAGTCTATACAGAATCACAGTATATATAAAATAATATACAAAGTGGTTGGAGGGAAGCTTCAGAAAGGAAAAGATGTTTTTATTACAAATTATGTGAGCAGACTGCAGTTCCTCTTTAAGGAGTGGGGCTGGGAAGCTGGCTGCCACGTCCTTAAAAACGGATGAGTCATTAGCTGTCAGTGGGCTTCCAGCTGTCAGCAAAATGAAAAAAAACACTGCTGAATTAGCCGGCATTAGAAAATTTCAAGAGAAAACAATGTTAGGGCCCTATGCCAAAATTAAGAAAAAAATGGTGTGGGTCCCCCCAAAATCCATACCAGACCATTATCCGAGAACGCAGGCCAGGAAAAGAGAGCAGGCCAGGAAAGGGTCCCCCTCCTGAACCATACCAGGCCACATGCCCTAATAATGGGGGGGAGCTTTGGGGCAGGGGGGCTCTGTCCCTCCACCTCAAGCACCTTGTCCCGATGTTGATGATGGTCTGTGAGCAGGGGGCTTATTGTAATCTAGAAGCCCCCCTTAACAAGGGGTCCCCAGATCCTGGCCCCCACCTATGTGAACAAGTATAGGGTACATTGTACCACTACCCAATCACCCAAAAAAACTAGTGTAGTGTAAAAAAAAAACAAGAGCCAGTTTTTGATAAGTCCTTTTTTTAAAAATAAAAAACAATGTCCCATGATGTAGATCCTTCGGCAATCACGACGCCCGCCACACCGCCGAACCTGAAAAAAAATGCTTTGCCTGTAACAAAGGTTAACCACCAACTGCCTGCTCCATTGTCTGACAGTTCTTAAATAGGTAAGGGGCAGAGCCATCTAGTGATGTCACATGGAGGCACCGCCCCTAATGACATCACCAAACCAACATGCAACAGTCAGTGACATCACAAGGGGGCAGTGCCACCAGGTGTCATCACCAGGTGCCCTGTACCTTACCTATTTAACCTCCCTGGCGGTATGATTATTTCAGATTTTAGGTGCTGAAAGTGGTACCATGGCATTTTATATTGTAGGCCTGTAATTCTTAGGATTAACGCACTTAAATCTGTCCAAACCAGAGTCTAGTAGACATCTCGGGTATGATAAAGTTTGAAATACAAAATCACAAATTATAATATAATGAATAACTATAAATAATACAAAATAATAATATAATAATAATAATGCTTTTTATTCAATAAATTTTAGTAAATAATATAATCAAAAACACTGACATTTCTTTTTGGCCAAACAAGGGTGCAATATTAGTAGTCATATTGCTTCAGTAAACGTTCCGGTATGGAAAATTTTAAAACATGGTACAGCACAAAGTCCGACATCACAGTAAGGACAGTAGAACCTGGTTTCTTTTCTGATTTTCCTTCCAGTGTCGTCACGCTTAGAGCAGCAAACCACACACCCTTGTGGGTGCTGACATCTTTTCCATTGGTGGAATGTGGTCCATAAAGTGATGACCAGTCAGGCGTCCACAATGCCAGCAGCACAACATCCAGATCTATTTACAGTCGTTGGTGTTTGGTGCTTATAAAAAGTCATGGCCTGTTCAGCTCTGTCAACACCTCCCATGGTGTTGTTGTAGTCCATCACGACTTGTGGTTCCATTATGTCTTTTCCACCTTTTATGTGTACCAGGACAGTAGAGGTGTTGTGAATAGTACTCATTAGGCACACATCTTTTTTGTCGCGCCATCTCAGGGCCATCATTTTGCCTTTCTGCCAGGCAACTATTTCTCCTGCCTTAAGCTTTTTATTGCCTAAGGTTGGCGGCATGTCACGCCGGTTAGCTCTAATGGTCCTATATGCATCCGTCTTGTGCTGTAGAAGGAACTCATAGAGTTCTGGAGAAGTGTAAAAATGATCTGTGGTTACACAGTAGCCCTGATTCAGCATTGGCTCAATCAAAGTAAGAACAGAAGCGGTTGCCATTCCATAATTACTGAATATTTCATTGAATTTGGTTCCTTTCCCGGTGTAAAGGACCAAATTGCATATGTAACCAGTGCTGGATTCACAGAGCATGAATGATTTTATGCCAAATCGTGCTCTCTTATGCCGTGTACACACGATCGGAATTTTGGCCCGCAAAAGACTGATGAGAGTTTTTCGTCAGAAAATGTGACTGTGTGTATGCTCCATTGGACTTTTCCTGGCCGAATTCCAGCCAGCAAAAGACTGAGAGCATTCTTAATTTTTCGGTTGGAAAAAGTTCCTATCCAAAAATGCGATCGTCTGTGGCAATTCTGACGAGCAAAATTCCTACGCATGCTCGGAAACAATTCGACGCATGCTCAGAAGCATTGAACTTCATTTTCTCAGCTCAGCTTTCTAAGTTCAGCGAACTTTTGCGTGACCGTGTGTATGCAAGGCAAACTTGAGCAGAATCCCGTCGGAAAAGCTGTCATATCTTTTTCCGACGAGAAGTCCGATCGTGTGTACGCGGCATTAGATGTGATATACTGTATCCAGCTGAGTCTTCCTTTGTAGGCCATTAGACTTTCGTCAATACTGATGTCTCTATCTGGTACATAGGTCTGCTGGTAATTTTTCTGAATAATTTGATATACCTCCCAGATCTTTTTCAGTTTTGGTGCAGGATGAGAAGTCTCATCAAATCTTCATTATTTTGAAAGTGCAAATACTTCATTATCAGAGAAAATTTGTACTCCGACATGACCGTGCCAAAAAAAGGAGTGGCTAGTAATTTGTTGGTTGTCCAATACCACTTCTGCAGGGGTTTCCCCACCACTCTCTGAAGAATTATGAGGCCCAGAAACTTCCAGATGTCGTCTTTGGTCATTGGTTCCCACTTTTTGCTCCTTGCAAACCTCTGATGCGTAGCAGCTTGTTGCTCCTGGTACCGATTTGTCTCTGTAACAATTTTTTCTATAACCTCATCGGTCAAAAAGAGTTGGAGGTATGCCCATGCGTTGTCATCAATCACATCCACTTTGATACCAGGTGCTCCAGTAAATGGGAATCTTGGGGGCACTGCGTGCTCCGTACCGCAGTCAATCGAGCACCAAGTCCGCACATCACTGGGCATAGTCGCAGGATCATCGCAGAACTTCTGATGACGAACTTCCCCACAAATCGCTATCACTCAATTCTGCAAGCGATTCTGTATCGCTATCACTGTTTTCCAGCAGGTCATATGCCGCTTTTGAGGTAGAGGCGCACTTTTTTAATGCCATGGTCGCTCTGCAGTTTCCAGACAGAAAGTACAGTAAAACTGCAGGCAAGGGCACTGGATAAAGCACTGGGGGGCAAACTAAGGTCAATTTTATTGTATTTAGTAATGTAATCCAATAGTATTATAATGTATCAGTGTGTTTGTGCTTTATACTATTTGAATTTGCCACCAGTTCCACCCCCCCCCGCGTCGCGATGCTCACAGGGTATGGAATCCAGTGCACACAGTGCATTGGGCAGAAGATCCGCAGCGGGAGTACTTCGCGGGATCCTGGGGACAAGGTAAGTAACCTCTTCCAGAATCCAGCGATGCGATCCCGAGTGTGGCTTGGGGTTACCGCTAATGGTACTGAAATCTCACCCCAAGCCACACTCGGGAATACCGCCAGGTGGGTTAAAAACTGTCAGACAGAGGAGCAGGCAGTCGGTGGTTAACCTTTGTCACGGGGGAGCATTCTTTTTCCTTTTTATGGCTACGGGGGTGCGAGGGGCATAGTGATTAATGATGGATCTACATTTTTTTTTATTTTTTACTAAGGACTTGGCAAAAACTGGCTTTTTGGGTGAATGGGTAGGGGTACAATGTACCCTATACTCATTCAAATAGGGGGGCAGGATCTGGGGGATGCCAATAAGTCTCCTGCCCACTTACCCCCACAACCACTGCCCAAGTGGGGAAGAGGCCCTTGTACTCATCAACATGGGGACAAGATGCATTTGGGTGGGGGCCAGAACCCCCTGCTCCAAAGCACCCCCCAATGTTGAGGGCATGTGGCCTGGTGTGGTCCTGGAGGAGGGTGCTCGCTTGTCCCTCCCCTTTTTTGGCCTGCCAGGCTGTGTACTCAGATAAGGATCTGGTATGGATTTTGGGGGACCCCATGTCATTTTTAAATTTATTTTGGAATGGGGTTCCTCTTAAAATCTATACCAGACCCTAAGGTCATTTTTTTTATTCCTGGCAATGGCTTGCAGCTGAAAAAAATCTATTTAATTGTCATTTTCTTCTTTACATAAGTCAGTTTATCTGCAGCAGGTTCCATACACAGTACAGATGCACCACTTTACAGACAGACTAAGGGGACTCCTCTGGCACTATATTTAAAGGATTTTTTCATTTTTGTTGTTGCACAAAAAAATCATTGTAATCACTGCTCCTTTAAAATCTATATTAAAAAATTTGCATTTATAATATTATTGATCCAATTTTTTTTTTAATTCTTTTTAAAGGAGCAGGGATTTTAATTATCAATTTATTTAAATGTAGTGCCTGGGGGGTCCTCCTACTATTGGGGCAATAGAAAAATAAAAAATAAATGAAGTGGGGGTCCCCCTCAAATCCATACCAGGCCCTTTGGGTCTGGTATGGATTTTAAGGGGAACCCCACATCAAAATGAAAAAAGAAAATGGCTTGGGGTCCCCCCAAATGGCCACACCCTTATCCAAACATGCAGCCTGGGAGGCCAGGAAAGGGGGGGACAAGTGAGCTTCTCCTGAATTATACCAGGCCATGTTGATGGGGACAAGGGCATCTTCCCACAACTCTGGGCTGTGGTTGTGGGGTTCTGCGTCCAGGGGGCTTATTGGAATCTGTAAGCCCCCTCTAACAAGGGGGCCCCCAGATCCTGCCCCCATTCACCAAAAAAGTGTCAAAAAGAAAAAAGCACACACAGTTTTTGACAATTCCTTTATTAGAAATAAAAAATGAATGTCCCCTGATGTAGATCCATCATCAATCAGGATGCCTGATGCACCACTGAACCCAGGAAAAAAAACGATGAAGGCTAACCGCTGACTGCCTGCTCCTCCGACTGCCTGCTCTGCCATTTGACAGTTCTTAAATAGGTAAGGGGCGAAGCCACCGACCCAAGATGCACCGATTGGTGACATCACATGGGGTGGTGACATCAGGTGGTGTCACCAGGTGACTCTGCCCCTTACCTATTTAAGAACTGTCAGATGGCAGAGCAGGCAGTAGCAGTTAGCCTTAGTCGTGGGCGATTTTTTTAAACTTTTTTTGGGGTCCAGCAGTGTGGTGGGTGACGGGATTGATAATGGATCTACATCGGGGGACATTGTTTTTTTATTTTTAATAAAGGAAATGTCAAAAACTGTGTGCGTGTTTTTTTTTTCTTTTTGATGCTTTTTGGTGAATGGGTAGGGGTACTATGTACCCCATACTCATTCACATGGGGGGTGGGATCTTCTGAAAAGTCCCCTGCCCGCAGACCTCACAACCACATCACAGGGTTGTCGTGAAGAGGCTCTTGGGGAAAAGGTGCTTTGGGGTGGGGATGGCGGAGTGGGGGCTGCATACTCGGATAAGGGTTTTTTTATTTTGTCATAAGGTTCCCCTTAAAATCTATACTAGGCCCAGAGGGCCTGGCATAAATTGTGGGGGGGGGGGCGCACACCATTTTTGTTAACATTTTTGTATTGCAGGCAATGGCTTGCAGCTGGAAATGTTTAATGTATTTTTTTTTTCATTTTGTTTGTCAGTTTTGTTACAGCAGGTTCTTTACATGGTACAGATGGGCCACTTTACAGGAAGACTAAGGGGACCCCCCCAAGCACTATATTTAAAGGCATTTTTCATGTTTATTGTTTTACTTTAAGCATCCTTAAAACCACTGCTCCTTTAAAAGCAATCTTTTAAAACCTTAAAACATATTTTTGCATTGATACAAGTCCCTCAGGGCAGTACCCTACCCCAGATTTTTCAAGTTCAGGTCCCATAGACTTTAAAAGAGTTTGCGGCTCAGGTTCAAACTTTTTGCTCAGTTCTGGTGTGAACTAGTGGCATGACATGCTGTGAACCTATATCATTTGTGATTATGTATTTTATTAATTTGTAATTAAGTTCCCATGGGATAATGCACTAGGCTGTTGTGCTCTTTTTTGTGTGTGTTTTTGAGTATAAGGATGGGGGCGGGAGCTGGACCCAGATTTTTTACCTTAATGCATAGATTGCAATAAGGTAAGGAAAACTTTCTACCTTTAGAACCACGTTAAGTAGTGGATGTGTATGGATTATTTTGGGGGAATAGTGATAAAATGTAACGCCATTTGAGATGTTTGTGCCAACTCTAATAGCTGAATACAAACTTTAGCCTGACTATCATTTGCAAAAACAATGCCAAAAAAACAGGCTCGGTGGAGCCAATTTGTTAAAAGGCAAATGGATTATTTACTTTGCAAGGAAAGTTGCACTTTGCAACGGAATTTGCCTGAGAGCTAAGTGAATGAGGTGAAGCTATGCTTATTTCCATCATCCAATAATATGCAAGAACAATGCTGTTTTCTATTCTCCTTGCATGCGACTGGATATTCTCTGCAAAGTGAAACATCACCACATTCACTAAACTCTGGGTAAAATCCCCTTGCAAAGGGAACTGTCACTTGCAAAGTGAACATGTGTCTTTAGTAAAACAACCCCTAAACTTGCAAGCCACACATGTTTTCAACCCCTGCATCAGAGGCTCTTTTAAATATCAGATTTTGCTGGAGGTTACATCTCGGCAAGAGTGTATCTCCATTCTGAATACATGAACTCTGAATATCCTAATTCTAAGTAAGTGTTTTTTTTTTTTACTTTACCATGCTGGTTGTTTCAATAGTAGTGGCAGTTCATCATTTTGTTTCACTAAGTTACTCCTAACTTACACATTTATAGTATAAAATATTTTCACTGTCATATACTGCGTGTATGTATGACGATATGTTTTTAATTATTTGGTAAAAAAATTCTGATATATCCATCAAACTGAAAATTACAGGGTTCTATTATAAATTAGTAAGATCTTTGTTCTGCATTTTCCTAATAACAATGAGCCAAGATAATGAGTTCTGGGAAACAGCAGAAATGCCATAAAAAAAGGTTGTTGGTTACGGTCGCTAATGAGAGGTCAATAGTAATACTGCACTGAGTCTCTTCCTAATTAGTTTAACAAATGAGTAATAAAATAATCAAAGAAGAATTAAAAGAGCAAAGTGAACTGACAAGTGGGTTTGTTTTCTTCTATTGTAGGGGTAGTAAAAGTGCAAGAGTTATATATTGCCCAATCTGAGTATGTGATATTTCTATAATTTTTCTATATTTACATTTGTGCTGGTGAGAAAATCCGTGCCCATACCAAAGTAATTACAATAGCTCATAGACATGTGAATAGATGATCTATTCAAAATTATCACACACGATCAGCTAAAAGCAGGTAATGCCTTCAAAGTTGTATTTATTTATTTATTTATTTATTTATTTATGTATTCATTCATTTTTTTTTCTTATATGTATATTGAATATAAAAGTTCACATTTTACATCTAAAGCCATACAATGCATTGTTCCTTATTAACAGGTTTTAAAAAATATATTGAAATAATATCTAGATAGATAGATAGATAGATAGATAGATAGATAGATAGATAGATAGATAGATAGATAGATATATAGATAGATAGATATTATATATATATATATATATATATATATATTTAAAAAGTGAGTACACCCCTCACATTTTTGTAAATATTTTATTATATCTTTTCATGTGACAATACTGGAGAAGTGACACTTTTCTACAATGTAAAGTAGTGAGTGTACAGCTTGTATAACAGTGTAAATTTGATGTCCCCTCAAAATAACTTAACACACAGCCATTAATGTCTAAACCACTGGCAACAAAAGTGAGTATACCCCTAAGTGAAACTGTACAAATTGGGCTCAAAGTGTCAATATTTTGTTTGGCCACCATTAATTTCCAGCACTGCCTTAACCCTCTTGGGCATGAAGTTCATCAGAGCTTCACAGGTTGCCAGTGGAATCCTCTTCGCACCTATATGACGACATCACTGAGCTTGTGGATGTTAGAGACCTTGTGCTCCTCCACCTTCTGTTTGAGGATGCCCCACAGATGTTCAGTAGGGTTTAGGTTTGGAGACATTCTTGTTCAGTCCATCAACTTTACCCTCAGCTTCTTAAGCAAGGCAGTGGTTGTCTTGAAGGTGTGTTTGGGATCGTTATCATGTTGGAATACTGCCCTGCGGCCCAGTCTCCAAAGGGAGGAGATCATGCTCTGTTTCAGTATGTCAAAGTACACTGTGGCATTAATGTCTCCCTCAATGAACTGTAGCTCCCCAGTGCTGGCAGCACTTATGCAGCCCCAGACCATGACACTCCCACCACCATGCTTGACTGTACGCAAGACACACTTGTCTTTGTACCCCTCAACCGGTTGCCACCAGACATGCTTGACACCATTTGAACCAAATAAGTTTATCTTGGTCTCATCGGACCACAGGACATGGTTCCAGTAATCCATGTCCTAAGTCTGTTTGTCTTCAGTAGGGATAAGCTGAACACCTCCCTGTTCGGTTCGCACCAGAACATGCGAACAGGAAAAAAGTTTGTTCGAACATGCGAACACCGTTAAAGTCTATGGGACACGAACATGAATGATCAAAAGTGCTAATTTTAAAGGCTTATATGCAAGTTATTGTCATAAAAAGTGTTTGGGGACCTGGGTCCTGCCCCAGGGGACATGGATCAATGCAAAAAAAAAGGTTTTAAAAACGGCCGTTTTTTCGGGAGCAGTGATTTTAATAATGCTTAAAGTCAAACAATAAAAGTGTAATATCCCTTTAAATTTCATAGCTGGGGGGTGTCTATAGTATGCCTGTAAAGGGGCGCATGTTTCCCTTGTTTAGAACAGTCTGACAGCAAAATGACATTTCAAAGGAAAAAAGTCATTTAAAACAACTTGCGGCTATTGCATTGCCGGTCCGACAATACACATAAAAGTTCATTGATAAAAACGGCATGGGCATTCCCCACAGGGGAACCCCGAACCAAAATTTAAAAAAAAAAAAATGACGTGGGGGTCCCCTAAATTCCATACCAGACCCTTCAGGTCTGGTATGGATTTTAAGGGGAACCCCGCGCCAAAATTAAAAAAAAAAAAAAACGGCGTGGGGTCCCCCCAAAAATCCATACTAGACCCTTATCTGAGCACGCAACCTGGCAGGCCACAGGAAAAGAGGGGGGACGAGAGAGTGCCCCCCCTGAACCGTACCAGGCCACATGCCCTCAACATTGGGAGGGTGCTTTGGGGTAGCCCCCCAAAACACCTTGTCCCCATGTTGATAAGGACAAGGGCCTCATCCCCACAACCCTGGCCGGTGGTTGTGGGGGTCTGCAGGTGGGGGGCTTATCGGAATCTGGAAGCCCCCTTTAACAAGGGGACCCCCAGATCCCGGCCCCCCCTGTGTGAAATGGTAAGGGGGTACAAAACTACCCCTACCATTTCACTAAAAAAACTGTCAAAAATGTTAAAAATGACAAGAGACAGTTTTTGACAATTCCTTTATTTAAATGCTTCTTCTTTCTTCTTTCTTCTATCTTCCTTCATCTTCTTCTTCTTCTTCTGGCTCTTCTGGCTCTTCTGGTTCTTCCTCCGGTGTTCTCGTCCAGCATCTCCTCCGTGGCGTCTTCTATCTTCTTCTCCTCGGGCCACTCCGCACCCATGGCATGGGGGAGGCTCCCACTCTTCTCTTCATCTTCTTCTCTTCTTCATCTTCTTCTCTTCTTCTCTTCTTCATCTTCTTCTCCGGACCGCTCCACATCCATGCTGGCATGGAGGGAGGCTCCCGCTGTGTGACGCGTCTCCTCTTCTGACGGTTCTTAAATAACGGGGGACAGGGCCACCCGGTGACCCCACCCCCCTCTGACGCACGGTGAACCAGAAGAAGAAGAAGAAGAAGATGGAGGAAGATAGAAGATAGAAGAAAGAAGAAGCATTTAAATAAAGGAATTGTCAAAAACTGTCTCTTGTCATTTTTAACATTTTTGACAGTTTTTTACTTTTGTACCCCCTCACCATTTCACACGGGGGGGCCGGGATCTGGGGGTCCTCTTGTTAAAGGGGGCTTCCAGATTCCGATAAGCCCCCCGCCCGCAGACCCCCACAACCACCGGCCAGGGTTGTGGGGATGAGGCCCTTGTCCTCATCAACATGGGGACAAGGTGTTTTGGGGGCTACCCCAAAGCACCCTCCCAATGTTGAGGGCATGTGGCCTGCTACGGTTCGGGAGGGGGGGCGCTCTCTCATCCCCCCTCTTTTCCTGCGGCCTGCCAGGTTGCGTGCTTGGATAGGTATGGTATGGATATGGATATGGATTTTTGGGGGGACCCCACCACGTTTTTTTTTTTAATTTTGGTGCGGGGTTCCCCTTAAAATCCATACCAGACCTGAAGGGTCTGGTATGGAATTTAGGGGGACCCCAACTTCATTTTTTTTTTTAATTTTGGCTGGGGTTCCCCTTAATATCCATACCAGACCTGAAGGGCCTGGTATGGAATTTAGGGGGACCCCCATGTCATTTTTTTTTAAATTTTGGTTCGGGGTTCCCCTGTGGGATTCCCAATGCTGTTTTTATCAATGAACTTCTATGTGTATTGTCGGACCGGCAATGCAATAGCCGCGAGTAGTTTTAAATGACTTTTTTCCTTTGAAATGTCATTTTGCTGTCAGACTGTTCTAAACATGGGAAACATGCGCCCCTTTACAGGCATACTATAGACACCCCCCTATGAAATTTAAAGGGATATTACACTTTTATTGTTTGACTTTAAGCATTATTAAAATCACTGCTCCTGAAAAAACGGCCATTTTTAAAACTTTTTTTTGCATTGATCCATGTCCCCTGGGGCAGGACCCAGGTCCCCAAACACTTTTTATGACAATAACTTGCATATAAGCCTTTAAAATTGGCACTTTTGATTTCTCCCATAGACTTTTAGAGGGTGTTCCGCGGCATTCGAATTTGCTGCGAACACCCCAAATTGTTCGCTGTTCGGCAAACAATTTGAAGCTCATCCCTAGTCTTCAGCAAACTGTGGGCTTTCTTGTGCATCACCTTTAGAAGAGGCTTCCTTCTGGGATGACAGCCATGCAGACCAACTTGATGCAGTGTGTGGCGTATGGTCTGAGCACTGACAAGCTGACCCCCCCACTCCTTCAACCTCTGCAGTAATGCTGGCAGCACTCATGTGTCTATTTCCCAAAGACAACCTCTGGATATGATGCTGAGCACGTGCACTCAACTTCTTTGGTCGACCATGGCGAGGCCTGTTCTGAGTGGAACCTGTCCTGTTAAACAGCTGTATGGTCTTGGCCACTGTGCTGCAGCTCAATTTCAGGTTCTTGGAAATCTTCTTATAGCCTAGGCCTTCTTTATGTAGACCAACAATTCTTTTTTCAGATCCTCAGAGAGTTCTTTGCTATGAGGTGCCATGTTGAACTTTCAGTGACCAGTATTAGAGAGTGAGAGTGATAATACCAAATTTAACACACCTGCTCCCCATTCACACCTGGGACCTTGTAACACTAATGAATAACATGACACTGGGGAGGGGAAATGGCTAATTGGGCCTAATTTGGACATTTACACTTAGGGGTGTACTCACTTTTGTTGCCAGCAGTTTAGACATTAATGGCTGTGTGTTGAGATATTTTGAGGGGACAGCAATTTTACAATGTAAGCTGTACATTCACTACTTTACATTGTAGCAAAGTGCCATTTCTTAATATGAAAAGATATAATAAATATTTACAAGAATATGAGGGGTGTACTCACTTTTGTCAGATACTGTATGCGTGTGTGTATATATATATATATATATATATATATATATATATATACACACAAATATACAGAGAGAAATAATTATTGATATGTTTACCTTGAATACATTTTTATGTAACTTTCACATTATAAAATACTTAGGAGGAATATTTATAAAGCAGTGAATGTGACTTTTACCAAACATTCACCAGCAGTGAATCAACCATTGTTATTTAAAATATATGTATGAAGAAGATTTATCTGCAGAGAATTAGTGGTGGGCAAAACACCCCGGGTTCTCTTCTACACCAGAACTCCAGAACAGGGAAAAAGTTCTGACCAGAACCCAGATCCCTATTAAATTCTATGGGACCAAAACTCGAAAAATCATCATAAGTCCCCATTTTTAAGGCTTATATGCAACTTATTTGCCATAAAAAGGGTATGGGGGCCCCGGTACTGCCCTGTGGGACATGCATTAATGCAAAAAAACTTTAAAAAAAATTTGTTTATAAGTGAACAGTGATTTTAATGATGCTTAAACAATAAAATTGAAAAATCCCTTTAAATATAGTGCTTGGGGGGGGTCCCCTTAGCCTGCCTGTAAAGTGGCATATCTGTACCGTGTATAAAACCTGCTGCAGCAAAAACTGACATATTTAAAGAAAAAAAAATACATTTAAATTGATTTTCACTGCAAGCTTTCTTTATTTTGTAAACAACGGCTTGGGGAGCCAGTCTGTATGATGAGGCCACATTTAAGTGCATTCAGAACAAGATTCAAGATTTTTTGGATAAATTCTGGTATCCCTTTGGCAGACTTTGAATGGAAATAACAAAGGTTTGCACAACAGTGAGCAAGCCTTATGCAAAGAAGCCAAATTATAGTACCCTCAGGCCAAGATTAATGGGCCTGATTAAATTGAGCCTTGAGTGTTGGTGGTGCCTGCACACCGTAACTCCTAAGTTACTCTTGGAGGGCGCAGGACTGGACCTGACCATGCTTGCTCAACCACGTTTCAGCAGTAATATGGACCTTGCTGCTGACTGCCCTGCCCAATGATTCCAAAATATTGCCTTCCATGTGATGGTACAAAGCTGAAATAGCCTTATGTGCAAAGAAATAGCGACTGGGAACCTGCCGTTGTGGTTGAGCACATTCTGCAAATTCATGGAAGGGGGCAGAATCCATTAGCTGCAAACATGCTAAAAAAGGCTTACACAGCTGAGCTCTGAAAAGTGGGCCGGGAGATAAAAGCTCTACAATCTGATGGAATAGAGTGGCTGCTCCCTACTGTTTCATGATGTCTGCCTCTGGAAGACATCCTGCCTCATTGGGGTTGTGCCTCCCCCTCACTTTCCTTATCTGCTCTGTCAAGCAAAATCCAGAAATGACAGGGAAATAAATATCACCGCTCCAGGCAGGTCAGTTAGAAATGAACCTCTCCTATAGACTGGAAGACACAAGTGCTGGCAATGCATATAGCAATACATTTGAGAAAAATCCTGGACAGCAGCACTCAAATAAAATTCGTGTGGCTGTCCAGAATTTTTCTCAAATTTATTGCTCTGTCAAGCAGAGTGAGGGGCCTCATCATCATCATCCCCTCCATCCTCATCACTGGAGCCAACTTGACAATATGCTGTGGCTGGGGGAACATGACTGCCAATTTGTTGTTTATCAGTGTAATACGCTCTCTGTAGACTGTTACTCCCTTCCTCAACCTCAGAACCAATATCAGAATCAAGCAAGTGGCCAACACTGTGTTCAAATAATTTAGCTGACTCCTTCGTGCATGATGGTGGGGCTATGGTAGGAGTAGCTGTGGACAAAGAGGCAGAATAGGCCACTCTGGCAGCTGCAATGAACTGTGAACTAGTGTCAGCTTGGGTGATAGAGGATGAGGATGGCTAGGTAAGCCAATCCACCACTTCCTCTGCATGCTGTGGCTGAATAGCATGGCCAACATCAGTAAAAAGAGACAAGCATGCCCTGCCTGAGGACAGACAACATCCACCTTTGCCTGTGGACATAGTTGCTGCTGGCCCCCTCATAGTGGCATGGGAACATCTGCCTCTGGCATCTCTGGCCTCCCAGGCATGTTGGGGGTGCTTATTACACACATTTATTAGATAATAGGAAATGGGTGATTGGATGCACTTTATTTAATGAAATGTGGTGTTTGGTGCACTATAAACAGTGTACAATTTATGACTGCCACTGACACAAATTGAAAAACTTAAAAAAATAAAAATAAAAAGGGGGAACACCAGCACGCAGTAGTACAAACTGTGCCCCATTAAAAAAGGGGGGCAGGGGAACAACAACAATTAAAAAGAAAAAAGACACAGCGACAAAAAAAAAAATGAAATGTGGTGCTTGGTATATATATATATATATATATATATATATTAATAAAAACGGGGGAACACCAGCATCGCATTAAGACAAACTGCACCTGACAATTTAAAAAAGACGGCAGGAGAAAAACAACAATAACAAAAAAAAGAATGCAGTGACAAAAAATAAATAAATGTGCTGCTTGGTGCACTATAACCTGTGTACAATTGGGGACTGCCGCTGACACAAATTGAAAAACTAAAAAAAAACTAAAAAAAAAAATAAATCACAAAAAGGAGGAACACCAGTGCCAGTAAGGCGTCATATATACTGCTCCTCGTAAAAGGACATTTAGGAGCAGTTGGGCATTTTTACAACTGCTTCTGAACTCTCCTCTATGTTATCTTATCAGTACATGTACCCAAGCTTGTTTATAGTCGCTTCTAGGCAGTTGCGTTTAGAGGCTTTTTTGGCACCCAAGCGTTCAGAAGCTGTGTTTAGAGGCATTTCAAATGCCAAACGTGGCTATTATCACTGTATGCAAGCTTGATATATGTGATATTCCCCTCATCAGCCAATTATACTGTACAATACACAACTTGCATTACTTGACGCTGAAGTTGAATAGGAATTTCACTCACTCATCAACGATTGAAAATTTGCGAACTAGACGGGGCCTAACCTTTTCCAAGAGAATGTCAAAGGTGGCAATTGCCATGTGTGTGAAATAAAAAAAAAATTCTGGGTAATTACGCAGCTGAACATACATATTAGAAAAGTAGCCTGTGGACATGCGTTGAGACATCAGTGGATGTGTCCAGTAGCGATGAACTCTGGTCCTCTCACACAATTTTGTACGTCTTTGGAGCCTCAGCAAAAGCAACATCAAGACCATTTCCTCACACATGCTCATCATGGGATCCATATTAACCACTTCCTGACCGCCCACCGTCATTATACGTTGGTACTTTGAAGAGGAATATTGTTGTTATGACAGCAGCTAGCTGCCATAACCCCGGTATCCTCTTCCTCCGCGTGCGGTCCACTTCAAAATAAAAGTGGTCTCTGTGGCAGTTTCGCTGTGAGATCACTTTTATTGGCAGAGGGAGAGGGGTGATGGGATGGCCCCCACCCATCTCCATATCATTGCAGGGCAGAAGCAATGTCAAAATGTCACTTCCGCCCATAGCTTTTAAAGGGCAATTTTTTTTTTCCTTTTTACATTTTTTTAATTGCATTTTAGTGTAAATATGAGATCTGCTTTTTTTCTATTACAAGGGATGTTTACATTCCTTGTAATAGGAATAAAAGTGACACTTTTTTTTTAAGAGAACAGTGTAAAAATAAAAAAATAGAAGGTAAAATAAATAAGAAAAAAAAAAAATTTTTAAACGTGCCCTGTCCCGCCAAGCTTGCATGCAGAAGAAAATGAATACGTGAGTAGTGCCCGCATATGAAGATGGTGTTCAAAACACACATGTGAGATATCACCGAGATCGGTAGAGCAAGAGCAATAATTCTAGCTCTCCTCTGTAACTCAAAACATGCAACCTATAGAATTTTTTAAACGTTGCCTATGGAGATTTTTAAGGGTAAAAGTTTGTCGCCATTCCACGAGCGGGCGCAATTTTGAAGCCTGACATGTTGGGTATCAATTTACTCAGCGTAACATTATCTTTCACAATATAAAAAAAAATTACTAACTTTACTGCTGTCTTATTTTTTAATTCAATAAAGTGTATTTTTTCCCAAAAACGTTTTTTGGAAAGTTTGTAAGACTGCTGCACAAATATGGTGTGACAGAAATTATTGCAACAACTGACATTTTATTCTCTAGGGTGTTAGAAAAAAATATATAATGTTTGGGGGTCTTCTGAGGTTATCTTTAGTAAACACTCCTGAATGCAAACGCTGCTAAACGCAGCTTGTAAACGCTGCTAAATACATGTTTTTAAAAATGTGGATTACTAGCTGTGATGTTCCAGCATTCAGGAGAAGTTGAGAAATGCCCCGTGTACATGAAGCCTAAGACAAAATGCGGCTGACAATTTAAAAAGAGGAGGCAGGGGAAAGAAAAAAAAAAAGGAAGCAGCAACTTTAACCACTTCAGGCCCGGAAGAATTTATACCCTTCCTGACCAGAGCATTTTTTGCGTTTTGACACTGCGTCACTATAGCTGACAATTTCGTGGTCATGCGACCTTGTGACCCAAACAAAATTGTTTTTTCTCCACAAATAGAGCTTTCTTTTGGTGGTATTTGATCACCTCTGCATTTTTTATTTTTTGCGCTATAAACAAAAAAAGGCCGACAATTAAAAAAAAAGCAATATTTTTTACTTTTTGCTATAGTAAATATCCCCAAAAAATATATAAAAAAAACTAATTTCTTCCACAGTTTAGGCCGATATGTATTATTCTACATATTTTTGATAAAAAAAATTGCATTAAGTGTTTATTGATTTTTTTGTGCAAAAGTTATAGCGTCTACAAAATAGGGGATAGATTTATGGCATTTTTATTATTAATTATTTTTTTACTAGTAATGGTGACAATTTTTATCAGGACTGCAACATTATGGTGGACAGATCGGACACTTTTGACACTATGTTGGGAACATTGACATTTATACAGCAATCAGAGCTACAAATAGCCACTGATTACTGTATAAATGACACTGGCAGGGAAGGGTTTAAACACTAGGGGGCGATCAAGGGGTTAAGTGTGTTCCCTGGATGTGTTCTAACTGTAGGGGGGATTGTTTCACTACAACATGACAGAGATCACTGCTTCAGATGACAGGGATCAGGAGATCCCTGTCATGTTACTAGGCAGAACAGGGAAATGCCTTGTTTACATAAGCATCTACCCGTTCTTCCTCTCCTCACTGCAATTGCGGGCCGTCGGCAAACATCGAGTCCGCGGGTCCCGCAGGCATGCTCCCGGGGTGCATGGCAGGCACGCGTGCCTTCTAGGTGGCAAATTCAAAGGGATGTACAGGTATGCCCTTTTGCCTGTCCATGCCATTCTGCCGACGTAAATCAGTGTGCGGCAGTCGGCAAGCAGGTATAAAGCACTAATTAGCCTGCAAAAGGTTCCTTGGGAAGGAATCATGATCCAATCAGGGCTGTTACAATGCATTGTGCAGGTCGCAGTGCATTGTGGGGCACTCAGCGGAAGAACATTGAGCCGAGCTTCATACAAAATGGGCGCTGTTTGGGGCTGAACTGATGCTAAGCCCAGACAGCTTGCCCATCACTATAGAGAATGTTTGATGAGTGTTTTATAAATACATCCCTTAGTAAATAATGTCTACATTTTAAAATATGAATAAAGGAAAACAGTAACAGGAATTTTTTTTTTGCCCATGGTGGGATGAGCATGGCTTCACCTACTTCACTAAACTTCAGTAAACCATAATTTCTTTAGTAATATTTTTTTATTTTTTTTTGTAAATCGATCCATAGACTTGCATTGTAAGAAGGAACAGTAAAGCACAACTATTGTATAGATTAACAAAGCAGGATGCAGAGCCTGCATATGTATTGAGAAATATGAATTATCTGCATATAATTAAAAACAGTACATGGAAATATGAAATATGATTTTTAAATGTAAACATACATTGATTGTATGATTTATACATTGCACTAATATACACGTATACCTATAAGAATTAAAAGACAGCACATTTGCTTTATTACAGGTTGTCTTTAGTATTGTAGCTAGGTTTATGGTGCAGTTGACAAAAACCTTTGGTGGTTGCCATCTAAGACAGTCAATTACCATTAGGAATTCAACTGTCCACTGATAACACTAAAATTGTTTCAAGGTAATATTCCAGGTATAAACCAGTATCAGTGCTGTCACAAACTCACTTCTACTTCTTGTTTGTCTGTCATATAAATCCATTAGTCACCCACATAATATATTGTGTATTCTTAAGATCTTAAGAATCCAAATTTCCTTTGCATCCATAGCAGGACACATTCTCTTCATGTAACTTACCTTTAGTTACTTCCTTATTGTGATATTAACCACTTTAATACTGCACTATAGCCAAAAGATGACTACAGCACGGTTCTCTCGTTCTGTGAGGGCATCTATAGACATCCTCCCAGAACACGCTTCACACACACCCCCTGTGGCAGGCATCAGACGCACTCTGTGACTCCTTTTCCTTTGGACAGAGCTGATCACAGATCACATTAAAGAGCCAATCACAGCGGGCCATTACTATGTGAATTATCACTATGTGTGTCTAATCACAGCTGATCACATGTAAACAGACTTGCCCGTTATCAGCAGTTTTTTCCTTACATGCTGTGTCTGTGGGCAGAAGAGTCTGCTGAGACCTGGCAAGCCTGTCTGCGCTGTGTTTACACTGATAATCAGGGTAGTGATCATCAATGCCCTGATTATCTGTGCAACCCATCAGTGCTGCCTCATCACTGCAACTTCATCAGTGCCCATCAGTGCAGCTTATCAGTTCTGCCTCATCAGTGCCCATCAGTGCTGCCTTATCAGTGCAGTTTCATCAGAGTGCAGCCTCATTAGTGCATATTAGTACCGCCTCATCAGTGCCCATCAGTGCAGTCCCATCAACGCAGCCTTGTTAGTGCCCATCAGTGCAGCCTCATCAGTGCCCATTAGTGCAGCCACACCTGTGACCATCAGTGCAGCCTAAACAGCATGCATCAGTGAAGAAGAAAAATTACTTATTTGCAAGGATTTATAACAGAAACAAAGAAAAATTGATTTTATTTCAACATTTTTGGACTTTTTTCATTTGTTTAGCAAAAAAAAATAAAAAAAAGTGGTAATTAGATACCACAAAAGAAAGCTCTATCTGTCTCAAAAAAATTATAAAAATTTCATATGGTTTCTGTGTTTGTTTTATCTACTCGTTTGGTCCATTTTGATCCTTGATCAAGGTTTAAATGCATTGTTAACCTTGCAGAGACATGAATAAAGTTCTCTTATAAAGTTAAAAAAAGGAAACAGTGTGATGTGCTGAAATGTGCATCACACCGTCCCCTCACTGCAGCCGAAAACTAACAGTTGACTGCATGCTAAAGGTAATCCAAAAGAGGAGTTCCAGCCTGGGGGGGAAAAAAATCAGCCTCTACAAATACTGTAGCTACAGTTCCAATCCTTAAACAGGTACGTATTCAAGCACATATTTGAATTTACTAGACCCTATTGATGAGAGAACTGGGCAAGGTTTGGTTCACCGCATGTTCACCAAACCTATCAGGATGTTTGAAAATACTGAACATAGCACAAAACCTCACTGAACTTTATAGGAGCTTAATTTTATTTTCTTCAGCCTTTTTTCAAGGTGAATGTTCTTTTATTTAAAAAGGCATGGGTAACTGGGCACTGCAATGGGGCACATGTACTAAGGCAAAAAAATTAAAAATCAGTGTGGAAAGAGGTCTTTTATTGTGACTTAATGGGCAACATTATAAATACACATTAACAAAGGGGAAAAAGGGGGGCAAACCAGCCACATAATGTAGAAAGCTTATAAGTGTAGCCAAAATAAAACCAATAATTATGCTCTCAAAAGTTTCGGGGGGGGGGGGGGCGGCAAGATCAGCATGTAACTGTGTGGAGGCAGTCCCAGAGTTAAAAAAATCCTCTCCTCAGATCATAAAACTGGAGCCACTGTAAGGGAAGCATACACTGAACAAAAAGAGGGGAGACACCTGGGAAAGGGAGGGGCTGCCCACCCCAAAATCATAGAAAAAGGAATCTACCCCCAAAAAGTGAAGGGGCTTTGAAGGCAGCAGACAACAATATAGATGTTGTGTGGTTTAAAACATAGCTTTATTTTGCATCGGACATTAGAGTAAAAACATGAACTGTATACATAGATTTATAAAAAAGCACAGAAGTGTACAACAAGCTATACATAAATCATGTATTACAAAGGCGCTTGGATAGTCCTGATGTGTTTTGACCCCATCGGGTCTTCTTCAGAGGAAATGCATGCGCTGTAGGAAAATTTTGTATACATGAAACAATGATACCAATATGGTTGTATATAATTGTAACAAAAGAGCACAGTTATATATAGAAAATATTTTTGAGCATAATTACCCAAGGGTATGCGTATAGCTATATCTTCTGAGCTTACAATTTTCGAAACGGCCTCTACCATCAGGTTCCAACACCAGGGCCCCACGGTCCACCAGCTCCCCCAAGGAGGGAGCTTGAGCAGCAGCTGTGCGACTTGCGATGGCTTACATTTAGGAAAAACCCCCACACCGGGTAAGGGGCATGTGGATCAACAACACCTGCGATCCAAACATCAAGCAGCAACATCAGTGGGAGCATGTAGAAGAAATGTTATTAATTTTTAGAAAATTATGTAAATAAGTGAAAAAATTATATTAGAATGTTATAAGATTTATCTACAGGCTGGTGGGCCTAAATTATATCAAAGTACAAATCTTTGTATATTTTAGTCAAGATTTTTAAAGCAGGTATCTGGGCATATGCATTAAAAGGAAGATGAAAAAATAATAATAATCAAGACCAGTTTGGGAAAGGAAGAAAACGAAACAAAAGAAAAACAAAGGAAAGAAGGGGGGGAGAAAGTGAGGGGAGGGGGGGAGGGGGGGGGCGCCAGGATGGGAATGAAAGTGGGGGAAGGGGAGGAAGGGACAGGAAAGAGGGACAAGGAGGGGGAAAACAGATGGGGAGACCAAGGGGGGAAGGGGAAAGGAGGGGAAAAGAAAAAGGGAAGAAAAGAAAAAGGGAAAACAGTAAACCAAAGCGATAGAAAGAAAAGAGAGGAAAAAGAAGAAAGTTGTACTTAGGCCTAGGGTAAAGAGGAAGAAAGAAAAAAGAAGAAAGAAGATGAAAGCGGGGAAAGGAAAAGAAGGTGGTCTAGAGTTGGCGGGGGGGGGGGGGAATTGTGTGGGTGAGGGTGAAGTGAGAAAAAATATATATGTTAGTGCATGCAATGACTGAAAGAAATAAAAGAGAGACTGCTGAAGGAGAAACAAATGGGAATGTGGTGCAGATAAGTGACATGTGTGTGATGGAGAGAAAAGAGATGACAGTGTGCGGGGGTATGACCATAATGGGTGAATAATATGGGAATGTCAAAGTGTAATCTAGAATTTACCTTTAGTGCCAAGCATGTGGCCTTGCCCGATGTGCAAAAAACAACCTGGGAAGTTACACCAAACAGGGTATCGTGGCTGTGTGTGAGATTGTAAAGTATATTACAATCAAGCTAATAATGCAAAAGTTAATCTATTCTGAGGGTTGAAAAATACCTGAGTTTAAGAAGCCTCTTATGGAGGCAGTGTTTCCTGCTGGAACTTTGGATGTCAAATGCAGATCCCTTGTTGGGGACCTGCACTCTTTAAGGAGTGACGGCCTCTAATTCTGATTGGTTGCTGATGATGGATCGCAGGTGTATGCCAGCCACCCCCACCCTACTCACCTGTGCTTTTTATATTATATATATATTATACAGTGCCTTGAAAAAGCATTCATACTCCTTGACATTTTCCACATTTTGTCATGTTATGACCAAAAACGTAAATGTATTTTATTGGGATTTTATGTGATAGACCAACACAAAGTGGCACATAATTGTGAAGTGGAAGGAAAATGATAAATGGTTTATATGTTTTTTTAAAATACATTTTTGAAAAGTGTGGTATGCATTTGTATGTATGCCCCTTTTATTCTGATACCCCTAACTAACATCTAGTGGAACCAATTGCCCTCATAAATGACCTAATTAGTAAATAGAGTGCACCTGTGTGTGATTTAATCTCAGTATAAATACAGCTGTTCTGTGAAGCCCTCAGAGGTTTGTTAGAGAACCTTAGTGAACAAATAGCATCATGAATGCCAAGGAACACACCAGACAAGTCAGGGATAAAGTTGTGGAGAAGTTTAAAGCATGGTTAGGTTATAAAAAAATACCCCAAGCTTTGAACATCTCACGGAGCACTAACAAATCCTTCATCCGAAAATGGAAAGAGTATGACAACTGCAAACCTACCAAGACATTGCCCTCCACCTAAACTGACAGGCTGGACAAGGAGAGCATTAATCAGTGAAGCAGCCAAGAGGCCCATGGTAACTCTAGAGGAGCTGCAGAGATCCACAGCTCAGGTGGGAGAATCTGTCCACAGGACAACTATTAGTCATGCACTCTACAAATCTGGCCTTTATGGAGGAGTGGCAAGAAGAAAGCCACTTTTGAAAGAAAGCCATAAGAAGTCCCATTTGCAGTTTGTGAGAAGCTCTGGTCAGATGAGGCCAACATTTAACTTTTTGGCCTAAAAGCAAAATGCTATGTGTGGCAAAAAACAATCACTGCACATCACCCTGAACACATCATCCCCATGGTGAAACATGATGGTGGCAGCATCATGTTGTGTGGATGCTTTTCTTCAGCAGGGACAGGGAAGCTGGACTGAGTTGATGGGAAGATGGATGTAGCCAAATACAGAGCAATCTTAGAAGAAAACCTGTTAGAATCTGCAAAAGACTTGAGACTGGGGCAGAGGTTCAACTTCTAGCAGGACAATGACCCTAAACATACAGCCAGAGCTACAACGGAATGATTTAGATCAAAGCATATTCATGTGTTAGAATGGCCCAGTCAAAGTCCAGACCTAAATCCAATTGAGAATCCGTGGCAAAATTAGAAAATTGCTGTTCACAGACACTCTCCATCCAATCTGAGAGAGCTTGAGCTATTTTGCAAAGAAGAATGGATAAAAAATTCACTCTCTAGATGTGAAAAGCTAATGGAGACATCCCGAAAAAGACTTGCAGCTGTAATTGCAGCGAAAGGTGGTTCTACAAAGTATTGACCCAGGAGGGCTGAATACAAATGCATGCCACACTTTTCATATATTTATTTGTAATCCTTCCACTTCACAGTTATGTGCCACTTTGTGTTGGTCTATCACATAAAATCCCAATAAAATATATTTACCTTTTCGGTTGTAACATGACAAAATTTGGAAAATTTGAAGGGGTATGAATACTTTTTCAAGGCACTGTGTGTCTATATATATATATATATATATATATATATATATATATATATATATATATATATAAAATATATACAGTATGTGGAGACATAGCATATGAAAACTGAAAATACTGGAGGCGTGGCGTCCGGCAAAGAAGATGGCCACATGGAACAGCATGGAACAGACTTTAGAGGGCACCTCTGCCCGATACACGGGCAACATCTAAATCCCATCCCACTCTGGTACCGAGAGCTTTGATTCACTGCAAAAAAGACCACCAGTAAGTCCGTAAGCTAGTAAGTTTCTTCCAGTCGGCGGGCTTCAGGCTACAACAAAATGGCAGTGGCTCGTGTCCCCACCAGCAGCATGGAGCAATGGCCAGAGTACACCAGGCACCCGGTAGGTAGGAAACCCTGACAGTGGAGAATTCTCTGTCCCTTCTCTCCTTCCACTAGAAGTCCCGTCAAAACAAAACCTTGCTGAACTCTCCGCAGAGATAACAACAGGAGGCAGACATAGGCCTATCCCAATCTAATAATGACCCCATAGATGCCTTTCCCACACTGCGGCAACCCATATCGAGCACTATGTTGAAAGGGATGCTGATTTCTCTAAGATCCTCCCTACAGTCAGATCTGATGCAATGTATGAAACAATTCTGCCAGCATTTACATATCCTGGAAGACAAGGGGGGTTATTTAC
The DNA here is from genome assembly GCF_042186555.1 of Aquarana catesbeiana. NCBI lineage: Eukaryota > Metazoa > Chordata > Amphibia > Anura > Ranidae > Aquarana > Aquarana catesbeiana. Next base: position 325,091,397 of record NC_133328.1, on the reverse strand, counting down.
TAAAGGCAAATCCACTTTGCATACAAGTGCAAACTACAAGTGCAGAGTGCACTTGAAATTTCACTGAAAGTGCACTTGGAAGTGCAGTCGCTGTAAAGCTGAGGGGTAGATCTGAAATAAGGGGAAGCTCTGCTGATTTTATTATCCAATCATGTGCAAGCTAAAATGCTGTTTTTTATTTTCGTTGCATGTCCCCCCTCGGATCTACAGAGACTGCACTTCCAAGTGTACTTTCAGTGCAATTTCAAGTGCACTATGCACTTGTAGTTTGCACTTGTAGTGCAAAGTGGATTTGCCTTTAATAAATAACCCTCAGAGTTACAAATGTGGAATCCTCTATGGGGGTATACACCATTCAACTCAATAGACATTCACTCAGAACATGCTGAAGATATTGAATGGCTCAAGGCCAAAATGGCGGACCTGGAGAACAGGTCCAGAAGGAATAATATAAAGATTAGAGGAATTCCCGAGAACATTCCTGCCATCCAGCTGCAGCAATATGTCAATGATCTCTTTTCAGCTCTGCCGCCCTCTTTATCTACTACAGAGTTATCTATAGACAGGATCCACAGGTTACCAAAACCCTCCTTCGTAGCTACTGAATCGCAAAGAGATGTTAGGCTGAGGGTACATTTCTACCAATCAAAAGAACTGATCGTCTCCCCTTTCAGGCAGGCCAACAATCTTCCAGGGGATTACACTGGCCTACAATTACTTCCTGACCTGTCATGATACACTCTCCAAAGATGCAGGAATCTAGCGACAATAACAAAGGGGTTGAGGAACCACAACATTCCTCACAAATGGAAACATCTATGATAATGCCTCTGGAGGAAGGTCTACAAGTTCTCCAACTGTGGGGAATATTACCTCCCCCAACACTGTCTGCATTTCCTAATTCTGCCCCAGCCATGCTCCACAAGGAATGGCAAGTTGTGTCCCGCAAGAGATCTGCAAAGATATAGTTCAACAATGGAGTTACCTGAATCTCATAAATTCTCAAGTACCATCATTTAAGTCCCAGGTCACGGGATAAATGTTTGTCCTTATGGCCCCCAAAGATGCTTCAAAAGTTCTATCTGTTCAGAGATCACTTAGGTGGTCCACTTTTTATGTTTCACAAGTTATCCAATTTTTGTTCTTAGTTCATCTTTATACCCTTCTTTTTCATGAGTCACAGGTATAGAAACCTACTTGGATCTTCATATAAAAATCTACGTACCTTTTGATATTAAAGACAGACTTCATTTCATCCAAATGCCAGAGCACCTCACACCCTGTAAAGCTACAGTTCCATTCTTGATATACTTCTTACCTCACAATGCCTATCAATAACCTTTCTATTAATGCTAATGGACTCAACAATCCAGCCAAAAGATTCTCACTCTGGAAGGAAGCATCTGCAAGTAAAGCGGACATTATTGCTCTCCAAGAGACCCACTTTCAAGTGCAGAATCATCCTCACTGCGAACACAAGGATTACCCGCACAGCTTCTTAGCAAAAGCATCAGAGAAGAAAAAGGGAGTCTTGGTGGCCATCAGGAACACTTTCACCTTCCAGCTTAAAAACTCCATCCTGGACACAGAAGGTTGTTTCATTGTACTTGCATGTAAAATTAATGACATGCCCTTCACTCTAGTATCTGTCTATGTGCCTAACTCACACAAACTTTGTTTTTTTAAGCAGGTTGTTTAAACAGGTATCCTCAGTTGAGTATGGTAATTTACTAATGTGTGGTGATTTTAACACAACGGTCAACCCCAGGCTTGCTCAACTTCCTCTGCCAAAGGTGACTAATTTCTTTACAGCAGGTCTACAATATATGGAGGTGTCAACATGCCACTGAGAGGGACTTTAGGTTCTACTCCTCCAGGCATCATTCTTACTCCCGCATAGACCTCTTTGTTGCTGGCATGCAGCTACTCCAGAGAACCTCCTCCTCATCCATTAAGGAAATCATGTGGTCAGACCACGCAATGATTGAACTGACATTGGAGGAGCAGGTATTTCTGGACCTAGCATCAGTGCGCCGTTGTAATGTTAGGTACCTTCAAGACCACAAAGCACTAAAATTATCTCTCAACATCTCTGGGAATTTTTCCAGGTAAATGCCCATTCAGTATCAGGCCCATGCACCCAATGCACACAAACCTTTTATGAGGGGCATTTGCATCCAATAAAGCTCTGGAGTTAAAAAGCAATACAACAGTAAATTAATGAAAATAATGTTGGAAATTCACACTCTAGAAACCCAGGATAAACAACTCCCTACACACTCAATTGCAGAGTCCCTATACAGACTGAGACAAGAGCTAAGATCCTTGCTATCGGAAAAATATGATAGACACCTGAGAAAGCTAAAACTCACCTCCTATGCTCAGGCTCAAAAGGCAGGGTAATATTTAGCAAACAAAATTAAAATCAAACAAGCTAAATCAAGAATAACCAACCTAGCCCACTTTTCTTACCAACATAAAATTATACATCCCCAAGAAATAACAGATGAGTTTGCAAATGATTACAGAGCCCTGTACAACTTAAAATAAAACCCCAATACTCACCAAATACCTGAAATTCAACATTTCCTAGATAAATTAGTGTTACCTGCCCTATCTGAGAATCAACTGAGAATTGTCCAAAATCATAATGTTCTTCCAAATTAGAAAATCCCCAGGTCCAGATGGATTCCCTAACTAATTCTATAAGATTTTTCAACAAGAAATGAGCCCTCATCTCATAGATGTCTTTACCAAAGCAACACTGAAATCTTCACTCACCCAGGAGATGTTGAGAGCATATGCAGTCATCCTAAACCAGGGAGAGACCCAACAACCCCGGCCGACTTCCGCCCCAATTCCCTACTAAATTCTGATGTGAAATTTTTCCCTAAACTCCTAGCAAAATGTTTCATGGCTATACTACCTTATTTGATAAAAAAGATCAAATGGGTTTTGTTACAGGTCGCCAAACATCAGACGCAAATAGGAGGATTATTAACATGATTCATTATGCTGAAAGAACTCAAACGCCTTTTCTGCTCCTAGCATTGGATGCAGGGAAGGCACTCGACAGGGTACACTGGCAATATATGTTCATGGTATTGTCAAAATTTGTTTTTTTCAGGTATACTTGCACTTTACTCGTGTCCCTTGGCACACGTATACACATCCGGTATTCTGTCTAAACCATTTAGCGTCTCTAATGAAACTCGACAGGGGTGCCCATTATCCCCATAAAATTTAACCTAGTTATAGAACCAATAGCAGAAGCTATCCACTCCAACCCAGCTATCAAAAGATTTTCATTCCAGTGATTCTCACACAAAATAAGCCTATTTTCTGATGACATTATCGTAATGTTGACAGACCCGGAAAAATCCCTCCCCATAGCCTACCAAGGGCTGCAACAATTTAGCGATATTTCATACTACATTATGAACAATTCAAAATCAGTAACCTTAGACTTTGGATTAAAAACCTCCACATTAAATACCCTTAAGTCCCAACTCCCATTTCCATGTAGTAAGTAAGGAGTACAATATCTGGGCATTACCCTTACAGCCAACACATCCCAATTAATATCCCTTAATATCACACCTCTAATTATGAAAATCTCCAACAAGCTTTCATAGGGTGGAAGGCTAGCAACCTTTAATATGAACATACTACCACATTTTCTATATCTCTTTAGGACTCTCCTGATACTGCTCCCAGTCAAACAAATGACAACACTGTTAAGTCTCCTCCATAAGTTAATCTGAAGGGGGAAGAGGGCACACTGCGCAGGTCCTATTCTCATCAAACATAGATCCGTGGGGGGTGCAGGTATGCCAGATATACTAGATTATTACTGGGCAGAGCACCTGGATCAAATCAGACATTGGTTCCTTGAAGAAGAAACTCCCTTACGGGTGGAAATATAAGCAACTCTAACTCCAACCAGAGATATCTTCAGTTTGCTACTGAGTGATCTGTGGAAACCCTGGGATCTTACATTTCTCCCTCTTCCTACACAAACTTCACTCAAAGCGTGGAGGAATATCTCCAAACACCATGACTCTTATGATCTACTACCCAACACTCCTCTCCCTCTGAATACTTTAGAAGCCATGAACCCTTTGTTAAATACCGACTCTCTTATTTAGCATGGAATATATGATGTCCTTCAATTCTATGACAATACCGAAAACTTAAACCAGAGAGTTTTTGATAGAAGAATTTTACCTACCCCAAACATATATGTTCACACTCACCCGTACACTACACTTCTTATCAAAATACCCCCCCCCCAGAGAGACTACTCACACTTCCAAAAGCATGGAGCTTCTATACATCCTCAGGACACAAGGTAATTTATTTTTTCTATGGTTTCCTACAAGATAAAAACAAGTTTTGCAAGACAAAACCCATGCAGGAATGGGAAAAGGAGTTAGAATGCACATTTACCCAAGAACAATGGAGGAATGCCCTCCAATCTATCCTCAAGACCTTCCACTGCATCACCTATTGGGAAATGACCCTAAAAATCACAAACAGATGGTATTACACACCTTTTCAGTTGCCAAAATTCTCCTTCTCACCCACTCCTTTATGCTGGCGTAATTGTGGAAAAGTAGGGAATCTACTGCATGTCTAGTGGGAGTGCCCCAGCAAAAACGAGCTTCTGAAAGCAAGTTTTTAAATGCATTTCCTCATGTACAGGTGTGCTTATGTCCCCCTGCCCTGAACTAGCCCTTCTCAATATAGGTATAGATAACTACCCTAAGGACTACAGACAAGTTGTTACACATATACTCCTAGCAGCTCGGTCTCTAATACTAAGGCGGTGGAAGTCTACATTAGTTCCCAAACTATCAGAGGTAATTGATATTGTCCACATGAACAAAATGTATGAGAGACTTCTAGCTTTCAACTCATTGTTAGATACAAAACTTCAAGAAATATGGAGCATTTGGCCGAACGACTAAAAATGTTTTACTGATTATGTACTTTACACCTGAAACACATCTGAGTACTGTACTTCCTGTATTCACTTCACTCTTGTTGATCTGTAAATGCTGACCCTGTACCAATGTCTTGTTAAAACCAAATAAAAATGTATTGTTCAAAAAAAATAAAAAAACAAATAAACAAATACTGTCACTTGACATGGAGAAAGGTCTCCATATTACTTCTTTAAAATGGGGAAATTCATGAAAACACAAAAATTATTGAGGAACAAATGATTTAAAAGATTAAAAACACTGGTGGGTGGGGGGGGGCGCATGCGCGGAGTCTGAGGGAGCAGACATGTCTCCTTAGAGCTCTGCTCCAGGGACAACACACCGGAGAGCCACGGGCTTCAGCGATCAAACGAACGACACATGATTGTGTCCCTTACATCACAGGACCCTTCGGTACCGATATCATGGTCCTTAAAGGCCAGAAAATCAATTTTAAAGCCGTTTCTAAATAGAAAACCTTGTCCAGGCCGTTATCCAAGATGGCGTCAGCTGCCCCCTCACTAGGGATGAGCTTCGAGTTCGAGTCGAACTCATGTTCGACTCGAACATTGGCTGTTCGCAAGTTCACCGAACAGCGAACAATTTGGGGTGTTCGCGGCAAATTCGAATGCCGCGGAACACCCTTTAAAAGTCTATGGGAGAAATCAAAAGTGCTAATTTTAAAGGCTAATATGCAAGTTATTGTCATAAAAAGTGTTTGGGGACCTGGGTCCTGCCCCAGGGGACATGGATCAATGCAAAAAAAAGTTTTAAAAACGGCCGTTTTTTCAGGAGCAGTGATTTTAATAATACTTAAAGTCAATCAATAAAAGTGTAATATCCCTTTAAATTTCGTACCTGGGGGGTGTCTATAGTGTGCCTGTAAAGGGGCGCATGTTTCCTGTGTTTAGAACAGTCTGACAGCAAAATGACATTTTGAAGGAAAAAACTCATTTAAAACTACCCGCGGCTATTGCATTGCCGACAATACACATAGAAGTTCATTGATAAAAACGGCATGGGAATTCCCCAAAGGGGAACCCCGAACCAAAATTAAAAAAAAAAAATGACGTGGGGGTCCCCCTAAATTCCATACCAGGCCCTTCAGGTCTGGTATGGATATTAAGGGGAACCCCGGCCAAAATTTAAAGAAAAAAAAAATGACGTGGGGTTCCCCCTAAATTCCATACCAGACCCTTCAGGTCTGGTATGGATTTTAAGGGGAACCCCGCGCCAAAAAAAAAAAAAAAAAAACGGCGTGGGGTCCCCCCAAAAATCCATACCAGACCCTTATCCGAGCACGCAACCTGGCAGGCCGCAGGAAAAGAGGGGGGGACAAGAGTGCGGCCCCCCCCCTCCCTCCTGAACCGTACCAGGCCACATGCCCTCAACATTGGGAGGGTGCTTTGGGGTAGCCCCCCAAAACACCTTGTCCCCATGTTGATGAGGACAAGGGCCTCATCCCCACAACCCTGGCCGGTGGTTGTGGGGGTCTGCGGGCGGGGGGCTTATCGGAATCTGGAAGCCCCCTTTAACAAGGTGACCCCCAGATCCCGGCCCCCCCCCTGTGTGAAATGGTAAGGGGGTACATAAGTACCCCTACCATTTCACGAAAAAAGTGTCAAAAATGTTAAAAATGACAAGAGACAGTTTTTGACAATTCCTTTATTTAAATGCTTCTTCTTTCTTCTATCTTGCTTCATCTTCTGGTTCTTCTGGCTCTTCTGGTTCTTCTGGTTCTTCCTCCGGCGTTCTCGTCCAGCATCTCCTCCGCGGCGTCTTCTGTCTTCTTCTCCTCGGGCCGCTCCGCACCCATGGCATGGGGGGGAGGCTCCCGCTCTTCTCTTCTTCTCTTCTTCTTTTCTTCTTTTCTTCTTTTCTTCTCTTCTTCTCTTCTTCTTCATTTTCTTCTCCGGGCCGCTCCGCAATCCATGCTGACATGGAGGGAGGCTCCCGCTGTGTGACGGCGCTCCTCGTCTGACAGTTCTTAAATAACGGGGGGGCGGGGCCACCCGGTGACCCCGCCCCCCTCTGACGCACGGTGACTTGACGGGACTTCCCTGTGGCATTCCCCGTGACGTCACAGGGAAGTCCTGTCAAGTCACCGTGCGTCACCGTTATTTAAGAACTGTCAGACGAGGAGCGCCGTCACACAGCGGGAGCCTCCCTCCATGCCAGCATGGATTGCGGAGCGGCCCGGAGAAGAAAATGAAGAAGAAGAGAAGAAGAGAAGAAAAGAAGAAAAGAAGAAAAGAAGAAGAGAAGAGCGGGAGCCTCCCCCCATGCCATGGGTGCGGAGCGGCCCGAGGAGAAGAAGACAGAAGACGCCGCGGAGGAGATGCTGGATGAGAACGCCGGAGGAAGAACCAGAAGAACCAGAAGAACCAGAAGAGCCAGAAGAACCAGAAGATGAAGCAAGATAGAAGAAAGAAGAAGCATTTAAATAAAGGAATTGTCAAAAACTGTCTCTTGTCATTTTTAACATTTTTGACACTTTTTTCGTGAAATGGTAGGGGTACTTATGTACCCCCTTACCATTTCACACAGGGGGGGGGCCGGGATCTGGGGGTCACCTTGTTAAAGGGGGCTTCCAGATTCCGATAAGCCCCCCGCCCGCAGACCCCCACAACCACCGGCCAGGGTTGTGGGGATGAGGCCCTTGTCCTCATCAACATGGGGACAAGGTGTTTTGGGGGGCTACCCCAAAGCACCCTCCCAATGTTGAGGGCATGTGGCCTGGTACGGTTCAGGAGGGAGGGGGGGCCGCACTCTCGTCCCCCCCTCTTTTCCTGCGGCCTGCCAGGTTGCGTGCTCGGATAAGGGTCTGGTATGGATTTTTGGGGGGACCCCACGCCGTTTTTTTTTTTTTTTTTGGCGCGGGGTTCCCCTTAAAATCCATACCAGACCTGAAGGGTCTGGTATGGAATTTAGGGGGAACCCCACGTCATTTTTTTTTTTAAAATTTTGGCCGGGGTTCCCCTTAATATCCATACCAGACCTGAAGGGCCTGGTATGGAATTTAGGGGGACCCCCACGTCATTTTTTTTTTTTAATTTTGGTTCGGGGTTCCCCTTTGGGGAATTCCCATGCCGTTTTTATCAATGAACTTCTATGTGTATTGTCGGCAATGCAATAGCCGCGGGTAGTTTTAAATGAGTTTTTTCCTTCAAAATGTCATTTTGCTGTCAGACTGTTCTAAACACAGGAAACATGCGCCCCTTTACAGGCACACTATAGACACCCCCCAGGTACGAAATTTAAAGGGATATTACACTTTTATTGTTTGACTTTAAGCATTATTAAAATCACTGCTCCTGAAAAAACGGCCGTTTTTAAAACTTTTTTTTGCATTGATCCATGTCCCCTGGGGCAGGACCCAGGTCCCCAAACACTTTTTATGACAATAACTTGCATATAAGCCTTGAAAATTAGCACTTTTGATTATTCATGTTCGTGTCCCATAGACTTTAACGGTGTTCGCATGTTCGAACGAACTTTTTTCCTGTTCGCATGTTCTGGTGCGAACCGAACAGGGGGGTGTTCGGCTCATCCCTACCCCTCACAGCACAGTACACAGCGCAGCCTCAAGCCTCTGTCACACAGCTTAAAGTCACAGGAATCTGCTGGTGAGTCTGACTCTGACACAGGGAGCTCAAAATCAGTTCAATCGACTATGTTTAAACAATTTGAACATATGCTGCAAAAAGCTCTTAAACAAACATCTGACCACATAACTGACAAGCTGACTAAGAAAATTAGAGAGCTGGGACAGAGAACAGCTGAATTAGAAGTGCGGGTAGATGAAATTGAAAATCATACTCAACAACAACAATATACTTATACAATATACAATATACTTCTGAACTAGATAACCTTAAAGATGAGAATTTGTTATTACAATCCCATTTAGAGGACCAGGAAAACAGAGACCGTCGTTCTAATTTGAAAATCAGGGGGATTCCTGAGTCTATTGTGGACTTACAGGCTACTATGATAGCTCTCTTCCAGGAACTGTAACCTGGCATTCCTGTTGAAAGGCTAGAGATGGACAGAGTACATAGAGCTCTAGCCCCACGCAAGTCCTCCCATGGACATAATTGCTAAATTTCACTTCTTCTACACTAAAGAGCAATTACTTTCAGCAGCCAGAGGTAATAACAATCTTAATTTTCAAGGACACCAGTATCAGCTCTTCGCAGACCTTTCTCCACTCACTGTTGCCAAGAGGCGCGTGCTAAAACCCCAATTGCAAGTACTTATTAGCAATCAAATTACATACAGTTGGGGATTCCCATTTTTGCTACGCTTCACCCATCTTGAACACAAATATGTGTGTCGCTCTTCTGAGGAATTGCAAACAGCATTGCTTAAAATGGGCTTTGTGGATCAAATTTCATCTAGGGACCTCCCTCGCAGACGCTCTGCTTCTAGATCCCCACAGCAACAACAGTCATCAGCTGGATCTGAAATGCCTGCTTCATCACATCAAAATCTTCACAAACGTGGTAGATATGACAATCCAATATCGATTGCTACTGATTCTATGGACTAAGTGTATTTTACCATTTCATCCTATTTATTTATTTTTTTATTTATTTCAGGTACTTATATAGCACTGTCAATTTACGCAGCGCTTTACATATATATTATACATTCACATCAGTCCCTACACCCTCAAGGAGCTTACAATCTAAGGTCCCTAACTCACATTCATACATACTAGGGCCAATTTAGACAGGATCCAATAAACCTACCAGCATGTCTTTGGAGTGTGGGAGGAAACCGGAGTACCCGGAGGAAACCCACGCAAGCACAGGGAGAACATGCAAACTCCATTTTCTTGACGTTTTCCTCAATAGCCTTCTGAAATTTTGGCTAGAGGTAACATCAGTTAACAATTACTAACATGGACTCTGGCTTATTGTTATGACTCCACTTTCATTGCTTTCTTCCAGGAAAATATATATATATTTTTTCTCATATATTTTATCTTTTTGTTTTTTTTTTTCCCATAATCATTACTTGCACAGGACTTTAGAGTCACTAGAAATCTGCTCTTACATTTAAAAGTTCCTGTTTCTTCTTTTACTTTATGAGTCTCAGCCTGGTTCAGTGTTCTCTTTATGTTTTAAGGGACTTTTCATGGAAGCTCCCAGGAAAGTAATAGGAAATGGGACTCATCAAAATGAATATGGTTCATATATTAGATATTGGATAGTCTATGCGGTCCTGATGAACTGAAGTCGATTCTAGACTACTCTTTTTTTACATAGTTTTTTTTGTAAACTTGTTTTTTTTTCCCTGCATGTATTTCATTATGTTATTTTTGCCCACAAGTGGCCCTGATGAATTCATAGCAGTTTTGTTGTTATTTTAAAGCTTTTTCTTTTTCTGGTTCTCAATGCACTATTACTTTTTGATTAGATATAGTGGTTCTCCTTCCTATAGTGGTGCTGTCCTTCCTTTTGGAACATCTTACAGCCCCTTACGTCACCCCCAAACCCCCACTTAAATTATGTGGGACTCTGATGGTGGCATTGGAGACTCTCTGGGATTTTTTGAATTTCCTCAGAGACGCTCCTGTACCCTATTGATAGCGTTTTATATGTTAACATTTTTTGCATCTAATAGGGTTGTTCATTTGGATTTTGTTTTTTCTCCCTCTCTCTCTTTCCTCTCTTTTCCTTCTCTCGGGGTGGTGGTTGCGGCTCATGGTTCGGGTTGTGTATTCCCTGACATAACAATTGTCTTTGACGTGTTATGGCCCCCCATAACTGTATTTTCCTTGAATGTACAAGGATTCAATATTTCACATAAGCGCAGTAAGGCTCTGCGCTCCCTTGCCACCAAAAAAGCACATATTATTTGTTTACAGGAAACTCATTTCATCAATAAGGCCTTTCCTAAATTTTTATCTGCCATATACCCACAATTCTATACAGCCTCAGCTACTGTTAAGCAACGTGGTACACTTATCGGGTTTCATAGAACTATGCCATTTACTCTTGTATCCCAACTAAACGACCCCGAGGGTAGATATCTTCCACTTACGGGATATATTTCAGATACACCAGTAACAATTTTATCATACTATGCCCCCAATAAATGCCCCGGAGGCTTTTCTATCACATCTTTTCCAAATTATTGATACACACACGTTTGGGACGACCATTTTATGTGGGGACTCGAATACTACTGTTTTTCCATATTTGGATAAATCTCCGCCATCAGTTATTACAAAGTCTAACAAATTATCCCTCCAACGCTTGCTAAGTATCCATGGTTTGGTAGACTATTGGAGAGAACTTAACCCCACTAGTAGGCGCTTTACTCACTACTCATATCCACACAATTCTTTTTTGCGTATAGACCACATTTTGATCCTAGCTAGTATGCTCCCAGATATTATTCCCTCTAAAATTATTCCCTTTTCTTGGACTGATCATTGTGCGATTGTCACCACCATATCTTCTCCGATACCCAGGTCACAAGATACAACTTGGTGTGTCAATGATTTGACACTAACTCACACATCCCATCGCTTAGCGATAGAGGCAGCACTCACAGATTACCTTTCATTTAATGATAATGAAGATATATCAGTCCTTACTCTATGGGAAGCCCATAAAACTGTCATTCATGGCAAACTTATACAACAGGCCACATCTCTTAAAAGAGAACATAAGATTTTATTTGCAAAGTTGGAAGCTAATTTTAATGCTAGTCATATGGCTTTTCAGTCTAATCCTAATGCTACTACAAATGCAAATTTAGATAAAGCACGTCTTGATTTAGACCTATTTTTAGCTGACTCAGCAGATAAAGTCTTACACAAAAAATATCATATTCAATATCTTAAGGCTAAAAAACCTGACACCTTAATGGCACGTATTCTTTGAAAAATACAACATACACAGACATCTATAAGACTGAAAACTTCTTGTGATGCTTACACGAGTAATCCAGTTAAAATATTGGAGATTTTCCATTCTAACCTGGCTAAACTGTATTCCTCTAACACTGACTTTGACAAAACTAAGGCAGACGACCTGTTCTCTGGTATTAATCTCCCTACTTTAGAATGAATGCAATACGATCTTCTTGAAAAACCTATTACAACTTTAGAAGTTCAAAACGCCATCAAATCCTTGAAACTCCATAAGAGACCAGGTCCAGACAGATTTTCAGCAACTTATTTTAAACAATTTTCGTCTATTCTATCTCCCATCTTAACTAGAGCTTTCAACTCTTTGTTATCCGGAAATTCGTTTAGAACAGAAACTCTGACCTCTATAATAACCATGCTTCCCAAACCTCGTTCTGATCTCACCTCCTGTACTAATTATCGCCCCATTTCCCTCCTAAATTTAGATATCAAATTATTAGCCAAGATCATAGCGACACGATTGAATGCGATTATAGGTCAAGTAATACATTGTGATCAAACGGGTTTCATGCCCATGTGACAGGCGGGCGATAATATAAGACGAGCTGTCTTGCTTATCCATACTGCTAAAAAAAGAAAAATTCCGACATGCCTAACATCTTTAGATATTAGAAAAGCTTTCGATTCAGTTTCCTGTCCATACATGCAATATATTCTGCAAAAATGGGGGTTTAAAAATCACTTTCTAACATGGGTTTCCTCTCTTTATGCTAATCCACAGGCCTACGTTAAATACGCTGGTTATAAGTCAGCAAGATTCGACATTATTAGAGGAACTAGGCAAGGTTGTCCTTTATCCCCGTTGATCTTTGCCTTACTTATAGAGCCCTTGGCACAATTAATCCGTTCTAATCCGAATGTCAAAGGCATAGAGTTGGGTGGATACAAACACAAATTATGTCTCTTCGACGATGACATCCTTATTTCCTGACGCATCATGGCAGCACACACATCATGGCAGCACACACATTGGGTTGTGACTCCACCTCCACAACCTGATAGGACTGGTTATCTATACGTTTTGAAGAGGAGTCCACCACTGTATTCTCCTTTATTTCCTCACCTAGATGGTTGGACCAGTAAAAGCTTGGAAATCCCTTACCACTTCGCCCCAGCTAGGTTCAGCCTCTCCTAGTTGGAAGCACTGACTGTACAGTCTCTAAATGAGCTTGATGCAGGGAACCCCACTCTGGTGGTCTCAGGGTTATGTAAAAAATTATCTATACCTTACAAACCTTAAAGAGGTTTTGGTGACATTTGCAGCGGCCTCCAGGTCTTTTCTCTCTCTCTTCTCTGTCATCTAGCACTTCCCTTGCTTGGGCTCTCCTGTATGTATATTTTAGCCTGTGTCTTTGTTTATGGTACCGGGCACGCTGGGCGCTGTAGTCCCTCGGCGTCTCCATTCCCATCATGGCGCCAGCTCAATGGCGCACAGGATCTGACACAGGCGGCATTCTATCTCGCCAGGTTCCAAGATGGCGCCGGACTCCGCAAATGGCTACTGCGCATGCTTGAACGTGACGTCAGAGCCACCACGACGGCGGTCTATTTAAAAACGGAAAATTCTGTCTTTTCAGCCCCTATGAAGGCAAGAGCATCATACCTCACCAGTTCTGCCCCCCACATTGCTGCCTTGTGACCATAGCTTTATCTCTGACACTGGTGAGTTTGTATCACCCTTCCTCTTTCCAGCACTGTATGACTAACTTTGACACCTCTTACTTAAAGACCTCTTCCTTTCAGGTACACTCTATCTCCTTCCATGGGGGTCGCTGCTCCAGCAGACCATCCACGAGATGCAAGGTAAGGGGACATACATTGGGTAAGTAGTGAAGAGGAGAAAAAGAGAGCCTTGCCACTAATGCTATCTCATTCTGGTAGCTCTGGCAGATCATCAAGGTCAGCGCACTCCAAATGCAAGGACCGCTCACCTTCAAGACACTCCCAGTCCTGAAGAAGTCGGTCAAGAACCTCCTCCCATCACCACAGAGATGCGGCTTCATCCCGTCAACCTCACGATGACCGACATACCCATCCTGCGGCCAATGCCTGCTGGGTCTGTGGGGCAGTAGCACTGCCTAGTAAATTAGTCTGCCAAATCTGGACGAAGCAACTTGTGATAAAGAATTGGATGCAAGGGAAGCATCCAACATAATAAGAGAGTCAGTAAAAGAATCTATCATGCAAGTGGCAGCCCACGAACCCATCAGACAGCCTTCAGTGGCCTCAACTTCTTATATTCCCCAAGATCTCTCCCCGTCAGTCTCTCATATTCTACAAGAGGACTCCCCAGAAGAGGACGAAATTCTAATGCCCACTTCATTTGATTTCGACAAATTATGTCTCTTCGCCGATGACATCCTTATTTTCTTAACTCATCCACATGTGTTGGCCTCTAACTTAATAGACCTATTAGATAAATTTGCAGTAGTCTCTGGACTTTTTGTTAATCATAATAAATCTAATGCGCTAAACACTTCTTTAAATACAAGCGGAATTTCTCCAAGCTAAGTCCTCATTACCATTCAATTGGGTATCGCATCATCTTCCATAATTGGGAATACAGATCACAAACTCATTAACAGATCTTTTTTCAACCAACTACTTACCACTTCTAAAATCGATTACCGGTTTATTGAAGCAATGGTCTTCTCTTTCCTTGTCTTGGTTTGGGCAGATTAATGCCATTAAGATGTCAATTCTACCGAAATTCCTTTACCTATTTAGGGTACTCCCCATTCCAGTACCTTCATACTTCTTACGTCTTACACAGCACAGAATTATGTCATTTATTTGGGGCACCAATAAACCCTGTATCCCTAAATCTACATTGTTGCTTACTAAATTAAAGGGCGGATTAGGGTTACCAAATTTTTCTTTCTGCTATTACGCAGCACAACTATCCTAATTGCCTAAATACCATTCCAATATGGAAACTCCTCTATGGGTTGTTGTCGAATCTGTTGATATTGACCCCATCTCTGTGGCTAACACGTTATGGCTCCAGCCTAAGGATAGAGTACATATATCTAATCCTATTACCAAGCATTGTTTGGCTATCTGGGACAAATTTAAAAGTTCGCACAATCTTCAGTCCTCACATAACCCCCTCCTTTCCTTCATTAAAAACCCAGCTTTCTACCCAGCTTGGAAATTCCCAATGTCATTCACAGCTTGGTCCTCTACTAACTTAATCAGATTGCATAATTTAGTTTCCAACAACTCACTATACACATTTTCCGAATTATGTGAAACCTTTGGACTTCCCAGAACTGAAATTTTTCGATACCTACAAATTAAAATTTTTTATACACCCTTCATTAGGACAGGTTCTCCACTCAAATATAAAGGGAAAAATTTTTGCGCTAACCTTACAAAATTTAACAATCGGTGCAGCTGCTCGTGTTAGTCAAAAATACAAAAGACCCAAAAACAATTCATAAAAAGTGACAAGCGCGCATCCTAATTTAATGTATATTTATACAGTGTATGTGATCCCTAATAGTTCTAAATACTATTAGTATGACATTAAATCATAAACACAAAAAAAAACCTTTTCATGTGAAAACTCGTGTGAAGAGATTACTGTAGTCCAACTAGACAATTATAAAAAACCATTATGTATTAAATCACCATGTTTCAAACAATATTGTGAACCCTGGATATCCCAATAGATATCCTTACTTCAAACTGTGATATAGTGACACTAGCCACAATGTTGCAAAAAAAACGTGATCGGCAACAAATGTAGCATCCACTCAACACCTCAAATTAGTGCTAAAAGAACAGTCTATCAGTGAGAATTTCTCCTCCCTGAATACCCTGTTTGGAAAATAAAATATAAATTTAGTCCTCATAGAAATATATTATGCTGATGATGACATAAATCTTCTACTGGAATAAAAGTGATGATCTTCCCACTCGGAGATATAGTAGAAAAAGCCACTTACCGGATCAGATGGATCTCAGGTCACAGAGATCAAATGCGCTTTTTGCATTAGCCTGCCGACTTCTATGATTTCCACCTGGATGTCGATCGTGGGAGGTCTCCTCATCCACTTCACCCAATCAGCAAACAGGCACCCTCTGTTTAGTATGACTGATTTTCACTGATGACTGATGTCTCCGTTCCCAGTGGAAGCCTGTTTAGGGGAAACACGTCGGGTGGAGCTAGAGGCTGTGACGCCATCACGTTTTTTTCTTTTTTCCCCATGCAGTCAGTTGGTTTGCTCCCTCGCTGCATGTCTGCTATTTTTTTTAGCTGAATTTTATCTGGTTCCCATTTGCTGTGCACTTTGAAGTTGTTGATTTGCGGTTCCTAGTGTGCTGGGTGTCATTGCTGTGACTATTTGCAGTGGGATTTTTGAAGTGACTGTGAAAAGATGTTTTAATAAAATTTTTACTACACATCTGCACTATGGAGTTTTTCCCGCTTTGTTCCCACTGAGGGGTTCGTTTGTCGTATGGATGATCCAAAGATTTAAATCCATCCAGAACTGTGAAAATCAGTCATACTAAACAGAGGGTGCCTGTTTGCTGATTGGGTGAAGTGGATGAGGAGACCTCCCACGATCGACATCCAGGTGGCAATCATAGAAGCCAGCAGGCTAATGCAAATAGCGCATTTGATCTCTGTGACCTGAGATCCATCTGATCCGGTAAGCGGCTTTTTCTACTATATCTCCGAGTGGGAAGATCATCGCTTTTATTCCAGTAGAAGATTTATGTCATCATCAGCATAATATATTTCTATGAGGACTAAATTTATATTTTATTTTTATACAGGATATTCAGGGAGGAGAAATTCTCACTGATAGACTGTTCTTTTAGCACTAATTTGAGGTGTTGAGTGGATGCTACATTTGTTGCCGATCACGTTTTTTTGCAACATTGTGGCTAGTGTCACTATATCACAGTTTGAAGTAAGGATATCTATTGGGATATCCAGGGTTCACAATATTGTTTGAAACATGGTGATTTAATACATAATGTTTTTTTTATAATTGTCTAGTTGGACTACAGTAATCTCTTCACACGAGTTTTCACATGAAAAGGTTTTTTTTGTGTTTATGATTTAATGTCATACTAATAGTATTTAGAACTATTAGGGATCACATACACTGTATAAATATACATTATATTAGGTTCTCCACTCAACCAGATGTCGCAGTTTGAGCGCATTTGTAAGAGCGACCCACACATTAGAGGCCTGATTTCACTCATATATCGGCACATTAATATGACCTCTAATGAAACACTACCCTCATATACTGTGAAATGGTCGCAAGATATGGATCAAACTTTTGGCATAGAAGAGTGGTCTAATATCTGGTTAGCTACTAAAACTTCTTCCCCAAACTGCTTTGCATTAGAAACCAACTTTAAAGTTTTGGCACAATGGTATTTAGTGCCGGTCAGAATAGCAAAATTTGTTCCATCCTATTCAGGCTCATGTTTCCGGGGATGTCCAATGCCTGGTACACACTTTCATATCTGGTGGTTATGCCCAATAGCCCAAGAATTTTGGAAGAAAATATTTGAGATGGCCTCCAAAGCTCTGGGCACCTCTATTCTTCCGGACCCGGCATTGGCTCTTTTGAATCTCAAACCATCGGACCTAACGCAAACTCATTTCAAATTATTAATTCACCTTGCCACTGCAGCTAAACAAACTATAGCCAAAGCATGGAAATCTCAAACTTTGGTAGTGGCTGAGGCTAAACATAGGATGAACAGAGCCCTTATCTTTGCCAAAATGACGGCTATAGAAAATAATAATGTAAATAAATTTTGCAAAATTTGGCAACCTTGGGTCAAACATTACTTACCGACTGACTTTGACCAATCCTTACTATTACCTTGCTAAGTTTACTCTTCTTCCTTCCACTCCATGTCATTAGTCATATGTACTGCCCGGGTAGGGGCCGCACCACCACTACGAGAGACTTTCTTTTTTTCTTTCTTTCTTACATTCTTCTTTCTCCACATATTGACTTACTGACATTAAATTAGAGGTGAATGATACTTACTTTACATTTTTTTCTCATATGTAGATGAGAAAAGATTGTATTGCTCAATTTTGGTTCTATTAATAGCATCTTTCCCTTGTTTCTCCTTTCCTTTTTTCTTCTTTTTCCTTTCCATCCTATTATCCTCATACATGAGATCATTTACCAGTATTGATACTTCAGTCATACATTGTTCATTTTACTTATAATATCACCTTTTTTATGTATAGTCTATATTTACTCTATACGTGAAGAAAATACGAGTTATTGTTTATTTACCTTGATCACTCTAAGATTTGTCAAACATTCCCTCTATTCTGTAAATTGATAATTCATTATCTTAAGATCATGCTCCCATTCGTCCACAGTTTGATCCTATTTGGAGTGGTGGTCTGGAGGCCTGACTCAACTGATGTGCAGATAACTGAGGGAATTTTATTTTTTTTTCTTCATTTTTACTTTTATACTTCTTATGCCCCGTACACACGATCGGACATTGATCGGACATTCCGACAACAAAATCCATGGATTTTTCCGACGGATGTTGGCTCAAACTTGTTTTGCGTACACACGGTTGTACAAAGTTGTCGGAATTTCCGATAGCCAAGAACACGGTGACGTACTAAAATTGTTGGGTGTTATTTACTAAAGGCAAAGACACGTTGCACTACAAGTGCACTTGAAACTGCACTTGTAGTGCAAAGTGGTGGAGTGTTGAGACAATAATCCACACATTCTTGATTATCAATCTTTTTAATACCAGCACAATCACATGTGCATTTAGAAAAGGTTTTTAAAACAAGCCAACATGTTTGTTGTATAACAATTTTTGGGGTCACATTAGAAAACGTAGAAATGTCCATTTTGGATAAAACAGGCATGTTTAAAACCAACAAGAAAGACACAAATCTTGAACTTACAAAGTTCACATTTGGTAGAACTTGAAGGCAATATCAGACATGAGTATTTACAAACTGTGTTTGATATTGCATTCAGATGGGGTGAAGTCACCCCAGGAAAAGCCAAATTTTGAAGATGCACACCAATTGCCGAATGTCAACATGTGCTAGCTGCCATCACGGGTGGTTTTGGGGGTGCAACCCCTTCCTCACAGCTACTTTATTATTGAGGAAGGAGTTGCACCCCCAAAACGCGTCCATTGATCTCCCGTGATGGCAGATAGCACATGTTGACACACTGTGTGCATCTTCAAAATTTGGCTTTTCTCAAATTTGTCAAAAAATGTCAAAAATTTGTAGCACACAAAAAACAAAGGGATTTTGTGGGGTTTTAAACTCTCCCTAAAACATCAATGATGTTCTTCATTTTTTGAAGAACATCATTGATGTTTTTCTTGATGTTTTCCAAGTCCCTATTACACCCTATGATCTCCCCCATCAGGATCTGTGCACTTTGCGAGATGAAAGGATCTGGATCCACAACATCACGATCACCTAAAAAGATAGAAACCAAAAAGCACCATGTATTATAAATATGCCGACATCCATCTCTTACCTGAGCCTGTGGTCGCAGACACTCACTTGTTGTGGTGCCAATTTCCACCACGTCTTCCTCCTCCTGCTCTGCTTGTTCTGGGTGGATTTCCCCTTCTTCCAGAGGTGGGGGGTCTCTGGTCTCCTCGGATGAGGGGTGTCCTCCGAGTCTTTTCTCCCTTATGTAAAAAAAAAAAAAATAGGTCTACTTAGCACACAGATATTTGATGGCAGAACTATAAATATGAAACATTGCTTGGAAGTGGGGTACAATTGTCTGTTTTGGCAGAGTTGCAAGATGTTGCATTTTTCTTATCCTTTGTGAAGCTTCAATACTTACCTGTTTTGTACAAGCTTCACAAATGGAGACACCCCTATAGTATACACTGGAGCACCTGTGTGGGCCCCCTAATAAAAAGGGTGTTCTTGTGTCCCCCACTAGTGCTCCAGCGTCCAGATGTGTAAACAGCTGCTGAGTGTCCTCTCCTTACACAGAATCTAGTTTGCATTTCATTCTAGTAACAAACCCATCTACACAACCAAATTAGTTTCACACAAGTAGGCCCTAAAAAATGTGGGCAAATGCATATAGCCAAAACAATGGTGTTTTATAGGCCGAAAGAAAAATGTTTGAGACGAATGAATAATTTGCCCATGAACATGAAATTTGACATTTGAAACTGGATAACAGTTAAGAAAAGCACATGGAGCAGCACAAACGTAATAAACATAAAAAGAATAGGAACACAGCACAACTATTTACTTTTTTGCAGCACTCTCCGGATCTTTCTGTACTGCTCGTGCTCTCTTAATTTGAGGTCCGACCACCGCTTCCTGAGCTGATCTTTCGATCGACGTACCCCGAAATTCCGGTGCAGACTTTTGACCACTTTCACCATGATCTTGGCCTTTCAGACATTGGGGTTGGGGTAAGGTCCATACTTCCCATCATAGTCGGCCCTCTTCAGGATGTCCACCATCTCCAACATCTCCCCAAAGGACATATTCCATGCCTTAAATTTTCTCCTTCTGGATCCAGACGTTTCTGGCTCCGGGCTTTCCTCCTCCTCCTCCCCATTGCTGTAATTAGCACGCACCTGCTGTGTTTCCGCCATGTGCTCTTCCCCCACTGCGCCGAATGAAAAGGGGCAGGGAATAGACTAGAAAGAATGTCAGGGGCGGGCGGAGTTACACGCATGCGCAGTGTGTATAAAGCGTAACACGCATGCATAGTACGTACGATCTGTGAGCGGAGGAAGGAGTATCGGAGACGCCGATCGTGATAACGAAGGTAAGAAACTTGGGCCTATACTGCTTCTAGATTGAGGCCTATATTGTAACAAGATTAGGAGAGTTTTGCCTGACATTAGGGTTTGTCTTGTGTTGTGTCTTGCAGATAAAATTGATGGCTTCAATGACCACAACTTCCTCCCCCTGTTCATAGACAAGTACAGGGAGCTGCCCTGTCTGTGGCAGGTGAAACACCCACATTATAATCATAAACAAAAGAGGCAGACAGCGCTGGAGAAACTGCTGGAGTTGGTGAAGCCGGTGGTCCCCACAGCAAACATCCCCTATTTAAAAGCCACAATTAGTGGCCTGAGGAGCACTTATCTAAGGGAGCGCAAGAAGGTCACGGATTCCCAGAGATCCGGAGCTGCAGCAGATGATGTTTATGTCCCCAGGCTCTGGTACTATGAGAGACTGCGATTTCTGTCAGACCAGACTGGAGTCAGGGAATCCCTCTCAACCCTTCCTTCCACTCTTCCTTCCACCCTATCTTCCACCCCAGCTGAGGCTACCGATGTCTAACCTGGGACTTCCAGCCAGGAAGAAGTGGAGGAGCCCAGCTTGAGCCAGGTATAGCATTCTTCTACAGATTTCTGGTCAATAAATAAATGATGTTTACTAGATGTTATTATTGATCACTAATTGCTGATTTAATACAGTTTTTTACATATCAATAGACAGTAGTGGGCAAAAATAATTGGAACAAGAATGAAAAATGCTGGGCTCAGAAGGATAGTCTGTTATATTTGTTAACATTCAATTTGCAACAGTCATGAGGTGAAAATTGTGTGTGATTGATGAATAAAAAACTAAAACTATGTCCCTTTTTCATACACAGGAAGACCTCAGCCAGGACGAGGCTGTGGAATGTGGCACACAGGAGGAGGCTGTGGAATATGGTAGCCAGGAGGAGGCGGGGGTTAGTGGCAGCCAGGAGGAGGCGGGGCTAAGTGGCAGCCAGGAGAAGCCTGGGACCAGTAGGAGCCTGACAGAATCGCAGGTTCCTCCCCTCCGCCTTCCAAACAAAAGACCCAGGAAGAGGAGTCACATGCAGGATTCAGCTCTCAGGCTCATTCAGGAGGCTTCTGCATCCCACAGAGCCTTACCCACTCCTGAAGAGGCCTTTGCCTGCATGGCTGCCACCAAACTGAAGGGCATGCAGGAGGGTCAATGCCTCATGTGTGAGAAACTTCTTTATAAAGTCCTAACTAAGGCGGTGAGTGGCAAAATCACACCCAATACCGACGTGATTGAGTTGGACCATCCGCCTCCTCCTCCTCCTCCTGCCACAATTACACTACCACAGCCACAGCATGGAAGGAAGCGTGGAAGGAAGACCAGAGAGTGATGGCCCTGGGTTCAGTCTGGTCTGACAAAAGATGCAGGCTCTTGTATGACCACAGCCGGGAACATAGATGTCATCTGCTGCTTTCATCCATCGTGTTTTGACTATGTTGCTGCTGCTTTCATCCATCGTGTTTTGCCATTATTATTATTAAACAGTGTGATTTAACTGCACTTCTGTCTCAGTCTGAATCATGGTTCCTGACAAACAGAAATGATAATAGATGTTATGCATGTGGATAAATAAATATCTCTTGGGGATATCGTGAGAAATGTGCTGTGAATTGCTGTGAACTTCTGTGGACTGCCAAGCACAGTTGAAGAACATATGTATACTCATTTGTGATGATGAAATGGAGCTGAAAAAAACATATGGCAAAGAAGGTAAGGGAACTGATAAGCATGGAGGGACTAGATGAAAACAGGGCTTGAGGGGAGATTTACAGTAGCTGTAGGAGTGTCCCAAGACTAAAGAAAGTATGCACCTCAAACTCTTCATTTAGGTCTCAAGCTGTCCAACTTGAAAATCCAATAAGTTTCCTGTGAACACAGTCTCTTAAATCTCTTAAAGTTGTGTATAGGTACACTTATCAGAGAGTAAGCATGCTTCTGAAGCGCACTACCCCTGTAGGAACTGCTAATTTGTTCGTTTTCCCACTGGCCATCCCAGACCCTCGGAGCTACCGCTACCTCTGACACTTCGGGTTCCATCACATGTAACCGCACAGACTCAATTCCCTTTAACCCAGCTGTGGTGCAATAGTATGCAGTCAAACAACACCTTCAAGTAAATTCACAGTGCACAATGTAATATACCTGCTTGTCTTTACCTGGATTTCCACTTGTTTGATGATGCAAAGGAAAACACCCTCACAGTTATACTTAAGTAAATCTTTGTTTACTGTAATTGCTTTAAAGTAAGTACTACAATGGTTGTACTGTCAGACCAACGTAGTCTAGCAGTCAACTGACTTAAACTACAAAGATATTGTAAAGTGTTGAAGTAACTTGATATTAATGTGCTGGAGGAAACATAGGATAAATGACAGAGTGACTTGATCTCACTATGAGCACTATCCTATCCTCTGCGCACTTTGTAACTATAATTAACCCAGAGACTAATTTGATTAAATATAGTACAAAATCTAGGGAGCTCCCATTAGTTAGTATCACAATAACCTCAATATGTTGAAGAGACACAAAGCCTTTTGTTTTATTAAACAGTCCTTCTTTTCTTCTTTCTTCTGCTAGCAAAGAATGAAGTGTTTTTATAATCCAAGGGGTTAATGAATCCTGATTAAAGTAGGCTGAAATATAGAAGCAAAGTTCTGGTGCAGCAGCACTATAACTATCTTTGATGCAGTGACACAGTACTAAATCCTCAGTGAGGTACAGGCCCGAAGCCTAATATTAACTCAATCTAATCCTCTTGACTTTACTTGTGGGACTATGGGTCCCAGCAACTCTGTCTTGTACAGACGGATGTGTAAAAGTGCATCAAGAAGCTTTTTGGGCAACAGCCCTCTCACCCAACCAGGACAGTGTTGTCAGAAGACTCCATTCTGATGTACTGAGTTCTGTCTCCGGCTGGCCGGCACTGCTGCACTGCTCTGCTCCACACAACGAGATGCTCCGGAACTCCCAGATTACTTTGACAGGCTCCTCTGGCTCCTTCCCAGTCTTGCCCCACCGTCAGTCCAGCTATCTGGTGTGTCACGATACTGCTGCTCGGATCGCTCTTCCGTGGAGGTAGGCCACGCTATGCTGGAGACCTCACACAGATCCTCCCAGGCTGGCCATGCGTGTTCAAGAGACCTAAAATGGCCACTCTCAGCCCTTATATAATCTTCCCACAATGCAGTTCTGTTCTCGTGATGTTCATGGGAGTTAATGGGCATTGTGGGTAGGTCAAGTTAATGTCCAAGTGTAAACAAATAAAACACTTCCATGTCAACTTCTTAAGTGATGAAAAAAACAAATATGCAGTCCTTTCATATTTTTGCCAATAGATGGCGCTAGATACTAAGATATAACATACATTAAGTTACATACAAAATATGTGACCACTACACTTCATTCACATAGACCTCTTAAGGCTGAATGATTATGCTGCCTCTTTTATCAGCCTGCCTTATAATAGTATTGTGGGATGTCTGAAGATCTTGTACGGCCTTGGAACAAATTTTCCCTTAAATATTTCTTCTTATCTATATTTTCATAATATCTGATTATAGAAAGGGATCTTTTATACTTATTTTAAACCTATTAAGATCTTTAAAGAGGTTAAACAGATTTGGAGAGACTGATGGGCAAAGGTAATCCCTATTTGTAAAAGGGACATTTCTGGAATAGTTAGCATATGAGAGGAAAGGTTAAAAATTGTTATGGCTGCTCATCTGTCTTATTCCTTTTAATACCTCCTAAGCAACTTATTTGGGTTTTTCTAAGTGCCCTTTTTTTATCCATTAAAAGAGGAGTCCCTAAAAATACAGATGTGGACTCGGAATCTTTAATAACCCCTCAGGACTTCAGACTGAGCAGGCCTCTCTCTATGAACATTAGACTTGTTTATAGTGCCCTGTAATCTGGGTATTTTAAGGCTGTATATGCTATCCCTATAGGATGTCCCATCTACATCAGGCTGTGAGCACTTTAGAGGGGTCTCTCCTATGTTGTGCCCTAGAGTCTGGGCATTAGACATATACAAATTCTTTTAAATAACATGCTTTGGGAATGTCTTAAACCCACATATTATATTGAAAATGCAGTAACACATTAAAAGGGACAGTCTTTGCAAACAGCAACCAGGGATATGTCATTTAGTAGAGGTAGTACTAATGCTGCTTAACGCTTTCCACTTTTCCTAGCCAGCCAGGCTGCATGCCTGGATAATAGTCTTTTAATAACTTTTACCCAACACTTTATTTTAAATGCCAAATTCCAGTACCCCAGCCAGCTGATGTTTGTAAAGAAACCAGCCTGGTATCTGTTATTTGGTGGTGGTAGCTTTACAACAGCGCTAATGGTAGCATTAATGCAGTGCAGTATTAGCATGGTGGTAGTGCTGCTATATAACATATTCCTAGCTGGCTTGTTTAAAAACAGGAGCTGGTCAAGGATCTGGCATTTTTGGTGGTAGCAGGTAAAGGACAGAGCCCCACCAGATTCTGTTTGTAAACAAGCTGGCGGAGATACTGGGTGATGTAATTGGCAGAAAATGCTCATGACAATACTTTATCAATGATGTCACCCCAGCTCCCTACTTGCATGTTTACAAACAGAAGCCAGTGGGCAAATGATCAGAGTAGCTAAGGGACTGCATCATTGATCAGCCTGTTGTCATGGAGGCAGGTCAACATTGTTGTGCAGTGCTCATTGTAATTTACATTGGATTTAGAAGATGGGACATTGTTTTTTCTTTTCACCATGGGGTTTTTTAAATTTTGTTTCGAATGAGTAACAAGGATTACTATATATCTTGTACTCATTCCCCTGGGAGGAGCCAGATAAGCCCCACCCCTTTCTAAAGGAGCTTCAATATTCCAATGAGCAAATCTAAAAAAGGTAGGGTCTTTTTTTATCAGAAGATACATGCAAGGAGGGGCCAGATAGCCACCCCCACCCCTTTCTAAAGGGGCTTCAATATTCCAATGAACAAATCTAAAAAAGGTAGGGTCTTTTTTTATCAGAAGATACATGCAAGGTCTCTTTTGCCAAAAACCTATTCCCTGGCTCATGGCCTATTCTCTGGCTCATGGTGACTTTTTGTGTTTTTGTGTAACATGTATGACACATTATGGCAAAGACTCATCCCCGCCTTCCCCTTTCTTCCACTTTAAATAAGGCAGTTTAAATATAAACATTTATTTTTACACAAAATGTATGTGCTGTTGCCATATCCAAAGCATTATTATATTCACATGAGCACTGTGATACCTCCATAAAGCATACATTTTTACTCCCAATTTTTGCACAGTCAACTTCAGTTATACTAGTAATTCATGCAATATTTTCTCTGTATTACATACCAACACAATATAGCTAACAGATGTAAGATGGTTCCAAAAATACTTCTTTGTATGTTAGCTGAAGTATGCTCATATAGTGGAGCATGTGTAGCTTAGCAAACCACAGTTAGTGAATTAGCTGTAACTGCTAC
Organism: Aquarana catesbeiana; assembly: GCF_042186555.1. Classification (NCBI taxonomy): domain Eukaryota; kingdom Metazoa; phylum Chordata; class Amphibia; order Anura; family Ranidae; genus Aquarana; species Aquarana catesbeiana. The sequence goes on along the minus strand of NC_133328.1, from coordinate 325,065,172 downwards.
ACATCTCCTCAAGGATAATTAATGTATAGTAAATTCTGAAATTGTACACTTTGACTATGCAACAGCAAATGCAGACCCATTAAGAGCAGCCTGCCAGCCTTCTAATGTAAGCAGACAGAAAGTGTTTCTAAGCTGTTACAAACCAAATTAAAGTTGTTTTTATAGTCTTTGCTGTAATCTTTAGGAAATAATTTCTTAACAGTGCCAGCATATGGAGAGGTAAGTTAGGCCCCTTTCACACATGCTTTCAGTTTGTTTCATCAGTTCATTCATGTTTTTTCGAGAAAAAAACAGATCAGTTTACATCAGTTTTTCATTAGTTTTTACATCAGTTCTTTAAATTCACTTAACCACTTGAGTCAAATTTTTGGTTTATATTACAGCTGCATGAGTCTGGATAAAATAAGAATCACAATTTTTTTGCTTAGAATAAAGATCATAATTCTCTCACGATTCTCGCAGCGTAACATCATCTTTCACTTTATACGAAAAAATTGGGCTAATTTTTCTGTTTGAAAAGGGGGGTAGTGCTGCACTGTCCTTAATAAGTAAATATATATATATAAAGTGATTCCTGTGGGTATGTCCCATATTCAAAGTGAGTTCAAGAATAGTCCATATATGTAAATAAAACTATTGATCATAAAAAATAGTTACTCCAAAATTGTTGCAAGTGCTACACAGTCAATCCTTTCCAAGGCTCCCAAATAAGTGTATAAGAGAAAGAGGAACACTCTCGTAGTGTGATAACGTTTTTGAGAATATTTATTAAAATAATGCAAACAGCATAAACTCACATTTTAAAAAACGTGTATCGGCGAAATTCCCAGAGAGCCAAACTCGTTTCTATGTGGCGTCACTTCCAGTACTCCTCCGGTACTCCTGTTAGTGGGTCCTGAGGACAGGCATTGAGAACCACTGCTCTAGGGTCTCTGCTAAAAAATATATATAATGTTTGGGGGTTCTAATTAATTTTCTAGCAAAAAATACTGATTTTCGACTTGTGAGCAACAAATGTCAGAAAAAGGTTTAGTCTTTAAATGGTTAAAGTGATTGTAAAGCTTTGTTTATTTAAAAAAAAATAACAAACATGCCATACTTACCTCCACTGTGCAGCTCGTTTTGCACAGAGTGGCCCTGAACACCATCTTCTGGGGTCCCTCGGCAGCTCTCGCGGCTCTTCCCCACATCAGAGAATCCCTTGAGAAGCACTCTCCTGGGGGTTACCTTGTGGGCACACTCCCGAGTCCATCATTCAGCATCCATAGCCGCCGAATGTATGACTCAGCCCCGCCCCCGTGTCATTGGATTTGATTGACAGCAGCAGGAGCCAATGGCTGTGCTGCTATCAATCTATCCAATCAAGAGCTAAGAACCCCGGGCAGAGGAAGAGCGCATCCCTGCCGGATGAGGTTCCATAGGATGCATTAAGATGAAAAAACCCAAGGGTTTACAACCCCTTTAAACTTCCCTTATTTACAGACCAAATTTCATTCCTTTGATCTAAAGAACTGAGAGATACATTGTATCTCTTCTCTATCTTTCTGGGCTGAGGAATGTTTTTTTTTTTTTCTTTTACAGCTCTAGCTCTGCACTGTTTATATAGAATCAGGGAAATGTCAGTTCAGATAGAGAGGTGGGTTGAATCCAGATTTTTTTTAATGATTATTCGAGCAGCTCTAGTATGCCTGTGTATGTGGAGGTGGGGAGGCTCAATTTTTTTGTTCTCTTTTACTTTTCATGTGTTTTTTTTTACTTATGCTTTTATTGCTATCACATAGGGGACCAACAGTCCCCTATGTGATAGCAGATACATGACAGCTGCTCTCTGGGGGGCAGTGTGTGCAAGGAGAGGAGAGAGGAGTGCAGTATACACAGTGAGGGGGCAGCCTGTACAGACAGGCTCCCTCACTTGCTGATGCTGACTGTCATTGTCAGCTTTTAAATGTTATTGTCGGCTTTTTTCCTATCCTTAATAGCGCAGAGAAGGAGCTGTCATTCGAGCCATCCACAAAATTAAACAAGGAGGCGGGGTCACCCAGTGACATCACCCGATGGCACCCACCCCTTTGTTTAATTTAGTGGCGGGCTTGAATGACAGCTCCTTCTCTGCACTATGAAGTATAGAAAAAAAAGCCGACAATACATTTAAAAGCTGACAGTGACAGTTAGCATCAGCAAGCAAGAGAGCTTGTCTGCACAGACTGCCCCCTCACTGGGTATACTGCTCTGTCCTGCCCCTATCCTTGCACACACTGCCCCCCCCCAAATGACAGCTCCACAATGTAAGAAAAAAAACATTTAAAAGCCGAAAATGACAGCGTCGGTAAGTGAGGGAGCCTGTTATACTGCTCTCCTGTCTTTCTCCACCACAACCCCCCCCCCCCCCACAGTGACTGGTTGCTCCTAACAACCAATGCAAAAATGGATGCAACAACGGACCTTTTGTCCAATACATTTTTTTACCAGATGAAAACTAGGGCTTTCATTTGTTAAAAAAAAAAAATGGATGTTGATGGAAGCGGATGAAAACGGATAAAAATAAATGATCATCTGTTGTCATCCGTTTTTCCATAGGAATGCATTGATGTCCCTTTTTCATCCGTCAATGGATGAAAAATGGACAAACGGTCGGTATGTGTGAAAGGGGCCTTAATGATTCTTTAAAGCCCTTTCACTGCTTGTTAATGATATTTACTGTAAAAGGTTTAGTGTTCACAATCTTGGCACAGGAGAACTTTTAAATCTAATGAAAATTATGACAGAAACACTACACAATTGAATCCCGAAAAAGGAAAATACAGATTTTTTTTTTTTACACTTACTTGTGTGTGCTGAAAATATGCCCTACAATTGCTTTTAGAACTTTAATTTTCTGTGGCAAACATATTGTCTTTTTTCAGGTACATTGGATGATACAGATTACATCAGTACTATACAGGTTGATTTCCTTTGGCTCTCATAATGTGTGTCATTACTCAGTGAAATAGAGGAAGATGTTTTCCCTTTTATTTTTTTAATTAACTGGTAGAACCAGCATAACATAAAATCAGGAAAGAAACAGCAGCACAATACATTGTCTTTACTGGTTTATCTACTTTAACATTACATTTTTATTTATTTATTGTGTTTTCATGTTTTAACAACACAAAATGTGGATGTTTGATCATGCAGGTTTCTGCCATTTGGAAGCCATTTTTTTTTTACTTCAAAGTTTATTCATTTTTCAAAAGGTACAAAAAGCAACATAAATAGTACAGTGATACATTCTAAGGTTATGGTATGGATACACATTGGTATGTATCTATAACAATCAGGTATACCTTTCACAAGAGTGCTAATAAAAGAGCTATAGCATGCATATACATTGTCTTGTATAGGTAGTAACAGAAACTTTATGAGAATTAGATTTAACTTTAACCTTAACCTTACTACCTATAGGAGGTAGAACCAGTAGGCAATCACACATGTTGTTTAATCTACTATGTATTGGTACTAAGTGCACAGTGCGGAGGCGAGTGTGTTGCCTGTTTGTTATTGAGGGGTAAGATGGAAGCATACAGGAGTATTATGAATCCTTTGTGAATGGAAGGTCAGTCCAGCTGTATACTTTTGGGGTCATTGACCCATGAGTCCCAATTTTGGTAAAATTTTTCAGTGGTAAATTGGACTTTGGAGAAGCCATGTTCTAATTTGAGATTGCTGTTTAGGATTGTAATTGCTTCTTGGATGTCAGGAGGGTGAGTACTTTTCCATTTCCTTGCTAGTGCCAACCTTGCAGCAATAAGGATGTGGGTGGCCACGGTTTGAGATTTTCTGTGCCATGTGGGAACCATCAGGCCCAGGAGGAGGTCAACTGAGGATAGGTTATTTACTGTGGGGCCAATTGATTGGAGCAATTTTAGTTTTTGGTTCCAAAATTCTGTGAGGGTTGGCCATTCCCACCAGATATGGAAAAGAGTTCCTGGGAGGCCACAATTTCTCCAGCATAGGTGAGACGTATTGGGGTAAATTTTGGCAATTCTGCTGGGGGTGTAGTACCAATGTTGGAAGAGCTTTTGTAGGAATTCCCAGTGTGTGGTACAATGAGAGAGTTTTGAGGGCAATGATAGAGCTTTGTACCATTGAGTAGGTGGAGGGGCTGAGGGGATGTGTTTGGACCACTGCAAGATTTGGATCTGAGTGGATTCCTCTGTTGACTGAGAGAATAAACCATAGATATATGAGATACCCTTAAGTATGTCTTTACTTGAATCGAGATATTTTAGCATAGAAGATAGAATCTTGTCTTGTTCAATCCAGTGTGATTTGTTGAGTAGAGACCTAATCCTGAGGTATATGTAAAACGTTCTTGGCGAAAGACCAAATTTGGTTTGAAGGTGTTCAAATGACATTAAACAGGACGCAGTGAAGAGGTTTCCAACGGTTTGAATATCTGCATCAATCCATGAGCTTAGTTGAAGGTCTGGAAGTATAAGTAAGATGGCTTGGATTGGTATGTATTGTAGTATGGTGTGAGGTACACCTTTCAAAATTTGAGGGATAGACGTTCAAACTCTTAGGGAGGCCGTTATTGAGTCCATCAGGAAGTGTTTGGGGGTGGGGGCAAGAAGTGAGGCAAAAGGTACATTTTTGGGTCTTTAGCCAGTACTACTGACTCTATTTGTGCCCAGTTGTAAGGGGTAGATGTGGTCCACCAGTGTTTGAGTTCATCCAATATGACTGCTTTGTAGTATAAATTTATATTGGGAGCTCCCAATCCCCCAATTCGTGTTCGGGTCGTTAGGTTGTGTTTTTTTATTCTGGCCCGTTTTTGTTGCCAGATAAAGGAATTGACGATAGCTTGGAGAGTCCGTAGTTGTGTTGAAAGAAATGGTACTTGTATTGTGCGGAAGACATATAGAATGAGCGGGAGTAGGAACATTTTAGCTAAAGCAATTCTACCGGCCCATTATACAAAGGGGTGGTGCAGTTCATTCGATTTTTCGTTTAAGCTTTTCTACAAGGTCTGCCAAATTGGTGAGCAAAATGTTTTTGCTAGGTAAAATCAGGTGGATTCCTAGATAGGTTAAGGATGAGTCTTTTGACCACGAGAATGAGGAGTGTTTTGAAATGTGTTGTATGGTTGGTTTATCTAGACCTATCGCTAGCATAAATGATTTGCTATGATTTACTTTGAATAAAGATATTGCACTGAACTGGTCAAGAATATGTTGAATCTCGGTTATGGATTGTTTTGGGTCTGTAATGGCAATTATCACGTCCTCTGCGTAAAGACTGATTTTATGTTCAGTTGCGCCAATGTTTATTCCTTTAACTTGGGATGCAGAACGAATCCGTTGGGCTAAGGGCTCCATAATCATAGCAAAGATTAAAGGTGACAATGGGCAGCATTGTCTTGTGCCATTTGTGGTATTGAAAGAGTTAGACAGTACACCCGAGGTCCACACTTTTGCACTTGTGGATGTGTATAGACTGAGTATGGCATTTAGGAGTATCCTCGATATGCCGAACTTACGTAGAACCGCCCCCAGGTACATCCATTGTACTCTGTGAAATGCCTTCTCTGCATCCAAAGAAAGGAGCAGAGAAGGCACTCGATTGTTTTCTACCCACTGAATGATGTCTATAAACCGCCGGGTCCCTTCTGATGTTTGTCTACCCAGTATGAAGATGACTTGGTCTATATATATCAGCTGCTTCATAACCGTGGAGAGCCGGAGAGCTAGTAGCTTTGCATACAGCTTTGTGTCCATGATTAATAGGGAGATGGGTCTATAATTCTCTGGAGCATCCCTTGATTTGCCTTGTTTGGGAAGGGTCACTATCAATGCTTCGAGGCATTCATTAGGGATCTTTCCTGTGGAAGCATAGTGGTTAAATGTAGTGCATAAGTGGGGTGATAAGATGTTGTTGAAGTGTTTATAATATTCATTAGAGAACTCATATGGTCCTGGGGCCTTATGCTGTGGGAGAGATTTAATAGCATTACATATTTCATCTAGCGTGAATGGGGTAGATAGTGTGGCTACTTAAGTGGGGGTCAGTGAGGGAAGTTGTATGGATGAGAGAAAGGCTTCTATGTCTTCGCGACTTGGTGGGGTGGTGGTTTCTGCCTCTTGCAAATTGTATAATTTAGTGTAGAAGAACGCAAAAGTATTGGCTATATCCAGTGGGTTGGTCATGCGTGCCCCTTGTGTGTTTAAGAGGTAGGGGATTTTTGCACGCATTTGCTGACGTTTGACTTGCTTGGCTAGGAAGGCTCCAGATTTGTTGCTGAAGGAATAGGATTTTAATTTTAAACATTTGACATAATAATCAAATTTATGGTGTAAGAGTTCACTTAATTTGTATCTGTGGTCCCTGATCGCTTCAAGTGCTGCCTGATTGGGTGAGTTTTTATTTGTTAATTCTAAAGTCTTGAGTTGTTGCAGCATTGAATCTATCTCCGCTAAGCATCTTTTATGTTCTTGAGCACCACATTTGATGAGGAGACCTCGGAGAAAAGCTTTTTGGGCTAACCATACCATAGATTGATCGCTGATAGATGCGCTATTAGTCTTAAAGAAATTCTCAATCTCGGATTTAATTTCCCTTTCGTATATTGGATTGGTTCTGAGGGATGAGTTCAGCCTCCATAGAGAGTGATTGGATGGGCAAGATTGGGGGAATATTTTCAAGGATATTGGGGCGTGGTCTGACCACGTGATGAGACCTATATGCGATTCTGAGGTGGCCAATAAAGCTTTTTTGTTTGTGAGGAAAAGGTCACTCCGAGAGTAAGAATTCCCAGAGTGAGAATAGAAAGTATAGTCAACATCGTGCATGCACCTCCAGGGATCATATAGATCTTCATTATCTATGAATGAATAGAGGGCTGATGCCCTCCTTCTGTCTGAGTTGGTGGAATCCAGTGTGGGGTTTGGGGTGTCATTAAAGTCACCACAGATGATTAATGCGTCGTTTTTATAGGGGTCCAGTTTGGTTTTGAGTTTTTTGTAGAAAATTTTTTGGGAAGTGTTGGGTACATTCACCAGAGTCATGGGGTGATTATCAATGGAGGCGGATAGAATTATAAATCTGCCTTCATCATCTGTGTCTACATGATGTAGGACAAAGGAGACTTTGGCACTAATCGCTATCATTACCCCACATTTATTTTTGTTGTTGTTGGAGAAGAAGTAATGTGAGTATTTTTTATGTGTACAGGATGGTGATTTGGTCCTCAAAAAGTGCGTCTCTTGGACGCATAGTATGTCTGCATGTTGGGAATATGCATAGTATGTCTGCATGCTTCTTTCCATAGAAGATTTCTCTTAAAAGGGGAGTTAAGCCCTTTGGCGTTAATGGATGTGAAATTGAGTGGCATTATTACAGGTGATTGAGGTTGGTTTGCAGGAGTTAAGCGAGACTATAGTATTATATACAATTGCCTGTTATAGAGATTGGTTATTATAGTAGTTTGCTTAGAGAGTTATAACAAACGATTAAATAGCTCTTGCAGTCTGGAAAAAAAACAATCGTTGCAATTCAGAGTATAATACAGATTATTAACGTTCGGTAAAAACACTGCACACTATCAGAGATAAACAATTAAAAAAAAAAGTAAAGAAACTTCACAGAGTACATATTGTGTGAGGTATTATAATGGAACGTTTAACTGAGTGTGCTTGGCACACTATAGATTGGAGAGGTGGAATTTGAATAGTTCGTCCTAGCAGGATATTTGTAAGCATGTTTCAGTTGATGTTGAGGAGATGAAGAGGCATCCTGATTGCGTGACCGGTGAGGGGCCACAGGAATGGGTAATAGGCACCAGTTAGTCAGTTTTTTGTAGCCATCTTTAGGAGATAAGATTGGGACAATTTTTTGCTGGTAACCAGGAGCTTGGTGGGGTATGCCCATCGGTAGGTGATTTTATTCTCCTGTAGATTTAAGGTGACCAGTGTATATGCTCTGCGTAATTCCACTGTAGCTGGTGACAGATCCGCAAACAGCGCTATTTTAGAGTAGAGCGCTGGTAAGGGTCTGAGATTCCTAACTGTGTACAGGATTTGTTCCTTTACATGGAAAAAATGGATTCTGGCCAAAAACATCTCTAGGTGACTCCGCTGGCAGGTGGTCTGGTTTTACGATCCTATGTGCTCGGTCGATGAGCAAGTCATGGGGAGAGAGATTGGGGCGCAGGGTGGTAAAGAGCTGCTGTAGGTATTTTTTTAGCTCATTGGGTGACACTGACTCAGGGATCCCTCTGAATTGTATGTTGTTTCTTCTGGCCCCATCCTCGAGATCTGCCAGCTTCAATTTAATTTTTTGGATCTCATCTGAGTGATGATCATGTGCATGAATAAGCTCATTGTGAGCTTTGCCCATTTCAGACATGTGCTCCTCTCCTGTGTCTGCTCTATCTTCCAGGCAGTCAAGCCTGTCATGTACCTGGGAGAGGGATAGCTGCAGCTCCCTTTGTAGATCTTTTTGCAGAGTAAGCAACATTGATATTAGCATGCTTTCAGACACTGGGTTGTCAGTCACAGGTATATTTGCTAGTGTAGATATATGTGCAGGGCTGTGAGAGGTGGATCCTGAGGCATTCCCATGGTGCTTGTTAGCCTAAGGGGTTTTGTTAGGGGAATTGCATGGGGACAAGGCAAGCCTCCTACCTCTGTCATGCTGTGTTTCTGCTGGGTCTGACGCTGGAGGAGGGAGACTGTCCATGTCCTCTGTATCTCTCATACCCAGCAGCTCTGCACAATCCTGGTGGTGAGGCTGTGTGTTATTCGTTCGGCCATGCTGGTCTCCTGCGGGCATAATGTGGCCGGCGCCATCTTGCCTGGAACGCTGTTCCATGGGGCCAAAATACTGGGTCAGGTGGCATGGTTGTGGCGGCAGATTACGCCTACCTGACATGCTAGTTTGTGTCCTGCTGCTCTCCCCTGGCTTCCTGGGGAGAGGGGAGAAGCCTGTTGCTGTTCGTTACTGGATATCCCTGCTATGGAGCGGAGCTTGGGAATCAAGCTGCCATCCCGCTCTGAGGCTAGCCACACCCCCTGGAAGCCATATTTTTTCATGACTTATATTAAATGTTTTAAAAGCACAGCCTACTGTACATTTTGAGGTATACAGCAATATTACACCTTTAACCAATTGAATCCCTAGTCTATTTTCAAACTGTGCTGGGCTATGTGTCCAAAAATAATAAAAAATATTCCCACCCAAAATTAATCCTCTGATCCAAACAGTGTTGTTGAATGATTTGAGTGGCATTTGTGTTTACTGTGCACACATAAAATGGGTATATATGCAGACACAATGTAATATAAATTTTTGATGATCTCAAACCTGTGAAAAAGTCATTGTGCTGAATTGTACCCTCATCAAACTGAGGTAAGCTTATTTTAATGTTACAATAACTATTTATGTAAATCCATATTGCCTGAATGCATTGTAATGTAGCACTGAAAGGGAAATAAAGCTTTCCCAAGGTAAAACACATACATTCACTTTAAATGTTACCATCCCACTATGTTACATAAAATTTGCACTTATGTGATATCATTTTATCCAGTAAATATTAGGTTGGAAAGAAATTACAGGAAAATGCATTTACCAGGTAGTAAAATCAGGATAGGGATTACAGCACCAAAGCCCAAACTTTTATTAACAGGCCATCACTGATCTCATTCTCTACCCTCCCTTTAAACAGACTTCAGAGGAAGTGGAACTGAGTCAAATATTAAGGGAAATACATTGTATGCAGTCTTTTCCTTCCATTTTTAAATCCACTTTCAAACCACCCTTGCAAGTTTTGCACAAGGTCTAGTAAAAAAAAAAAGACAAGCAGAAAAATAAGGATTGCAACCAGAATGAACACTTAATAAAATGATAAACATTAAATTGATAACATCAACAATTAGATAGCATGTGTTCTCTTTAATTCTGCTTTTGATATAAGAATATCTATCTGTACCCCAAAAGCAGATGGCTAATACAGCAGACTACACTGAATTAAATGGTGTGGAACAGATTACAGTCTTTGATTTTCAAGCTCCAGATGAAGTAGGTATTCAACTGAAAGGGTTGGGAGTTAGGATAAGTGTAAGATATGGGTTAAATATTAGGGTTAAATGTAAGTGTTAAGGTTTCAGAGTTAAAGTATATCTAATCCAACAATATTTATTTATAGAGTGGGGGAGGGGTAAAACCACCATCAGATTTATTTTGCCATTTGTGTTATTTTGGGGAGATTGTGCTTTACTTCCTGCCCTGCAGACTCAACAGGATGTGAGAGGATATCTTTCTAATGTAAGGGATAACTTCAACAGTTTTGGCAACTCAAAATTTTGCATCTACCTTTACTTTCATTTCCGGTGACATTTGTGTTTTGGACAAATGGATAGAGTCAATCTCCCTATAGGAGACACAAACAGAATTAAAATCCTGACAGTGGTTCTAAGTGATCAACACTCTATATAAAAAAATGCCTTTAGTTATATTTTAATTTTGCAGGTAAACCTTTAGAGTGTTAAGACTGAATGAATCATTTTAGAGATTAGGTTAAGTATTTTGCATAGATTTCAAACATAGGTTTCTCTTGTTGAGTCTGCAGGCTGAACAAAAGAAAACAAATAGATCCCTCCATCTAGGCCAGTCAGCATGGATGGAGGATTCTGGTGACTTTGCCTGATTTTACATTGTAAGACAAGATAGATGTAGCACTGACCCCTGAAGGAGCTGCTGATGATTAATTTGGGCCTGTACTCTGCTATCACGCCCCCTTAATTTGACTCAGTCCCCTAGACACAGCTGTGGTGTAATGTTAGTGTGTGGTAAAAACTTAAAGACAATTTCACAATATATAATGTAATATACCTTTTGTTTTTACCGTTAACCTCACGCTTCCACCTGGTCAGCAATTCAAAGGAAACAACACTTCACATGGTAATACTTAAACAAGAATAATATTTTACTGTATCTGCTTGAAAATAATGATTACAGCAGTTGTACTTTCAACCAACGTAGTGTGACAGCCAACAGATTTAATTCACAAAAGTACTACACAAATGGAAGTTTAAATTAACCTTTTGGAAATGCGTCTATGAAATGGGAACAATGGCAGAGTGAAACTGACTTCACTATGTGCACTGTCCCACTCAGCACGCTCTTATCTGTAGAAGAGATAAATGCTATTTTAACAAAGCATAGCACAATCCCAAGGGAGCTCCCACTGCTTTATATTACAATAACTCTGAAAAATAAAGTATAAGGACTTGCGGTTAAAGAGGCAGTCCTTCTTTTCTTCTTTCTTCTGCTAGCTATTTGTAGATTAAATTGTAATCCAGTGGCTAACAACTCCCGGGTCAAAGCAAACTGAATGTTGAATTAGTGTTGTGGTATAACAGTACTGCAACTATCTCAGTGCAAATAACACAGTATCAGAATTGTAATGAAGTACAGGCTTAAGGCCTGTATTGAACTCAGTCTTAATTCTTTGAATTCCCTCCGTGGGACTACAGGTCCCAGCAACACTGTGTTATAGGTCAAGATGTGTGAAAGTGCGTCAATTAAACTTTGGGCAGCAGCCCTCTCACCCGGCCAGGTCTGCAATGTAGAAGAGTTCTGCTCCGGTACACAGGGTCCTGCTTCCGGATGGCCGACATTGCTATGCTGCTCCGCTCAGCGAGATGTTCTGGGACTCTCATATGGCTCCGACAGGCTTCACTGGATCCTCCTTAGTTCTACCTCACCATCAGTTCAGCTCACTGATGTGCTGCAGGGTCGCTGATCGGAGCACTCCGCAATCAGTGTAGGCTGCGCTTCGCTGGAGACCTCCACACAGATCCTCACAGGCTGGCTATGCGTTCCCAAGAGACCTAAAATGGCCATGCCGAGTTCTTTTATAGCTTTCCCAGAATGCAGTTCAGTCTCTTGATGCTCATGGGAGGTCACTAAGCATTGTGGGTAGGTCAAGTTAATGCCCAAAGTAAACAAAACAAAACACTTCCTGTCATCTTCTTCAATAAAGGAAAAAAATGCAGTTTGTTCCCTATTTTGACTGCTAGATGGTGCCTTTATGCTAAACTATAACATAACATTAAATTATTGAGCAAAAATGTGACCGCTACATAGATTTATTAGCTGAGGACTACTGAGGGCTACTGAGGGCTACTGAGCCTCCAGGCCTAATTTGATTTTCTGTGATGACTCTGAAATCAAATGAGATGTGGTTTATGTATAATGCACTTTACTACCTTAACATGTACAGGTTTCACGGGGTACCTTTCTCAAACAAATACTTTAACTTTCTTTTTTATTTCCTTTGAAGAATTGAATCCGCTTTGGAACAATTTGAGTTTATGATGTAAAATGCTCAATATTGCAAAGTAATTTTAGACTAGCTAATATATATAATGAATACTTATTTACAGGTATATACTATATATCCCCTCAAAATAACTCAACACACAGCCATTAATGTCTAAACTGCTGGCAACAAAAGTGAGTACACCCCTAAATGAAAATGTCCAAATTGGGCCCAAAGTGTCAATATTTTGTTTGGCCACCATTATTTTCCAGCATTACCCTAACGCTTTTGGGCATGGAGTTCACCAGAGCTTTACAGTTTGCCACTGGAGTGCTCTTCCACTTCTCTATGACAACATCACTAAACTGGTGGATGTTAGAGACCTTGTGATTCTCCACCTTCCATTTGAGGATGCCCCACAGATGCTCAATAGGGTTTAGGTCTGGAGACATGCTTGGTCAGTCCATCATCTTTACCCTCATCTTCTTTAGCAAGGCAGTGGTCATCTTGGTGGTGTGTTTGGGGTCGTTATCATGTTGAAATTCTGTCCTGCGGCCCAGTCTCTGAAGGGAGGGGATTATGCTCGGCTTCATTACGTCACAGTACATGTTGGCATTCATGGTTCCCTCAGTGAATTGTAGCTCCCCAGTTCCAGCAGCACTCATGCAGCCCCAGACCACAGACCATGACACTCCCATCACCATGCTTGACTGTAGGCAAGACACACTTATCTTTGCGCTGCTCACCTGGTTGCACACGTGACAGTATCTGAACCAAATACATATATCTTGGTCTTATCAGAACACAGGTCATAGTTCCAGTAATCCATGTCCTTAGCCTGCTTGTCTTCAAAAACTGTTTGTAGGCTTTCTTGTGCAACATTTTTAGAAGAGGCCCCCTTCTGGAATTACAGCCATGCAGACCAATTTGTGTGCAGTGTGCAGCGTATGGTCTGACAGGCTGACCCCCAATCAACTTCTTTGGTCGGTCATGATGAGGACTGTTCTGAGTGGAACCTGTCCTGTTAAACAGCTGTATGGTCTTGGCCACCATGCTGTAGCTCAGTTTCAGGGTCTTGGCAATCTTATTAAAACCTAGACCATCTTTATGTAGAGCAACAATTCTTTTTTTCAGATCCTCAGATAGTTCTTTGCCATGAGGTGCCATGTTGAACTTCCAGTGACCAGTATGAGAGAGTGAGAGTGATAACACCAAATGTAACACACCTGCTTCCCATTCACACCTGAGACCTTGTAACACTAACAAGTCACATGACACTGGGGAGGGAAAATGGCTAATGGGCTAAGCTGTACACTCATTACTTTACATTGTAGCAAAGTGTAATTTCTTCAGTGTTGTCACATGAAAAGATATAATAAAATATTTACAAAAATGTGAGAGGTGTACTCACTTTTGTGAGATACTGTATATATAGATATGTAGATATACTGTGTATATCTATATATATATATATATATATATATATATATATATATATATATATATATATATAGAGAGAGAGAGAGAGAGAGATCTATATGTATATATATATATATATATATATATATATATATATATATATATATATATATATATATATATATATACATATAGATCTCTCTCTCTCTCTCTCTCTCTCTCTCTCTCTCTCTATATATATATATATATATATATATATATATATATATATATATATATAGATATACACAGTATATCTACATATCTATATAAATATATATCTATATCTATAGATATAGATCTATATAGACATTTTTTTTTTTTACATAAGGGGATTCCTTAGTGTTGTCATTTTTGGTTTGCACCTATGGCCTGGGCCCTCCTCATCAGCTTCTGACTCCCTCTTGACCTGTTAATATCAGGGGGATTGGAGTTTTTCTATGCCTATTCTACATATGGTTATGGCTGTCCTTTGTCCTTACTTAAGGTTTGTCTTTTATATTATTATGTATTAAATTATATCATTATTATATGTTCTTTCTGTGATGATGTGTGCTGTTTGTCTTTTTGCTTGTCTTCTACTGTGTTCCTTGTACTATTTGTTGCTTAGATCAGGCTTGTTTTAGTTTGAGGTCTTGTGTGATCTTTGAGTGATGGCTGTTTGCAGTAAGTATGTTCCACCTGGATTAACTTCTGGTTTTGCACACATTCGCTCCCAGCACCATCTTGGTACTCCTCTGACAGGCAATGGATGTGGAGGAGAGGTCTGCCACCATGTCAGTGGTGCATATACACCTCTGAATCCACCCTTGGTTTGGGGGCAGCCCTTGGAACACCCAGTTGTCATCTGTACAGAACACTGCATCGATTGTCAACACAGGGCTCTGGGCTGTTATTGGACACAGCTGATCAGCAGGTCCCTGCCAAGAATCATTGGCCGGGACTTGATGAAAGACTCCCGCTGTGTACAATATGTGGGGGGTTGCGTATGCATGCGTCCTAAACCTGGTAGCAAGCAGCCAGTATGTTTGTCTGCACGGGCTTCCCATCCACAGTTCATTGCAGTACAAAAATGGTTATAAACTTATGTGGCAATACTTACTGATGCCTCTCTTTTCTTTTCACAAGGTTCCATCTTATATGTCCATATGCACCTTCTGCCCTGAATATTGTAGCATCAGCAAATCATCCTTCAGGCCCTGTTAGCACACTGTGAAACTCTTTTGTGTTTCTAACCAGCCCTAAGGGGTAGGAATTATTTACCTATATATCCTTTAATTAGGTACTGTATGCCTTAAATTAGCAATATAATCTTATTATTTATTCATCTATTAAATACAGTATCTGCCACCAATATTGTGTTTCCAGTGCGATGGGATCACGCTGGAAATCACCGCTGCGAGGCTGTGCTTCTCGCGCTCGCTTTCCCCATTAGATGCAGCGCAACCATAGGAATCCATTGGGGGCGGCGAGCGGGAGGAGTGACAGAGCTTAGGAATCCATTGGGGGCGGCGAGCGGGGGGAGCGACAGAGCTCAGCACTGGCTCCCGCGACGGGGCTCACAGATGTCAATCTCGCCACTAACAGCAGCGAGACTGACACAATATCGGCAGCACCTACTGTATAGGGGTTGATTTCCTAAAACTGGAGAGTGCAAAGTCTGGTACAGCTGTGCATGGTAGCCAATCAGCTTTTAACTTCAACTTGTTTTGAGCTTTGACAAAAATGGAAGCTGATTTGTTTCTATGCAGATCTGCACCAGATTCTGCACCCTAGTATCTTTGTGACATTGTAGATTCAGGCATTTCCTACAGGCTAGTAGGTGTATCTTTAGACACACTCCCTACGATGTCTGCATTTAAGCTTCTATATTTTAAACAGAGGTAAGACATTAATTTTTTTTTTAAATATTTAATATATTTAAATAAAGTTTTAAATGCATATATGTGTATATATACTGTATGTTACATATACTGTATATATATATTTTTTTTATTATTTCCAGTGGGGTCAGGCTTTGTGGCTTCTGTGTATTTACACTATTTGTTTTGGTGTAATTGCTCATGTGTGTGACTTACGTTTTTTCTTTTCTTTACAGTTTGCTTTAATGAATCATACGTTTCATAATACTATATGGTC
This sequence comes from Aquarana catesbeiana, assembly GCF_042186555.1. Lineage (NCBI taxonomy): Eukaryota > Metazoa > Chordata > Amphibia > Anura > Ranidae > Aquarana > Aquarana catesbeiana. The sequence goes on along the minus strand of NC_133328.1, from coordinate 325,049,274 downwards.
CTGATAAGGCGGGTGTCCCCGTAAAATGCGTAGACATACAATCTGTCCAAGAACCTGGGACACTGATGGGAATGTTCCATATGGGTAATGTTACCCAGTGAGTTTCTTTGCATATATACTTCTTTTAAAGTTTAATTGATTTGTCAGCTTGATGTTTTAAACAAAACAAACAAAGATTGTTTTTATACACAATACTCTGTATCTGTGGTTCCCATAGGCATATTTAAAGTCCCAGACTGGCATGGTGTAGCACAATTTATTAAGTAAAATACCATATAAAACAAATAGAACTCACAAGCGGGTGAGGGGGAGAGAGAGGATGACAGTCCACAGTGGATTGTAATGAGCTGGGATCTGTGTGGTAGTCCTTGGTGGAAAAAAAGCTGGCTGAGGTGGGGAGCAAGATGAGCCTGGAGTCCATGCAGGGAGACCAGTGTCAGGCTGCCCTGTGTGGCCATGATGGATACAAAGCACATGCATTAAGATAAAAAGCCTTCTATGTGCAGCACGCCCTCAGCCCCCAATACTTACCTGAGCCCATCTCTATCCAGCAATGTTGCAGGAGTGTCTCGGCTGCCCAAGGCTCTCGCTCCTGATTGGCTGAGATGGCAGCGTGGAGCCATTGGCTCTTGCTCCTGTCAATCATTCAGTGATCCAATCAGGAGAGAGAGGGGATGGGGCTGAGCTGCAGCTCTGTGTCTGAATGAACACACAGAGCTACAGCTTGCCTCGGGTGCCCCAATAGCAACCTACTTGCTGTGGGGGCACTCAACAGGAGGAAGGGGTCAGGAGAGATGAAGAGGGACCAGAAAAGAGGTGGATCAGGGGCCACTCTGTGCAAATCCACTGCACAGAGCAGGTAAGTATGACATGTTTGATATTTTTAACCCAAAGAAATTAGACTTTACAATCCCTTTAAAAAAGCTTAGTAAAAAAACTCATAAATTAAATATCAACTAGTTTTATGGCACCCCCTTTCTTCTCTGTTAATATCTATTTAATATAAAGAAATATTGTATTGTAAAAAAACATATTTGTCTCAGGCTCTCACCACCTTCAGCTTGGTAGAAACTCATGCATGAATTGCAGTATCCTTCATACTTCCTCTGAGCTAAATAAAGGTGGTATGGTTTGTCAAAATCAGTAAGCCATTTGCAGAGTAGAATATTCAATTTCCAGGAGTATTTGATACAAGTGCAGTGTTGAGAATGTCCCTAGGGGCCATGGTTTCAAGTAAGTAACAATTTCAGAGTTACAATGTAACAGATGACTTGAAATGAAAGGGCCATTCTTTAAAAGATATGTTATAGATGTGTTATAAAGGCTGCTATTTTTGACCTCCCCTTCACTGACTTAGAATGTATTTAACAAAGAGACAACTTTCCAACTTGAATTTTCAGAAGGAAAGGAGTAATGTCAGCGTCCAAAAAGTTCTCTTAAATTTTTAGAAAAAAAAAAAAAACACTTGCCCTCTTGACCCACCAATTTTATGAGCTAATGGAAGCCCCTCTACATTCTCCCACATGAGATGTAAAGTTATCTGTATCAGATGGCTATGATATGCCGCTAGATCTAGGTAATGTGACTGCAAATTTCTTTAAAGGAGAAGTACAGCCAAATCTTGTTCAGCTGTACTTCTCCTATGAATCGCAGGAGTGGAGATTGTTTTGCACTCCTATGATCCATTTTCAGCAGACAGCGGGCTAAAGCCCACTTTTGGCTGACATCACCGAGCCAGTTCAGGCTCAGGAAAGATCACGACGACCATATGGTCAGGGTCCATTCACATGCCTGGACCTGCACCCGGCTCAGCGAGCCACTGAGAGTCTGAGCCTGCTGTTCCCACCCCCTCCACAGCTCAGCACTCAAGTGTGCATGGGGGGCATATCAGAGAACTGGTGACTGACAGTACTTACAATCCCCATAGACTCCCATGGAGTATAGACTTATATGGAGCTGTCTCACACACATCTTTTATATCAGGGGATGAGTTCTTAAAAGTCTAAAGGGTTTGCTTGTGTAGTTGTGGCCAGTGAAAAGAATTTACCCCAAGGATCTGTAAATCACTGCTGCAGGATGTGGTTGTCCAATTCAGGTTGAGGGAGAAAAGGGAGAGGCAAAAAATAACTTTGGTTCCTTTAAAAGTACAATTATTCTTTAATAACATCAAATTACCAGTTATATTTGGTAGGTCATATTTAAAAAAAAAATTGAGTTACACTATAAATGTATGCAGCAATGTAAAACAAAGTAGTGATGTTTGAAGCACTGTGGTATATTAAATTAAGCAATTGCACATGGTGCAATGATTCATAGAAATGCTTGATGCTGATGCTAAATAACTGTGTGCCTTTGTTTTTGAACAAATCGACATCTGTGATTTTGAGCTAGCAGGAAAAATGTACTTTTTAACCTTAGGACATACTTTAAAATTCAGCAATATTTATTAAATGCACTTAGCAAGGAACAGAAATAGTGAGGGAGTGTCCAAATCTTCTCTGATAAAGTGGAACTAATTAAAAAGAAGGCAGGAGGTACAATTTATGGAGTATTCTATTTAAATCATGCTGCATTTAAACACTGTTTATAATTTAGCATGCAGATAGAAAAATCAGAAGGTTATTTTAAGCAGATAAAAAATAAAGTCAATGAAATTGGCACATAAAAATAGGCATTAATCAAGTCTGTCATCCACAGTTAAAGGAGCGAAAACTGTACAACTTATGTTACTAATAATAAAAAAACTAATACTAATACTGTTAACTTACACCCAGCTTACAGTATAACCCCAGCAAAAAATAATTTATTTACATTTTGGATAGAGAGAGAAGACTTTCCCTATAGGGACTCAAACATAAAAACCTTGCAGATGTTTTAGTGTTTCCTCAACTAAAAATGGATACATATGTCTGTTTTATATTAAATTATACCTAGTCTCATCTTCAAACACAAGAAAAGTTAGACAAGTCAGGGGTGGATGATATGAACATTTTGTTGCAGCTGTACAGCTTAATCCCTTTTTTCATCCAATTCCCAGTTGTGAGCCTGCAAGTCAGCAACTATATTAGTTAGTGGAGGTACAAGCTTTCTTTTCATTTTATCCATGTTATCGAGTTCTTGTTATACAATCAAAATGTAGATTTTAACCACTTGGTGTCCACTCTATAGCCCGAAAGCTGGGCGGCGCGCTCTGTGATCACTGAGTGGTTGGAACTTGGCTGATCACAGATTGAAATAAAGTGTGGATCTCGGCCCTTTACCACGTGATCAGCTATCAGCCAATGACAGCTGATTAGATGATGTAAACCGAAGCCAATAATCTGCTTTTTTTCCCCCTCACATGCCCATCAGTGCCACCATATCAGTGCCCATCAGTGCAGCCTCATCAGCGCACATCAATGAAGGAGAAAAATTACCTGTTTGCAAACAATTTTAACAAACAAAAAAACTGTTTTGTTTTTTTCAAAATTGTTGGTTTTTTTTTGTTTGTTTAGCAAAAATTAAAAACCCAGTGTTGATTAACCACTTCAGCCCCAGAAGGATTTACCCCCTTCCTGACCAGAGCACTTTTTACAATTTGGCACTGCGTCGCTTTAACTGCTAATTGCACGGTCATGCAATGCTGTACCCAAACGAAATTTGCGTCCTTTTGTTCCCACAAATAGAGTTTTCTTTTTGATGGTATTTGATCACCTCTGCGGTTTTTACTTTTTGTTATTAAAAAAATCCAATAAACTCAATTTTAGTCATACATTTAGTCCAAAATGTATTCAGCCACATGTCTTTGGTAAAAAAAATGTCAGAAAGCGTATATTTATTGGTTTGCGCAAAAGTTATAGCGTCTACAAACTTGGGTACATTTTCTGGAATTTACACAGCTTTTAGTTTATGACGGCCTATCTCATTTCTTGAGGTGCTAAAATGGCAGGGCAGTACAAAACCCTCCCAAATGACCCCATTTTGGAAAGTAGACACCCCAAGGAAATTGCTGAGAGGCATGTTAAGCCCATTGAATATTATTTTTTTTGTCCCAAGTGATTGAATAATGACAAAAAAAAAAAATTACAAAAAGTTGTCATTAAATGATATATTGCTCACACAGGCCATGGGCATATGTGGAATTACACCCCAAAATACATTCTGCTGATTCTCCTGAGTATGGGAATACCACATGTGTGGGACTTTTTGGGAGCCTAGCTGCATACAGTGCCCCAAAAACCCATCTCCACCTTCAGGTTTTCTAAGGGCGTAAATTTTTTATTTCACTCCTCACTACCTATTACAGTTTTGAAGGCCATAAAATGCCAGGACAGTTCAAACCCCCCCAAATGACCCCATTTTGGGAAGTAGACACCCCAAGCTATTTTCTGAGAGGCATGTTGAGTCCATGGAATATTTTATATTTTGCCACAAGTTGCGGGAAAATGACAAACTATTTTTTTTTTTTTTTTGCACAAACTTGGCACTAAATGATATATTGCTCAAACATTCCATGGGCATATGTGAAATTACATCCCTAAATACATTCTGCTGCTTCTCCTGAGTATGGGGATAGCACATGTGTGGGACTTTTTGGGAGCCTAGCTGCGTACGGGGCCCCGAAATCCAATCACCGACTTCATGATTTCTAAGGGCGTAAATTTTTGATTTCACTCCTCACTACCTATCACAGTTTCGAAGGGCATAAAATGCCAAGATGGCACAACCCCCCCAAATGACCCCATTTTGGAAAGTATACACCCCAAGCTATTTGCTGAGAGGCATGGTGAGTATTTTGCAGCTCTCATTTGTTTTTGAAAATGAAGACAGAAAGGAAAAATGTTTTTTTTTTTCTTTTTTCAATTTTCAAAACTTTGTGACAAAAAGCGAGGTCTGCAAAATACTCACCATAACTCTCAGCAAATAGCTTGGGTTGTCTAATTTCCAAAATGGGGTCATTTGTGGGGGATTTGTGCCATCTGGGCATTCCATGGCCACCGAAACTGTGATAGGCAGTGAGGAGTGAAATCAAAAATTTACACCCTTTAGAAAGTCTGAAGGCGGTGCTTGGTTTTCGGGGTCCCGTACGAGGCTAGGCTCCCAAAAAGTCTCACACATGTGGTATCAATGTACTCAGGAGAAGCAACAGAATGTATTTTGGGGTGTAATTCCACATATGCCCATGGCATGTTTGAGCAATATATCATTTAGTGACAACTTTGTGCAAAAAAAAAAAAAATACTGTCTTTTTCCCGTAACTTGTGTCACAATATAAAATATTCCATGGACTCGACATGCCTCTCAGCAAATAGCTTGGGGTGTCTACTTTCCAAAATGGGGTCATTTTGGGGGGTTTTGAACTGTCCTGGCATTTTTTTGCACAACATTTAGAAGCTTATGTCACACATCACCCACTCTTCTAACCACTTGAAGACAAAGCCCTTCCTGACACTATTTGTTTACATGAAAAAATAATTTTTTTTGAAAGAAAATTACTTTGAACACCCAAACATTATATATTTTTTTAAAGCAAAGACCCTACAGATTAAAATGGTGTGTGTTTTATTTATTTTTTTTACACAGCATTTGCGCAGCGATTTTTCAAACGCATTTTTTGGGAAAAAACACACTTTTTTTTTATTTTAATGCACTAAAACACACTATATTGTTCAAATGTTTGATGAAATAAAAAAGAAGATCTTAGGCAGAGTATGAATGTAAATATCCCCTATGATAGCAATAGGTAGTGGCAGGTACTCTTTTTTGAAAAAAAATGGGTCTATTAGACCCTAGATCTCTCCTCTGCCCTCAAAGCATCTGACCACACCAAGATCAGTGTGATAGAATGCTTTATCAATTTCCCAATGGCGCTGTTTACATCCGGATAAATCTAAGTCATGAAATGCTCATAGCTTTTGGTTTCTTAGGCCATAGAGATGATTGGAGCCATTCTTGTCTCTGATCAGCTCTATGGTCAGCTGGCTGAATCACCGGCTGAATTCTCAGGTTCCCTGTTGGAACAGGAGAGCCAGGGAAAAACATGGAAGACGGTGGTGGGGACATTCCCTCCCACTGCTTGTAAAAGCAGTCTAGAGACTAATTAGCTGCTAGGATTGCTTTTACATGAAAGCCGACTGCTGGCTGAAAAGAATGATACCAAGATGATACCTAAACCTGCAGGCATCATTCTGGTATAACCACTCAAAGTCCAGCAACATATCAGTATGTTGCTGGTCCTTGTTGGGCATATATTGTAATCTTTTTTTTATGCAGCCTGTGGGCTGAACAAAAAAAAGAGATTGATCGGTGGGTATGCCCACCATTAGAATACCTCCTTTCATCCACCCACTTCTAATGATGGGCATACATTCACCATTAATATATGGCAAAGCATGGGGGCATCCGCCCCAAAAGTAAGGAGCAAATTGCTCCTCCGCCCCTGCTGCCCCCATGCTTTGGCATATATCACCTCCGACAGTGCTGGAGTCACGGCTTTATGTATCGTGGGAGCAAACGCTGTTGCTGTCAAGATAAATAAATCTGCGCTGCAGCTGAATGGCGTACCTGAAAACAAAAAAATGGTTAACAATAAAACACAGTAAACAGTAAAGTATAAAAAATGACATACCTGAAAAGCAAACAGGATAAAACATGATAACAATAAAACATTGCAGAATAGAATACAGTAAAAAAGAACAAAAGAGAGAATAGAGAGAGAATAGAGAGAGAGAAACAATAAAACAATAACTATTTTTGTTTTTTTACTTTTTTTTTTTTTTTACACTTTTTTTCTAATTGTAACTTTTATAACTGTAACCGGTTCCAGGTTTGGGTCTCTCAAAATGCAATGGCATCTTGGGAGACCCTGTGAAAGTGTGCCTAATCTGTGCAATGCTGTACCCTACGCTAATACTCAACTACAGTATGGTAGCGTTCAAAACATTCACCATTTCAAAGACCAGGATTGTCAGGACAGGAGGGACAATAATAGCAAGTGTCACGCCTATATCCGCGCTTGCTGCAGACACAACATCTTTTTTGATGGGTTCGTTAAGTAGGTGTACTCGGGAGGACATAAAGAAAATGCCTCTCATGCAGCTGACTGCATTTGGTTGGGGATGTGAATGGGGCAAGTACGGGTGCTGCAGAAGTGGTGGGTCCCCAATTAGGATTGGCGAATGCAGCAGGAAGGGCACTATGGGCACGACGGGCCTGTGTTTGTCTTCTTCTTGGTGGCAGCGGGACACTACTTGTGCTTGCCACCTCACCAGCTTGAACTGCACTTATGGGACTCGCCACATCACCAAGTGTTACTGTAGTGCTTGTTTGACTACGACTGGGGTGTACTAGGCCGTTGGTGCTTGCCAGTTCACCAGAAGGAATAGCAGCGCTAGTACTGCTCTGCTCCATACGAGGGACCTGCGGTTCCTGCACCTCAACAACAGCAGAATAAGATTGGGGTCAGGTACACCTGACCTTGGCAGGGACCACAACTCCATCATCAGAGCTATCTGTCATGGAGCCACTGTCGTCTACATGATCGTATTCTGAGCCTGAATCTGACAAATGAGTGACTTCCTCTTCACTATCTGTCATGCTCAGAAACGTGTAGGCCTCTTCACTTCTGTACCTTTGATTTGCCATTTTGGGCTCTAAATTTAGTGGTACAGTAGTGAGACTCACAGGTAAAAAAGCTCCTGACTGTTAGCGACTGATTCAAACACTACCAAAAAAACTGTTAGCGATCGCAGGGATCAGGCCTGACTCTGCGAACGGTGCAGTTATGCGTTTAGTGTTTTGTAAGTGACAGTGATCGATCAATACTGCACTTGGGTGGGTTGGGCTGGGCCGGGCGGAGAGGCAAAATGCAGGTGCTAGCAGGTATCTAGGCTGATCCCACTAACACTGCGTTTTTGGGAATCATAAACTGCTGGGGACGCTAGTATAGATCTGATCAGATCAGATATTGATCCGTTCAGATACTATACCACTAATGGAGGTGTATGCTTGTTTTGCTTGCGTCTATCTAGCAAGGTTACTCTGTGGTATAAGCAAGGAAGCTGAGATTTCTGCAGTGTGTAAATGTGCTTTTTACTATACAAAGATGCTGTACATACAAAACTAGTACAATATTAGGAATACAATACAAGACTGACAGATATCTATAACAAGCAAAATGCCTAGCAAACTGAACAGCCTATGGTCTATAATAGTACAAATACACTTAAAGGTTACTTATCTTCTGTTACTGTATGTTCGTGATCTCCATTGGCAACGATGCTTCTTTGACACCAGGCAGTGTTCTTGTATCATGAGTGGCGGATTCTGATCTTCAAAGCATGATGGTGTGTGTGTGTGTGTGTGTCTCCCTACTCACCCCTTTTATGTGTCAGGCTGTTTGTCATAGTTACCAAACAACAGAAAACATGCCTGTTTACTGTAACTGTAGAAACAATGGACTGTTGAAAACTCTATCTACGTACCCATTGTCTAATCAAGCCAACACCTGACAGTAATCTAACAGTCATTCTTTCAGTTTGAGAGCTGAAAAAGACCTCAAACAACTAAATCTCTTTCTTGTGTAATGTACCAATAGAGACAATAGCCTGTTCAAACTGTAATACAACAATGGTATCTAACCCCATTGTATGAACCCGCATTTGTTTGAGAAATCTACTCAAGCCAAAAAACTGACAATATCTCTATGACCAACCACTATTGTAATGTTATGTCCCATGTATCTTCTGTCTGATTAATAAAAAAAAATCATATTGTAACAAACGCAACACATTCCGCCCTAGATTTTTTTTCCTTTCAGACTACATACAAAATCTCTTCATTACTAAACTCATTCTAAACATTAATTTTCCTTGAATGCAACACCTCCCATTTCTGTCACTGAGAAGGTGTTTCAGTCTTTAACTAAAAAAGTTCATTAGAAAGTCCATTCTAAAGTTCTTTAGAAACAAGTTCAGGCTTGTAATACATCAAAGGCCTTGCTCTCCACAGCTCTTGCGATCTTCCGTCATTCTTTCCATCATGTAACCACTTTTCTCTGGTCTTCCTATGGATCAAATCGGAGACGGCCTGTGGAGTGGAAAACAAAGTGGATTATCTGTTCCTTCTAATAATACATAAACAGTAGATCCAGGTTCTTCAGCTAAAATCTCTCCTCTAAGTGGCTTCTTGCCTGGATATCTGACTAACACTTTGCCCCCTGCCTGTACCCACTTCTGACCCTCCCAAAGAACATCAAAAGGGAGGAGAGGAAATATACTGATATTTCCCAGAAGATCATATCTATTTATTTTGGAAGGTTTGCTGTTATGTAGCCTCACTTTCCACTCTTGCTGAGAAGTATCCACTAACCAGTCAGAGTCCCAGCCACTGTCTTGAAGCTCATCTGTCAATGCAAATGTAACTTCAAACCTTCCTGCCAGATTCCCTCTCATTCCTAGATAGGCTTCAGCTTCAGATACATCACTCTTGGTTTCTATATCATGGGAAGCAGTAACATGGTATCTGTTAAGCCCTGTTCTTTCAGGAACCTTACATAAATACTGAACTCTGCACTCCAACTGTGGTATCTGTGCCCCAGCCCATATCATCCTCACATATGGTGTGCTTTTGGCTATTGGCCTAGAATGTAACAACATGACTGCCTGTGTGAGGACCCAATCCCACCCCCTTAGTGTATGTGTGGGTGTAAGTTTGCGTATCTGGTCCTTCAATAACCAGTACACTCCAGAATCTTTGGCCCACTGCTGTACTGTTGATCCAGTGAAGTGTGAGCCATTATCACTTTGGACTAGTTTGGGACAACCATAAGCAGCGACAAGTTTCTGGAGCAGTTGAAGCGTTGTGGCTTGATCTGCACATTTGCAGGAATGAACAAGCATAAGTCCTGAATAGGTGTGCACTGCAGTGCAACAATATCTCAGTACATTATTTCCCCGGGGCAGGGGACCGATGAAATCGATCTGCCAGATCTCTGCAGGGCTATCACCACTCTTAATCGACCCGGTGGAGTACTTTTGCAATGGCCATTGTCGCACTTCTCCCCACACTGTACAGTTCCCTATTACAGTCTTTATCATGTCCATGGATATGGGCAATCCTCTCTGCTGTGCGCATTCATATGTTGCTTTCTGCCCCAAATGTCCAGGTTGCTTGTGGGCCCAGTTGGCCAAGTTCATCAAGACAGGATCAATTGGCACAACTGCCTTCACTTTGGCGAATTCATCTGCAACTCTGTTATAGTTCTCAAAGTCTGGGACTAGGGGCACATGTGCATCAACATGCCTCACTTTTATGGTGCGGGAGTGAGCTTCCTTCCAGATGTAGTCCCAGACTTCCTTGCCTCCCCACACCACCTTTCTATGAATCATCCATTCAATGGACTTCCATGTGGGCATCCAAGTTGTCAGTCCTTTAAAAACCGCCCAGCTGTCAGTGTAGATAGTGACATGGGAAGAAGGATCCTCCTTAAGAGTCATCACCACAGCTTTCAACTCTGCATACTGACTGGACCCTCCAATTCCGGTCTCCTGCAGGACTGTGTCTGTACTTGGGTTGTAGGCTGCTGCTGTCCATTTACGTCCAGACGAGGTGACTTTGGCTGAACCATCAGTGAACCACGCTGACTCCTTCATGTCTTCTGACAGAGACTCAAAGGGTGGAGCCTCTTGAATGGGGGATGACTGCAGCACAGGAATTTCTTCTTCTGGCCGGGTGCTGGTAAAAGTGACAAGCCCAGCCAACTGTTTTGAAACGTCTCTAACATCCCCAGCTGCAATACCCCCTCTTTCTTGAAGGTACCACTTCCATTTCATCAGTGTCTGGTTCTGGGCTACAGCTTCCCTAGTGGTCAGTCCATTATCTCTCACCCATCCTGCTATTGGCAATGCAGTGTGGATGGTGACTGTGTCACCACAACTCCAATGAACTTCTGTGCCTCCTTTTTGGTAGTAGGGGGCGACAGCGCCTGGATAGTTTGCACAACCGTCTCTGGAATTTTCCTCTGCGGCCCAGTCCACATCATTCCTAGGAATTTTACTTCTGTGGCAGGTCCTTGGACTTTGTCTCTGTTGATAGCCCATCCTCTGTTCTCCAAGTGCTCTATCAGCAGGTGCAGTGCTTCAGTTACATCTTCTTTTGTCCCAGAGATCATGATGTCATCAATGTAGTGAAACACAGCGACTTTCTAATTCAGGGTACTTAAATCTCGGGCAATCAGTCCATGACAAATCGTTGGAGAATGAACATAGTCTTCAGGAAGCACGGTGAAAGTGTACTGGCGGCCGTCCCACACTATAGCAAACTGGTCTTGACACTCTGGGTCTATCAAAATCGAAAAGAAAGCATTAGCCAGGTCTATCACAGCATGATATTCTCCTGCATCTTTAGCAATTTTCTCAACAATTGAGATCATATCTGGTACAGCTGACTTCAATGGAGGTGACACTTTGTTTAGACCTCTGTAATCCACAGTCATTCTATACGTCCCATCAGGTTTCTTTACTGGAAACACCGGAGAGGAGAAAGGACTTACAGCAGGTCTAAGGATCCCTACTCTCAACAGTTCTTGAATAGTCTCCCCAATTTCTTTGTGGCCTCCAAGAATTCTGTACTGCTTGAGACAGACTGGCTTCTCTGGTGGAGGAATGTAGACAGCGGTCCATTTCGCATGACCTCTGACCACAGCCTTCACCGCCCTAACCAGATACGCTTTATCAGGATACCCGAATGTGAATGTACCTCTTTCAGTCTGAATTGACTGAACTTGAAGTACATCCATCCCAAGAATATTTTCGGGTAACTCTGATACCAAAACATTTGTCATAAATCCTGATCCCTTGCCAATAGCCAATTTCACCCGTATCCTAACTGCTGGTGTGGTTTGCCCTCCCAAACCTTCTTCATAAATCAATTCTCCTTTGTGATGGGAAAGATTTCCTTGCAAAAGTGTAACTTCGGCTCCGCTATCAACTAAAGCCATTACATGTGTAGGAGAAGACAGCACATGGACACAGAGAAACAGCTATTTCTTCAGAATAACAAAAAGTCGTATCGCCATCCTCATTTGCAAAATATTGCAGACATCTGAAGAGACGTATCATTCAGACCTGTTGGTCATTAAGCCTTTTTGACTTGTATGACGTATGTCCTTTCAAGTCAATAAGTTCTGGTAAGCCTCTTGATGCCTTTGGTGACGGCTCCTGTACCACCAACAGCCCTTCAGTTCACTTTTGGCTGCCTCTGGTAAGCCTCCATAGAACCCTGGTGGCGGTTTCTCTTCACTTTTTCATTTCTACAATGAACATTTGTGGACTTTCTTGATAAAGAACTCTTAATGGTATTAACCCCATTGTGCCTTTTTTTGGACTTTATTTCTGTTTTTCATCAATTAATAAATATTTTTTCCTATATTTTTTTCTGGTACACTAAGTAATAGTTTTAGTTTATAGCACTTCACTTAGCTCCACTTTGTATTCTAAAGGATACATCATAAGTCTGTGATATCAATTTTATATGCACTGTATATTGTTTGATTTATTTAAATTTGTTTTGGGGTTTATAGCGCTACACTTTTTTTGTACATGTGTAGGAGAAGATGACTTCCCCCACCATACAGTGACAGGTGCATATGGGCGTTGGTCTCCTGCTGTCACTGCCCTCACGGCTATTACAGGAGACTCACCTTCCCTTCATAAAGGATAAGGAACCTCCCAATCGCCTTTTCTAATTCTCCCTAATTCCTCCCCAGGATAAAGGGATTTGGGTTTGGGTTCATGTTCAGTTTTGGGAATTGGTTTGGGGCTAACAGGAGGGGTCTGTTCTGTTTCCTCTAAGTCTAGGCTGATGTTATCTTCACTAGGAATAGTGTTTCTAACCCTGACAGATTTCCCTACTAAATGTTTCCACCTCTTCAGCATTTCTGCAGTAGAAATCCCATCTATCTCATCTTTAGGTACTCCTGCCTTGAATAGGTCCACCCACACTTGTTTCCTAGAAATAACAAGCCTGGTTTTCTCTTCACCTCCTGTCTTCTCTACCCCATTCCCTTTCTTCTCTGTTCTTTTTTGCTTGTATTCTTCCTGTCTGGCCTTGACCTTATCTACTGCCCTGACAGGTTTTGTTTTAGTCTCCTCTAGCTCCCCCAACTGGCTTAAAAGGGTTGTGGCTTCATGAATCTTGCTGTTTAACCACTTGACCACTGGGCACTTAAACCCCCTTCCTAACCAGACCAATTTTCAGCTTTTGGTGCTCTCACATTTTGAATGACAATTACTCAGTCATGCAACACTGTACCCATATGAAATTTTTGTCCTTTTTTTCACACAAATGGAGCTTTCTTTTGGTGGTATTTAATCACCGCTGGGTTCTTTATTTTTTGCGCCGTAAAAGAAAAAAGACCGAAAAATCTGTAAAAAAATAAATTTTTCTTTATTTCTGTTATAATATTTTGCAAATTAGTAATTTTTCTTCATATATTTTGGCCAAAATTTATACCGCTACATATCTTTGGTAAAATTAACCCAAATCGGTGGATATTATTTGGTCTTTGTGAAAGTTATAGAGTCCAAAAGCTATGGTGCGAATATCTGATAATTGATCACACCTGAAGTACTGACGGCCTATCTAATTTCTTGAGACCCTAACATTCCAGAAAAGTACAAATACCCCCCAAATGACCCCTTTTTGGAAAGAAGACATTCCAAGGTATTTAGAAAGATGCATGGTGAGTTTTTTGAAGTTGTCATTTTTTCCCACAATTCTTTGCAAAATCAAGGTTTTTTTTTTACTTTTTTTTTTTCCCACAAAAATTGTCATATTAGCAGGTTATTTCTCACATACCGCATATGCATACCACAAATTACACCCCAAAACACATTCTGCTATTACTCCCGAGTACGGCGATACCACATGTGTGAGACTTTTACACAGCGTGGCCACATACAGAGGCCCAACATGCAGGGGAGCACCTTCAGGCGTTCTGGAGCACCCAGGCCAATTCTGACATTTCTCTCCTATATGTAAAAATCATCATTTATTAGCTAGAAAATTACATAGAACCCCAAAACATTATATATGTTTTTTTAGCAAAGACCCTAGAGAATACAATGGCGGTCGTTGCAACTTTTTATCTCGCACGGTATTTGCGCAGCAATTTTTTAAACGCGTTTTTTTTGGAAAAAAAACTGTTTTGTGCTTTACAAAAACCAAAACAGTAAAGTTAGCCTAATGTTTTTGCATAATGTGAAAGATGAAGTTACGCCGAGTAAATAGATACCCAACATGTCACCTTTCAAAATTGCACGCGCTTGTGGAATGGCGCCAAACTTTGCTACTCAAAAATCTCCATAGGCGACGCTTTAAAATTTTTTACTGGTTACATGTTTTGAGTTACAGAGGAGGTCTAGGGCCAAAATTATTGCTCTCACTCTACCAATCGCAGCGATACCTCACATGTGTGGTTTGAACACCGTTTTCATATGTGGGCGGGACTTACATATGCGTTCGCTTCTGCATGCGAGCACACAGGGACAGGGGCGCTTTAAAAATTTTTTTTTTTTTTTTATTGTTCATTTTACTTTATTTATTTTAGTTTGATGCTATTTTCCAAAAAAAAAAAAATTTTGACCACTTTTATTCCTATTACAAGGAATATAAACATCCTTGTAATAGGAATATGGCATGACAGGTCCTCTTTACAGTGAGATATGGGGTCAATAAGACCCCACATCTCACCTCTAGGCTGGGAAGCCTGAAATAAAAAAAAAAAAAAAACGATCCTGGCTTCGATCGTAGCGGTGAGTCGGTAGAAGCGTGGGAGGGGGGGGACATCCCCTCTCGCCTCCCGTAAGAACGATCAAGCAGTGGAACAGCCGCTATGATCATTCTTATGGTGTAGGGAATCGCCGGCTGAAAAAGCTGATATCTGAATGATGCCTGTAGCTGCACCCATCATTCAGATATCCCCGCACAAAGTCAAGGACATTGTATGACGGCCGGCGGGCGGGAAGTGGTTAAAACGCTTTTTTTTTTTTTAACACAAAGTTGTCCATTTATACAATATTTCTACCACATAACATGTACATACCAAAAATGACACCCCAAAATAGATTCTCCTGCTCCTCCTGAGTACGGCGATACCACATGTGTGAGACTTCCACAGCCTGGCCACATACAGAGGGCGAGTACAGCTGAGCATGGCTCAGCATGGCAGGGTATGGCGGGGTATTGCGGAGTATGGCGGGGTATGGCAGGGTATGGCGGGGTATTGTGGGGTATGGCGGAGTATGGCGGGGTATGGCGGGGTATGGCGGGGTATGGCGGAGTATGGTGGGGTATGGCGGAGTATGGCGGGGTATGGCGGAGTATGGCGGGGTATGGCGGAGTATGGCGGGGTATGGCGGAGTATGGCGGGGTATGGCGGGGTATTGCAGAGTATGGCGGGGGCATGGCAGAGTATGGCGGGGGCATGGCAGAGTATGGCGGGGGCATTGCAGAGTATGGCGGGGGCATTGCAGAGTATTGCACAGCATTGGAGAGTATTGTGGGGGTATTGCAGAGTATTGCACAGCATTGCAGAGTATTGTGGGGGCATTGCAGAGTATTACACAGCATTGCAGAGTATTGTGGGGGCATTGCAGAGTATTGTGGGGGTATTGCAGAGTATTGCACAGCATTGCAGAGTATTGTGGGGGTATTGCAGAGTATTGCACAGCATTGCAGAGTATTGTGGGGGTATTGCAGAGTATTGCACAGCATTGCAGAGTATTGTGGGGGTATTGCAGAGTATTGCACAGCATTGCAGAGTATTGTGGGGGCATTGCAGAGTATTGCACAGCATTGCAGAGTATTGTGGGGGTATTGCAGAGTATTGCACAGCATTGCAGAGTATTGTGGGGGTATTGCAGAGTATTGCACAGCATTGCAGAGTATTGTGGGGGCATTGCAGAGTATTGCACAGCATTGCAGAGTATTGTGGGGGTATTGCAGAGTATTACACAGCATTGCAGAGCGTTAGGGATGGCTGAGCATGGATGGATGGATGTCTCTGTGCAGCGCTGTGGGCACTACACATCCAGCCCACAGCGCTGCAGACATCCAATTTCCGATTGGTACACAGGAGGGGAGGAGAGGAACCGGCGTCATCAGATGACGCCGGTCTGTTTACATGTGATCGCGCCGTCATTTGACAGCGCGATCACATGGTAAACGGCCGCGATCAGCGGCCATTTACCGGGATCCGTGATGCGCCGGGTCCTCTGGACCCGGCGGTCACAGATGTGTTCGGGTGCGCGCCCCAGGGGGCGCGCGAGAGGGGAATTCCGGGAGGACGTCATATGACGTCCTCCCAGAGTTATCCAACCGCCCTGCAGCCGTCATTCGGCTATGGGCCGGTTGGTAAGTGGTTAATACCAGGCCTCCCAACAAGGACAATAATGGAGCCCTGAGATTAAATGGCGCAGACTTCATCAGCTTAGAGCACAGAGCAGACGTAAAGGGTTCCATATCTGGACCTATCCATTCTGGAAACGTATTTAATCCGGTTATACAACCCATCTCACGTAACCTGGAAATACCCTCTCCTATTGCTCTCCATGAGTAGGTATTTTCTAGGTCAGTAGGACTAGCGTATACTCGGACTTTTCCATCTCTTACGAGGTCTAACAGTGAAAAATTCACGCTAAACTCTCGGGCTTTTTGCATTGCCTGACGCAATTGTGGATCATGGGTTAACACTCCCATAGTCACTGCTTCCTTACCTGACAAAACAACACTGTCCACCCTTTCATCCCATAAGCGTAGGAGCCAGGGGTTCCCCAGACCTTTGTTTGTATTGTTTTGCCAGCTCATGGAGTTCAGTTTGTGTAAACTCCCATACTTCTTCAAATTCAACATCTCTGGGGTTGTGATAATGCACCTCCCCATCTGCCATATCCACTCTATCATGTTGCCGTTTCCTATGCTTAGTAATGAGAGGTCTGGCATACTTTTTCTTTCGCACTAGCAGATCATCATGCGAAATATCAAACTCTATCTCCTCATCCTCACTATCATTTGAGGAGAGCACATCCTCACAATCCCAATTTTGGGATGTGACAATAGCACGTACCCTGGCTTTACTAACAGGTTTACGGCCCTTCCTTTTCCTTAAGGCATTAATTAATTTGGTCATGAGGGCTGTACACCGCTCTTGCAAATCATCAGCCCGACTAGCAGTTGAATGCACATACTCTGAAGCAACTGCTAGCTGGTCTTTTAATACCTTAACTTCTGCCTCTGCCTTCTCCCTTCTCTGTGATTCAGTGTAAATAGCATTAAGGAAATACCAGCCCACTGTGGACACTGTGGTCCTCTTCTCTTTTTTACTTAAATCCAACCCCTTAAGGCTAAAATCTACAAAATTATCTGAGACTTTATCACCCCAAGTCAGCTTCAAGGGAGAAGCATACTTCACAAATTCTTTAGCAAGAGGCTCTCACTCATTGTCTCTGGCCCAGATAGGTAACCTGCACACTTCCTTCTGGCCACCAGAACCCTCTGCAGCTTTGCTTTTCCTAAACAGCTTACCCAGCATTTTACCTAGCACAAGCTACACAACACACTACAGAAAAATGGGCCTACTTCAATTGATCTATAGCACAGACCGCGGCACGAGCCCCCAAATGTTTTGCTTGCATCTATCTAGCAAGGTTACTCTGTGGTATAAGCAAGGAAGCTGAGATTTCTGCAGTGTGTAAATGTGCTTTTTACTATACAAAGATGCTGTACATACAAAACTAGTACAATATTAGGAATACAATACAAGACTGACAGATATCTATAACAAGCAAAATGCCTAGCAAACTGAACAGCCTATGGTCTATAATAGTACAAATACACTTGTTACTGTATGTTACTGTATGTTCGTGATCTCCATTGGCAACGATGCTTCTTGGACACCAGGCAGTGTTCTTGTACCAAACAACAGAAAACATGCCTGTTTACTGTAACTGTAGAAACAATGGACTGTTGAAAACTCTATCATTGTCTAATCAAGCCAACACCTGACAGTAATCTAACAGTCATTCTTTCAGTTTGAGAGCTGAAAAAGACCTCAAACAACTAAATCTCTTTCTTGTGTACTGTACCAATAGAGACAATAGCCTGTTCAAACTGTAATACAACAATGGAATCTAACCCCATTGTATGAACCCGCATTTGTTTGAGAAATCTACTCAAGCCAAAAAACTGACAATATCTCTATGACCAACCACTATTGAAATGTTATATCCCATGTATCTTCTGTCTGATTAATAAAAAAAATCATATTGTAACAAACGCAACACAATGCTGCGTGCGTGGGTGTTAGCGGTACTAGCACTAACCTGACGCTGCCTGAGGCGACGCAGACCCTATCTGATCCTAAAACCTAACTTGTATCACCCGTGATCAGGGGATTAAACCTTTATTAGGTAATAAACGGCGGGTGCCCTGACACTATAAATAATAAACTAACTAACCAGTGTCACCTGTAACAGTTATACGGAGACCACTGGTGAAAGGGTTAACTAGGGGGAAATCAGGGGGTTAAAACCTTTTATTAGGTAGTATATGGGGGTCCCTGACACTATAAAACTCTGACAGAGAATCTAAATACTTACCTCCCTAACTAGCGTCACCTGTGACACTAATACAGCGATCAGAAAAACAATAGCTTAGTGACACTGGTGACGGGGGATGATCAAGGGGTTAAAACTTTATTAGGGGGGTTAGGGGGGTACCCTAGACCTAAAGGGGCCTAATGCTAACTGCCCTACCACTTATAACGGTCACAAAATGACACCAAAGCAGTAATCAGTAAAGAAAAAAAAACTGGTGTCACTGTGACAGGGGGTGCAGGGGGGTGATCGGGGGGTGCAGAGGGGTGATCGGGGGGTGAAAAGTGTGCCTGCATGTTCTACTGTCAGTGTAGTGTTGTGCAGACTTACTTGGATGTCATCTCTCCTCGGAAGCCGGAATGAAAAGGCTTCCCGAGGAGAGATGACATCACTTCCTCTGCCGCTGTTTACATTACAGCAGCAGAGGAAGATTTTCATTCGTTGGGAGCGATCGCGAGGGGGTGGCCATGAATGAGTGGCCTCCCCCTCAGCATTGATCGCTCCCCTAACGATACCGACCGCCTCGCCCGCGGGAGACAGATCACGTACCAGGTACATGATTTTGCCTGCCCGTGGCATTCTGCCCCAGTATATCTGCGTTAGGCGGTCGGCAAGTGGTTAAATACCACCAAAAGAAAGCTCTATTTGTGTGAAAAAAAAGATAAAAATTTCATATGGATACAGGGTAACATGACCGCGCAATTGTCATTCAAAGAGTGACAGAGCTGAAAATTGGCTTGGGCAGGAAGGGGGTATATTTGATTTAAATAGTGCTTATATATTATGGAATGCTTTTTAATTTGGTAAAGTCACAAAATAAAAATAGAAAGAGTAATAAATGGTAACAAACAATAAACTCAATTCACAAAGCGGTATCTACTGCTTTAGGAACTGTGGTAAAATAACAGTTAACGTTTAAAAAAAAAATCTTTGCCTTTCTCTAAAAAACACTTTTAAATACTGCATGCAATATTTTTTCAACATTTGTTGTATTTAACTCATGAAACTGTGTGACAATTTACAGCATGTCATCATATCTAGGGGGCAGTGCTTCTTTTCAGGTGCATACTTCACAGGGCTTTGGCAGAAGGAGAGTTCAGCAGAAGAGAAGCCAACAGGGGCGGCCCGTCCATTACCACCGCCTCCCTCTATTCATGCATCCGACCCCTTTCAGGA
Organism: Aquarana catesbeiana; assembly: GCF_042186555.1. Lineage (NCBI taxonomy): Eukaryota > Metazoa > Chordata > Amphibia > Anura > Ranidae > Aquarana > Aquarana catesbeiana. Next base: position 325,029,466 of record NC_133328.1, on the reverse strand, counting down.
TGCCGTGCCCATGAATTACAGTGGCAGTGTTTTTTTTTTTTATGCACCTGATTAGAGCCAGAGGCTCTAATAGGCATCAAAATAGGGTGTTCTCCTGATGCAGAGCATTGCAATCCAAGCCCACCCAGGTGTGTTAAAATAGCAAATTAATATTCGCTATTCTAACACTGAATCGCCTCTCCACCAATTAGGAAGCACAGGTCTGATACCCTTTTCTCGATTGGCTGAAAGGACAGGCGATCCTTTTGGATGCCTAGGAGGAGGAGGCAGATCCACAGGAGGAGGAAGGAAGCTATCATGACATTTCCATTTCCTCTTCTTATTATCTGGTGGTTATTGGCTATTCTTGGTTACAGAGGCACAACCCCACTTTTGAATGGCTTTGTGCCACGATGCAGTAAGACGTTTTTGGAAAGGGGCTAAGGTCTTGTGCATCTCTTCTCTCACATCCTTGCCAGAGGAGTACCACAAATTTAGCCTTTGTCTTTGACAAGGGTCAAGCCGGTAGTTTGCCTCTACACCAGTCATATGATTGCGCAATTGACCTTCAACCTGGCGCTATGCCTCCCCATGGCCGGGTACACCCTTTGTCTGTCTCAGAGGATTAAGCTATGGAGGACTATGTTGCTGAAGCATTTTTTTCGAGGGTTCCTCCCCAAATCCTTGTCTCTTGTTGGTGCTGGCTTCTTTTTTGTGAAGAAGAAGAGCGGTAAACTGAGACCTTGTATCAATTTTAGGGGTCTCAATCGCATCACGATTAAGAACACCTACACGATTCCGTTGATTACAAAATTATTTGACTGCATCAAGGGAACAAAAGGTTTCACAAAGCTCCATCTGAGAGGGGCATATAACCTTGTGGGGATCAAGGAGGGCAACAAATGGAAAACTTCATTTAACACCAGGACAGGACATTATGAATACCTCGTAATGCCATTAGGTCTTTGCAAAGCTCCTGCAGTTCTTCAGGAGTTCATCAACGATGTCCTCCGAGATATGTTGCAGCAATGTGTGGTGGTTTATCTGGAAGATATTCTCATGTAGTCTAAATCCCTAGAGAGCCACTACACAGATGTCTCCCGTGTGCTACAGAGGCTGAGAGATAATAACCTGTATTGTAAGTTAGAAAAGTGCGAGTTCCATCGTGAACAGGTTACATTTCTGGGTTATGACATTTCTACTTCTGGTTTTTCAATGGACCCAGAGAAATTATCTGCAGTTCTACAGTGGCCTTAACCCGTAGGTCTACGTTCGCTACAATATTTTCTTGGCTTTGGCAATTATCGGAAATGTATTCGGAACTTCTCTTCTCTGGTCAAACCCCTGACTGATATAACCAGAAAGGATGGTAACCCACAGAATTGGTGTCCGAATTCCATTAAAGCCTTTGAGTCTCTCAAGGCTGACTTTGTTTCAGCTCCTGTGCTGGCACATCCTGATCCTATGATACCCTTCATTCTTGAGGTTGATGCATCTGAGACTGGAGTGAGCACTAGTGATGAGCTGAACAACCCCCCCCCGGTTCGGTTCACACCAGAACTTGCGAACAGACAAAAAATTCATGCGAATGCCATTTAAGTCTATGGGACAGGAATGTAAAAGAATCAAAAGTGTTCATTTTAAAGGCTTATATGCAAGTTATTGCCATAAAAAAGTGTTTGGGGACCTGGGTACTGCCCCAGGGGACATGTAAAAATGCAAAGAAAAGTTTTTTAAATGGCAGTTTTTTCAGGAGCAGTGATTTTAATAATGCTTAAAGTAAAACAATAAACATAAAATATTTCTTTAAATATCGTGCTTGGGGGTCCCCTTAGTCTGCTTGTAAAGTAGCGCATCTTAGCATTATAACAGTACCGCAGAAAAATTACTTTTCTAAAGGAAAAAATTTAATCCATAATTGCTTGTGGCTGTAATGTATTGCCAAAATATAATTGAAAAAAAAGAGTGGGTTCCCCCCAGTCCATACCAGGCCCTTAGGGTCTGGTATGGATATTAAGGGGAATTCCATGACAAAATGTAAAAAAATGGCTTGGGAGTCCCCTCCAAAATCCATACCAGGCCCTCCAGGTCCAGTATGGATTTTAAGGGGAACCCCACGCCAAAATAAAAAAAATGGCATGGCGGTCCCCCAAAAAATCCATAACAGTCCCTTATCCGAGTATGCAACCTGTCAGGCTGCAGGAAAAGGGGGGATGAGAGAGCGCCCCCACCTCCTGAACCATACCAGGCCACATGCCCTCAACATGGGGAGGGTGCTTTGGGGTCCCCCCAAAGCACCTTGTCCCCATGTTGATGGGGACAAGGGCCTCATCCCAACAACCCTTGCTGGTGGTTGTGGGGGTCTGCGGGCAGGGGGTTTATTGGAATCTAGAAGCCTCCTTTAACAAGGGGGCCCACAGATCCTGCCCCCCCATGTGAATGGGTATCAGGTACATTGTACCCCTACTCATTTACCAAAAAAGTGTCAAAAAAGTAAAAATGACAGGAGACAGTTTTGGACAATTCCTTTATTTAAAAAAAGTGTCCAGCGATGACCATCCATCTTCAATCACAGTGCTGGTGGACCTGAAAAATAGAAAAAAACAAAAATACTCCGGCTCCATGGGAGGCGTCCCGCTGACTGCTGTCTTTTCTCTGTGACAGCTCTTATATAGGCAAGGGTGGGGCCACCCGCTGACGTAACTGGACAATCCCCCCTCTGACGGCACATGATGTCAAAGGGGGCGGAGTCACTCGGTTACGTCACTGGGTGGCCCCGCCCTTGCCTATATAATTGCTGTCACAGCCAAGAGAAAGCAGTCGGTGGGATGCCTCCCATCATGGCGGAGGGTTTTTTCTATTTTTCGGGTCCGTCAGCGCCTTGAAGATGGATGTGACGTAAGGAGAGAAGGAGAGAGAGGCCCACCATTCATTGCTGAGGAGGATTTAACTTCCTCCTCCTTCGCTAGCTCCACCCACCTCCTCCCTGTATGTTCCCCTCAGCAAATGTAAGGAACGGTGAGCGGTCTAAGGATCAGAAACTGTGATGCCTGCCTCCTCTCCCCTGGAGGCTCCACTATCAGAAAGGGACTCTGTTGTTTCCTGCCCATTCCCCCTTCTATTAGCGGGCAGCAAAACAGCATGAGATCGGAGTGGCTTTGTGTGTGGAGAGAGAGCAGATGCTGGCTCTCCTCCCCCCTCCTCCTCATGCTGCTGTTCCCAGGACAGCTGCCCGCTATGTTTCTTCCCCTTTTCCTCCCATTGGCGAGGGAAAAAAACAAATAGGAGAAAAGAGGATTATGGGACAATAACTGGCTGGCCCATTGCAATTCTATGGGGAAACTGCAGCCCTCAGCATGCCCAGCTGAAGGGGAGGGAGAGAGCCAAGCTATGAGTGAAAAGCTGCATCTGGTGACAGGCATTGGTAACAAGTGACACGCTGCATCTGGTGACAGGCATTGGTGACAAGTGACAGGCTACATCTGGTGACAGGCAATGGTGACAAGTGATAGGTTGCATCTGGTGACAGGCTTTGGTGACAAGTGACAGGCTGCATCTGGTGACAGTCAATGGTGACAAGTAACAGGCTGTATCTGGTGACAGGCAATGATAACAAGTGACAGGCTGCATCTTGTGACAGGCATTGGTGACAAGTGACACGCTGCATCTGGTGACAGGCATTGGTGACAGGTGACAGGCTGCATCTGGTGACAGGTATTGGTGACAAGTGATAGGCTGCATCTAGTGACAGGCAATGGTGACAAGTGACAGGCTGTATCTGGTGACAGGCAATGGTGACAAGTGACAGGCTGCATCTTGTGACAGGCATTGGTGACAGGTTGCATAGTTGCATAGTTACATAGTAGGTGAGGTTGAAAAAAGACACAAGTCCATCAAGTCCAACCTATGTGTGTGATTATATGTCAGTATTACATTGTATATCCCTGTATGTTGCGGTCATTCAGGTGCTTATCTAATAGTTTCTTGAAACTATCAATGCCCACTGCTGAGACCACTTCCCGTGGAAGGAAATTCCACATCCTTGGCGCTCTTACAGTAAAGAACCCTCTACATAGTTTAAGGTTAAACCTCTTTTCTTCTAATTTTAATGAGTGGCCACGAGACTTAATAAATTCTCTTCTGCGAAAAAGTTTTATTCCTATTGTGGGGTCACCAGTATGGTATTTGTATATTGAAATCATATCCCTTCTCAAGCGTCTCTTTTCCAGAGAGAATAAGTTCAGTGCTCGCAACCTTTCCTCATAAATAATATCCTCCAGACCCTTTATTAGCTTTGTAGCCCTCTTTGTACTCGCTCCATTTCCAGTACATCCTTCCTGGGGACTGGTGCCCAGAACTGGACAGCATACGCTAGGTGCGGCTGGACCAGAGTCTTATAGAGCGGGAGAATTATCGTTTTATCTCTGGAGTTGATCCCCTTTTTAATGCATGCCAATATTCTGTTTGCTTTGTTAGCAGCAGCTTGGCATTGCATGCCATTGCTGAGCCTATCATCTACTAGGACCCCCAGGTCCTTTTCCATCCTAGATTCCCTCAGAGGTTCTCCCCAGTGTATAGATTGCATTCATATTTTTGCCACCCAAATGCATTAGTTTACATATTTCTACATTGAACCTCATTTGCCATGTAGTTGCCCACCCCATTAATTTGTTCAGATCTTTTTGCAAGGTTTCCACATCCTGCGGAGAAGTTATTGCCCTGCTTATCGTAGTATCATCCACAAACACAGAGATTGAACTGTTTACCCCATCCTCCAGGTCGTTTATGAACAAATTAAATAAGATTGGTCCCAGCACAGAACCCTGGGGGACCTCACTTCTGAGTACTCCCCATTTATTACCACCCTCTGAACTCGCCCTTGTAGCCAGTTTTCAATCCATGTACTCACCCTATGGTCCATGCCAACGGACCTTATTTTGTACAGCAAATATTTATGGGGAACTGTGTCAAATGCTTTTGCAAAATCCAGATACACCACGTCTACGGGCCTTCCTTTTTCTGGCTGGCAACCCACCTCCTCATAGAAGGTTAGTAGATTAGTTAGGTTTGGCAAGAACGATTCTTGGATTGAATCCATGCTGATTACTGCTAATGATATCGTTCTTATTACTAAAATCTCGTATATAGTCCCTTATCATCCCCTCCAAGAGTTTACATACTATTGATGTTAGGCTAACTGGTCTGTAATTCCCAGGGATGTATTTTGGGCCCTTTTTAAATATTGGTGCTACATTGGCTTTTCTCCAATCAGCTGGTACCATTCCAGTCAATAGACTGTCTGTAAAAATTAGGAACAACGGTCTGGCAATCACTTGACTGAGTTCCCTAAGTACCCTTGGATGCAAGCCATCTGGTCCCGTTGATTTATTAATGTTAAGTTTCTCAAGTCTAATTTTAATTCTGTCCTCTGTTAACCATGGAGGTGCTTCCTGTGTTGTGTCATGAGGATAAACACTTCAGTTTTGGTTACTGAAGATCCCCAATTACCTCGTCAAGACTGAGGAGAAGAATAAATTCAATGGCTTTGCCATCTCCCCATCCTTTGTAACCAGATGTCCTTCCTCATTCTTTATGGGGCCAATATGGTCTGCACTCCCTTTTTTTACTGTTTACTTACTTAAAGAATTTATTGGGATTTTTTTTTTGCTCTCCTCCGCTATGTGTCTTTCATGTTCTATCATAGGTGTCCTTATTGCACCCGTACATTTCTTGTTGTATTATTTATAAAGTCTGAATGCTGATGATGATCCCTCAACCTTGTATTTTTTGAAGGCCTTCTCCTTTGCTTTTATATGCATTTTTACATTGGAGTTAAGCCATCCAGGACTTTTGTTCGCTCTTTTAAATTTATTACCCAATGGGATGCATTGGCTAATGCCCTTATTTAATATGCTCTTAAAGCAAACCCATCTCTCCTCTGTGTTCTTTGATCCTAAGATTTTATCCCAATTTATGCCTTCTAACAAGGTTCGTAGTTTAGGGACGTTGGCTCTTTTGAAATTCAGTGTCCTTGTATTCCCCTTATGTTTCCTATTTGTGTGATTTATACTGAAGCCAATTGACCTGTTAACGCTGTTACCTAAATTGCCCCATATTTCCACATCCGTGGTCAGGTCTGTATTGTTGGTAATCAGTAGATACAGTAATGCTTTATTTCTAGTTGGTGCATCTACCATCTAACCCATAAAATTGTCCAGCAAGACATTTAGGAACTGGCGAGCCTTATGCTGCATACACACGAACGGAAATTTGGCCAGCAAAAGACCAATGAGAGCTCTTGGTCGGAAGATGCAAAAAGGGGTGCATGTTTCCCGTGTTTAGAACAGTCTGACAGCAAAATGACATTTCAAAGGAAATAAAGTCATTTAAACTACTCGCGGCTATTAATGAATTGCCGGACCGATAATACACATAAAACTTTCATTGATAAAAACGGCATGGGAATTCCCCACAGGGGAACCCCGAACCAAAATTAAAAAAAAAAATTACGTGGGGGGTCCCCCTAAATTCCATACCAGGCCCTTCAGGTCTGGTATGGATATTAAGGGGAACCCCGGCCAAAATTAAAAAAAAAAATGGCGTGAGGCCCCCTCAAAATCTATACCAGACCCTTCAGGTCTGGTATGGATTTTAAGGGGAACCCTGCGCCAAAATAAAAAAAAGGCGTGGGGTCCCCCCAAAAATCCATACCAGACCCTTATCCGAGCATGCAACCTGGCAGGCCGCAGGAAAAGAGGGGGGATGAGAGAGCGCCCCCCCTACTGAACCGTACCAGGCCACATGCCCTCAACATTGGGAGGGTGCTTTGGGGTAGCCCCCCAAAACACCTTGTCCCCATGTTGATGAGGACAAGGGCCTCATCCCCACAACCCTGGCCGGTGGTTGTGGGGATCTGCGGGCGGAGGGCTTATCAGAATCTGGAAGCCCCCTTTAACAAGGGGACACCCAGATCCCGGCCCTCCCCCCCTGTGTGAACTGGTAAGGGGGTACAAAAGTACCCCTACCATTTCACTAAAAACTGTCAAAAATGTTAAAAATGACAAGAGACAGTTTTTGACAATTCCTTTATTTAAATGCTTCTTCTTTCTTCTATCTTCTATCTTCCTTTGGTTTCTTCCTCCATCTTCTTCTTCTTCTGGTTCTTCTGGTTCTTCCTCCTGTGTTCTCGTCCGGCATCTCCTCTGCGGCATCGGCGTCTTCTTCCCTTCTTCTCCTCAGGCCGCTCCGCATCCATGATGGCATGGAGGGAGGCTCCCGCTCTTCTCTTCATCTTCTTCTCTTCATCTTCTTCCCTTCTTCTTCTTCTCTTCATCTTCTTTTCGGGCCGCTCCGCATCCATGATGGCATGGAGGGAGGTTCCCGCTGTGTGACGCTTCTCCTCTTCTGACGGTTCTTAAATAACGGGGGCGAGGCCACCCGGTGACCCCCCCTCTAAAGCACGGTGACTTGACGGGACTTCCCTGTGGCGTCACTGGGGATTGCCACAGGGATGTCCAGTCAAGTCACCGTACGTCAGAGGGGGGCGGTGTCACCGGGTGGCCCCCCATTATTTAAGAACCATCAGAAGAGGAGAAGCATCACACAGCGGGAGCCTCCCTCCATGCCATCATGGATGTGGAGCGGCCCAAAAAGAAGATGAAGAGAAGAAGATAAAGAGAAGAAGATGAAGAGAAGAGCAGGAGCCTCCCTCCATGCCATCATGGATGCGGAGCGGCCCGAGGAGAAGAAGGGAAGAAGATGCTGATGCCACGGAGGAGATGCCGGATGAGAACACAGGAGGAAGAACTAGAAGAACCAGAAGAAGAAGAAGATGGAGGAAGAAATCGAAGGAAGATAGAAGATAGAAGAAAGAAGAAAGAAGAAAGAAGATAGAAGAAAGAAAAAGCATTTAACCACTTGACCACTGGGCACTTAAACCCCCTTAATAACCAGACCAATTTTCAGCTTTTGGTGCTCTCACATTTTGAATGACAATTACTCAGTCATGCAACACTGTATCTATATGAAATTGTTGTCCTTTTTTCACACAAATAGAGCTTTCTTTTGGTGGTATTTAATCACCTCTGGGTTTTTTATTTTTTGCGCTATAAAAGAAAAAATCTGTAAAAAAATGCATTTTTCTTAGTTTCTGTTATAAAATTTTGAAAATTAGTAATTTTTCTTCATATATTTTGGCCAAAATTTATACCGCTGCATATCTTTGGTAAAAATAACCCAAATCGGTGGATATTATTTGGTCTTTGTGAAAGTTATAGAGTCCAAAAGCTATGGTGCCAATCTCTGAAAATTGATCACACCTGAAGTACTGACGACCTATCTAATTTCGTGAGACCCTAACATGCCAGAAAAGTACAAATACCCCCCAAATGACCCTTTTTTGGAAAGAAGACATTCCAAGGTATTTAGAAAGATGCATGGTGAGTTTTTTGAAGTTGTCATTTTTTCCCACAATTCTTTGCAAAATCAAGTTTTTTTTTTTTTTTTACTTTTTTTTTCACCAAATTGTTATATTAGTAGGTTATTTCTCACACACAGCATATGCATACCACAAATTACACCCCAAAACACATTCTGCTATTACTCCCGAATATGGCGATACCACATGTGTGAGACTTTTACACAGCCTGGCCACATACAGAGGCCCAACATGCACGGAGCATCTTCAGGCGTTCTGGAGCACCCAGGCCAATTCTGACATTTCTCTCCTACATATAAAAATCATCATTTATTAGCTAGAAAATTACATAGACCCCAAAACATTATAAATTTTTTTAGCAAAGACCCTAGAGAATACAATGGCGGTCATTGAAACTTTTTATCTCGCACGGTATTTGCGCAGCAATTTTTTGAACGCTTTTTTTTTTGGAAAAAAAAAGTTTTGTGCTTCTAAAAAAAACAAAACAGTAAAGTTAGCCCAATGTTTTTGCATAATATGAAAGATGAAGTTACGCTGAGTAAATATATACCCAACATGTCACCTTTCAAAATTGCATGCGCTTGTGGAATGGCGTCAAATTTCGCTACTCAAAAATCCCCATAGGCGAAACTTTAAAAATTTTTTACTGGTTACATGTTTTGAGTTACAGAGGAGATCTAGGGCCAAAATTATTTCTCTCACTCTACCGATCGCACCGATACCTCACATGTGTGGTTTGAACACCGTTTTCATATGTGGGCGGGACTTACGTATGCGTCCGCTTCTGCATGCGAGCACACAGGGACAGGGGCGCTTTAAAAATTTTTTTTTTTTATTGTTCATTTTACTTTATTTATTTTAGTTTGATGCTTTTTTAAAAAAAAAAATTTGACCTCTTTTATTCCTATTACAAGGAATGTAAACATCCCTTGTAATAGGAATATGGCATGACAGGTCCTCTTTACAGTGAGATATGGGGTCAATAAGATCCTGGCTTCGATCGTAGCGGTGAGTCGGTAGAAGCACCGGAGGGGGGACATCCCCTCTCGCCTCCCGTAAGAACGATCAAGCAGTGGAACAGCCACTATGATCATTCTTATGGTATAGGGAATCGCTGGCTAAAAAATCTGATATCCGAATGATGCCTGTAGCTGCACCCATCATTCAGATATCCCCGCACAAAGTCAAGAACGTCGTATGACTGCCGGCGGGCGGGAAGTGGTTAAAACGCATTTTTTTTAACACAAAGTTGTCCATTTATACAATATTTCTAACACATAGCATGTACATACCAAAAATGACACCCCAAAATAGATTCTCCTACTCCTCCTGAGTACGGCGATACCACATGTGTGAGACTTCCACAGCCGAGTATGGCTGAGCATGGCAGAGTATGGCTGAGCATGGCAGGGTATGGCCAAGCATGGCAGGGTATGGCAGAGTATGGCTGGGTATCACCGAGTATTGCAGAGTATGGCTGGGTATGGCAGAGTATTGCAGAGACTGGCGGGGTATTTCAGAGTATGGTGGGGTATTTCAGAGTATGGCGGGGTATTTCAGAGTATGGCAGGGTATTGCAGAGTATGGCGGGGTATTGCAGAGTATGGCAGGGTATCGCCGAGTATGGCTGAGCATGGCTGGGTATGGCTGAGTATGGCAGGGTATCGCCGAGTATGACTGGGTATGGCTGGGTATCACAGAGTATGACTGGGTATGACTGGGTATGGCTGGGTACTGCGGGGTATTGCAGGGTATGGCAGGGTATTGCAGAGTATTGCGGGGTATTGCAGGGTATTGCAGGGTATTGCAGAGTATTGCACAGTGTTGTGGGGTATTGCAGAGTATTGCAGAGTATTGTGGAGTATTGCAGAGTATTGTGGGGTATTGCAGAGTATTGCGGGGTATTGCAGAGTATTGCGGGGTATTGTAGAGTATTGTGGGGTATTGCACAGTATTGCACAGTGTTGCGGGGTATTGCAGAGTATTGCACAGTGTTGTGGGGTATTGCAGAGTATTGCACAGTGTTCTGGGGCATTGCAGAGCATTAGGGATGGCTGAGCATGGATGGATGGATGGCTGGATGTCACTGGTTAGCGCTGTGGGCACTACACATACAGCCCACAGCGCTACTGCCATCCATCCACCCCCCTCTCCACTCACAGTGTACTGATCGGTACACAGGAGGGGAGGAGAGGAACCGGCGTCATTTGATGGAGCGATCACATGGTAAACGGCCGCGGTCACGGATGTGTTCAGGTACGCGCCCCAGGGGGCGCGCGAGAGGGGAACTCTCGGAAGATGTCATATGACATGATCCCAGAGTTAAGCAACCGCCCTGCTGCCGTCATTCGGCTATGGGCCGGTTGTAAAGTGGTTAAATAAAGGAATTGTCAAAAACTGTCTCTTGTTATTTTTAACATTTTTGACAGTTTTTTAGTGAAATGGTAGGGGTACTTTTGTACCCCCTTACCATTTCACACAGGGGGGAAGGCTCTGGGGGTCCCCTTGTTAAAGGGGGCTTCCAGATTCCGATAAGCCCCCCCACCCGCAGACCCCCACAACCACCGGCCAGGGTTGTGGGGATGAGGCCCTTGTCCTCATCAACATGGGGACAAGGTGTTTTGGGGGGCTACCCCAAAGCACCCTCCCAATGTTGAGGGCATGTGGCCTGGTATGGTTCAGGAGGGGGGGCGTTCTCTCGTCCCCCCTCTTTTCCTGCGGCCTGCCAGGTTGCGTGCTCAGATAAGGGTCTGGTATGGATTTTTAGGGGGACCCCACGCCATTTTTTTTTTTTATTTTGGCCGGGGTTCCCCTTAATATCCATACCAGACCTGAAGGGCCTGGTATGGAATTTAGGGGGACCCCCACGTCATTTTTTTTTTAAATTTTGGTTCGGGGTTCCCCTGTGGGGAATTCCCATGCCGTTTTTATCAATGAACTTCTATGTGTATTGTCGGACCGGCAATGCATTAATAGCCGTGAGTAGTTTTAAATGACTTTTTTCCTTTGACATGTCATCTTGCTGTCAGACTGTTCTAAACACGGGAAACATGCGCCCCTTTACAGGCATACTATAGACACCCCCCAGGTACGAAATTTAAAGGGATATTACACTTTTATTGTTTCACTTTAAGCATTATTAAAATCACTGCTCCCGAAAAAATGGGCGTTTTTAAAACTTTCTTTTGCATTGATCCATGTCCCCTGGGGCAGGACCCGGGTCCCCAAACACTTTTTATGACCATAACTTGCATATAAGCCTTTAAAATTAGCACTTTTGATTATTCATGTTCATGTCCCATAGACTTTAACAGTGTTCGCGTGTTCAAACTAATTTTTTGCCTGTTCGCAAGTTCTGGTGCGAACCGAACAGGGGGGTGTTCAGCTCATCCCTACTGAGAAGTCGGCCCAGTCCTACAGGAACCCAAACCCCTCCTTACTACACCAGCTCTTCAGCCATTTGTTTACTTTCCTAATCTCCCTCTGCCTTTCTGGTGTGGCTCGATGTACCTAAAATCGTTCTTTAGGACACTCCATCTGCCTCTGACTTTGTAATTGGTGCCAACGTGCACCATGACAGCTGGGTCTTCCCCAGCCCCTCCCAGTAATCTGTCCACCAGATCCGTGATGTGCCGAACCCGAGCACTCGATAGACAACATACTGTTCGGCGCTTCAGGTCTTTGCTACAGATTGGCCTGTCCTTCTAAGAATTGAGTCCCCTACCACCAAAATCTGTCTATCCTTTCGCTTCGCTCCCCCCCCCACTCTCACTGGAGGAGTTCTTCCCCTGGCAGCTAGGAGAGTCCCTCAGCTCCAGCAGTGCTGGTCCCTGACTGGTTTCACCAATGTCACTCAATGGAGAGTACTTATTGGGATGCCCTAGCCCTGGATTGGCCTCCTTGGCACTTCCCCCTTTACTCTTCCTGACTGTCACCCATTTACTTTTTGCTAGTGCCTGCATCTCTTTGTCTCCACCCGCCTCTGTGCTGGCCCCTGCCGGCACCTGTCGTGTACGTTCCTGGCTCTCCTTTAGTATGGAGGGACTTCTCAGTGTGCACAGTTGCTTCCCCAGATTCAGAACCTGGGCTTCCAGGGAAACAATGCACTTACATTTTGCACAGCAGTATTCACCCTCGATCGGATGATCAAGGAACGCATACCTACCGCAAGATGTACAAAGAGTCACCTCTCCACACCCGCCAGGCATCGTATCTATTAAATTTAATGAGGATTTGGGATTACACCCTGTCCAAATTACCTAACAACTAGCTTCCTGACACTAAAACTCAAGACAATACACAGGTACTCAACAAGACAATGCACAGGCACTCGCAGAACTACGTGCACTCGCAGAACTGCGTGCACTCGCAGACCACTCACAGAACTATGTGCACTCCCAGAACTACATGCACTTGCAGAACACTCACAGAACTATGCTCACTCGCAGAACTACGTGCACTCACAGACCACTCACAGAACTACGTGCACTCGCTGCATCTGGTGACAGGCATTGGTGATAAGTGTCACAAGTGTCACGCTGCATCTGGTGACAGGATGGAAAAGGACCTGGGGTCCTAGTAGATGATAGGCTCAGCAATCTTGTGACGGGCATTGGTGACAAGTGACATGCTGCATCTGGTGACAGGCATTGGTGACAAGTGACACGCTGCATCTGGTGACAGGCATTGGTGACATGTGTCACGCTGCATCTAGTGACAGGCATTGGTGACAAGTGGCACGCTGAATCTGATGACAGGCATTGGTGACAAGTAACAGGCTGTATCTGGTGACAGGCAATGGTGACAAGTGACAGGCCTCATCAGGTGACAGGCATTGGTGACAAATGACAGGCTGCATCTTGTGACAGGCAAAGATGACAAGTGTCACGCTGCATCCAGTGACAGGCATTGGTGACAAGTGTTACGATGCATCTTGTGACAAGCCTTGGTTACAATTGACAGGCTATATCTGGTGACAGACAATGGTGACAAGCTGCATCTAGTGACAGGCAATGGTGACAAGTGTCATGCTGCATCTGGTGACAGGCATTGGTGACAAGTGACATGCTGCATATGGTGACAGGCATTGGTGACAAGTGACAGGCTGCATCTGGTGACAGGTATTGTTGACAAGTGACATGCAGCATCTGGTGACAGGCAATTTTGACAAGTGACACGCTGCATCTGGTGACTGGCAATAGTGACAAGTGACAGGCTGCATCTTGTAAGGGGCATTGGTGACAAGTGACACACTGCATCTGGTGACAGGCATTGGTGACAAGTGACAGTCTGTATCTGGTGACAGGCGTTGGTGACAAGTGACAGGCTGTGTCTGGTGACAGGCATTGGTGACAAGTGACAGGCTGTATCTGGTGACAGGCAATGGTGACAAGTGACAGGCTGTATCTGGTGACAGGCAATGGTGACAAGTGACATGCTGCATCTTTTGGCAGGCTATGGGTGGCAATTGGCACACTACATCTGGTGTCAGGCAATGGTGGCAAGTAACAAGCTGGATCTGGTGGCAGGCAATGGTGGCAAGTGACACACTCAGGGCTTCCACTGATTCTGCATTATGGAGAGTTGAACTATTTCATTATATATTACAATGAAAGTATCATGGAACCTTTCTGTTCTACTAGAGTCTGGTTGCCATAGTAACCTTTCAATTCTCTGGTCGAGACAGGGTCGGCCCTACCATGGGACCCAATGGGACCATTGGTCCCGAGCGGCAGGTTCTGAGGGGCAGCACATTGATGCCCAGGAAGACAGTGGTCCCACCCGATTGCTCCACACACCCAACCCGCTCTGCCCCTTATTCCACTGTGTGGATGGCCCAGTGCCGCTGCTATTACCTGTAATGGCAGAGCACAGCTGGCCGCCCACTCATCCTCTCCATGGCTCCCCCCCTTTGCTGCTGACAAGAAAAAGTCAGCTGACAGGCTGATGGCCAACAGCGTGAAGGGGGAGGAGCTTTCTACTGAGCAGAGACCCCATGATGAAAGAGGGATCGCTATAGGCGTGGCTGACACTGAGAGAAAGTAAGTGCCACTAATCCCATCTCCACCACCCCTGCCTGTGTCTAACTCCCTGCCACCCCTGCCTGTGTCTACCACCCCTGCATGTGTCTAACCCCCTAACACCCCTGTCTGTGCCTAACCCCCTCCCTACCACCCCTGCCTGTGTCTAACCCCCTCCCTACCACCCCTGTCTGTGTCTAAAACCCCCGCCACCCCTGCCTGTGTCTACCACCCCTGCCTGTGTCTAACCCCCTCCCTACCACCCCTGCCTGTGTCTAACCCCCCTACCACCCCTGCCTGTATCTACCACCCCTGCCTGTGTCTAACCCCCCTACCATCCCTGCCTGTGTCTAACCCCCCGCCACCTGTGCCTAACCCCCCTACCACCCCTGCCTGTGTCTAACCCCCCACCACCCCTGCCCTGTCTAACCCCCCTACCACCCCTGCCCTGTCTAACCCCCCTACCACCCCTGCCTGTGTCTAACCCCCCACCACCCCTGCCTGTGTCTAACACCTACCCCTTTGCCTGTGTCTAATCCCCTACCACCCCTGCCTGTGTCTATCCCCCTACTACCCCTGCCTGTGTCTAACCCCCTCCCTACCACCCCTGCCTGTGTCGTCTAACCCCCTACCACCCCTGCCTGTGTCTAACCCCCCTACCCTTATTAACCTTCTATGAGGAAGTGAGTTTCTATCTAGATAAAAAAAGGCCCATAGACGTGGTGTATCTGGATTTTGCAAAAGCATTTGACACAGTTCCCCATAAATGTTTACTGTACAAAATAAGGTCCGTTAGCATGGACCATATGGTGAGTACAAGGACTGAAAAATGACTACAAGGGTGAGTTCAGAGGGTGGTGATAAGTAGGGAATACTCTGAATGGTCAGGGGTGGGTAGTGGGGTCCCACAGAGTTCAGTGCTGGGACCAATCCTATTTATTTTGTTCATAAACATCCTGGAGGATGGGGTAAACAGTTCAATCTCTGTATTTGCAGATGATACTGGGCTAAGTAGGGCAATAACTTCTCCGCAGGATGTGGAAAATCTTGCAAGAAGATCTGAACAAATTAAAGGGGTGGGCAACTACATGGCAAATTAGGTTTAATGTAGAAAAAATGTAAAATAATGCATTTGGGTGGCAAAAATATGAATGCAATCTATACACTAGGGGGAGAACTCTTGGGGGTATGTAGGATGGAAAAGGACCTGGGGTCCTAGAAGATGATAGGCTCAGCAATGGCATGCAATGCCAAGCTGCTGCTAACAAAGCAAACAGAATATTGACATGCATTAAAAAAGGAATTAACTCCAGAGATAAAGCGATAATTCTCCCACTCTACAAGACTCTGGTCCGGTCACAACTGGAATATGCTGTCCTGTTTTGGGCACCAGTCTCCAGGAAGGATGTACTGGAAATGGAGCCAGTACAAAGAAGGGCTACAAAGCTAATAAAAGGTCTGGAGGATATTAGTCATGAAGAAAGGTTGCGAGCATGGAACTTATTCTCTCTGGAGAAGAGACGCTTGAGAGGGGATATAATTTCAATTCACAAATACTGTACTGGTGACCCCACAATAGGGATAAAACTTTTTTGTGGAAGGGAGTTTAACAAGACACGTGGCCACTCATTAAAATTAGAAGAAAAGGGGTTTAACCTTAAACTACGTAGAGGGTTCTTTACTGTAAGAACGTCAAGGATGTGGAATTCCCTTCCACAGGCAGTGGTTTCAGCGGGGAGCATCCATAGTTTAAAAAAATTATTAGATAAGCACCTGAACGAGCACAACATACAGGGATATACAATGTAATACTGACATATAATCACACACTTAGGTTGGACTTGATGGACTTGTGCCTTTTTTCAACCTCACCTACTATGTAACTATGTAACTATATCATGATGAGAAAAAAATTGTAACCAAGCAAAAAACGCGCCCCTTTTGGGTTCCCACCACTGCGCTAAATACAAAATATACCTAAAAATTGTGTAAATGAAATTAAAGCTGCCACTTTAAACCAAGATAAATCCCATGATTAAGTCATTGTGACGAAACATGTCGGGGCTTGGCTGTACGGCAACCATCTGAGTCAGCGTGGGACGTAGGACGTGCTGAGCCAAGTCAGGAAGCGGAAATCCAAGCCCGAGGAGCGAAGTGTAGTGAGTGGTGGTGAGATTTCATCCGCACACCTCAGGTCCACCGTGACCTTAATGCATTGGTGTTGGGCAGTGAAGGGTTAGTGTGTGGGTGTGGCGCTGTCCTAATTCATAGAAATACTTGGTAAATCGTGTGTAGCCAAATCCCATATGTAAAGTCGCATATAAAGTATAAACCAAAATTGCAAATAAAAAATTCAACAAAAAAAAAAACCAAACATAAAACAGCAGAGTGACCCCCTTTGGAGTGTGTAGGTGTAACGTTGTCCTAGTGGAGAAAAAAGTGGAGAAAATGGAAAAAATGGAAACAATGGAAGAAATCGCATAAAGGACTGCTGCCTCCACAGATGTGATTTCCACCAAGGTGGAAAAAACAGAAGGTAAGTGAAGGGTTAGTGTGTGGGTGTGGCGCTGTCCTAATTCATAGAAATACTTGGTAAATCGTGTGTAGCCAAATCCCATATGTAAAGTCGCATATAAAGTATAGACCAAAATTGCAAATAAAAAATTCAACGAAAATAAAACCAAACATAAAACAGCAAAGTGACCCCCTTTGGAGTGTGTAGGTGTTATGTTGTCCTAGTTTAAAAAATACTTTGTAAGTCGTGTGTAGCCAAATCCCATATGCAAAGTCGCATGTAAATTATAAACAAAATATGAACAAAATCGCATATAGCAAATTTAACGGCTAGTTTGGCCCCCTTTGAATTGGGGGAGGGGGGAAGGGGAACAGGGGATGAAATCAAAAAATGACTTTAGCCAAAACTATTCCATCCGCATAAAAACCCCATATAGTGATTGATTTAAAAGACAAACATAACATTGCTGAATAATTACATAGGTTAAATCGTGACTAGTGCTCAGTGCAACTTAAGTGAAAAACTTGACATCTTTGTAAAACAAGGCAGATATTTGTATTAATCTTGGTGATCAGGTGCTCGTGTCTTGTGATCATGCGGACATTTACCAGCTTCTTTAACCCCTGCGGGAGTAATGCGCAGTCACAGTGTATGCCACTGTGCAGCAATCCACAGGCTGTTTCTGGGTCACGGTGACGTTTTAGGCAGCTTCTTTAACCCCTGCGGGGGTAATGCGCAGTCACAGTGTATGCCACTGTGCGGCAATCCACAGGCTGTTTCTGGGTCACGGTGACGTTTTAGGCATAAGAGAAGAAAGAGGGGATTCCATAGCGTAAAACCATAAAACACTCTTTATTGAACGCAGATGACAGAATGGTACTCACATTTTTTATTTGCAATTTTGGTTTATACTTTATATGCGACTTTACATATGGGATTTGGCTACACACGATTTACCAAGTATTTCTATGAATTAGGACAGCACCATACCCACACACTAACCCTTCACTTACCTTCTGTTTTTTCCACCTTGGTGGAAATCACATCTGTGGAGGCAGCAGTCCTTTATGAGATTTCTTCCATTGTTTCCATTTTTTTCCACTTTCTTCACTTTTTTAATTTTCTGTTCCGTTGCGCGGATACACCACTCATATTTCATGCATTGGTGTTGGGCGTTCACACTGGAGAGTTTGATGTGACGTTGCTGTGATTTATTGCTCGTTTTAAAGAGATTTGTGTGAGTTTAATGATTGAAGTGTACACAGTGGCTATTAAATTTGGTTATACGTTACTACACTATTAGTGCATTTTTCATTTACATGTGGATTGAACCTGTATATACACGGATGGATTGTGGATTACTCGTTTAAACCTACCTGCAAGGTTTATCACGCCTATTTGTCAAAACACGAGAGTGTGAGGCATATTTGTCTGGTGAGTTTTGAATCTGACGGGAGAGGAATCACTGGCACGTGTGGTTTGGTGGATAATTTAAAGAAGACTGCACATTGAACCTGTATATACATGGATGGATTGTGGATTACTCGTTTAAACCTACCTGCAAGGTTTATCACGCCTATTTGCCAAAACACGAGAATGTGAGGCATATTTGTCTGGTGAGTTTTGAATCTGACCGGAGAGGAATCACTGGCATGTGTGGTTTGGTGGATAATTTAAAGAAGACTGCACATCCACGTTGTTCATCAGTTTAAGGACTTTTTGCACATATTCAGCACTTTCATTATTTGGCACAGGGTGATCTGTGCGATACTATTACAAGTATTTATGTTATAGGTCTGTGCAAATGGACATTCACTTTATCACAGTTTAAGTGTCACTGTAGCGCCGCTTATATTAATTTTCTTTAGTAGTATTTCATGATGAGTTGGTCATAACACTAAGATTTCTTACATACATTTTAGGACAAGATACAAAACAGGTGCTCCCAGCAGAGCAGAGATTTTTAAGGTGTCAATAACTTTCAAAATCAAGACAGGTTAACATTTTAATGTTTTATTACATCATTTAAAAGTATATAAAAAGAAAACAAACAAATGGGAAAACCATTTAAAAAATGTTGAAAATGCAATGGATCGTTTCATCTTAGATATTTACGAACATGATCTATAGTAAATGGTAACTGTGGAATGATAATCCCAATAATCCCTACATGTTTCACCAAGTATTAGGCTTCTTCATGGGATGTATATTACCATGCCTAAACAAATAAATGAAGGTACAAAGATAAATATACACATAGACAATACTCATAAATAAACATTGTATAAAGATTTGATTATTCAAAATCCAAAAATATTACAAAAAAAATAACATATTAATATGTGAGGAATAAAAAACAAAATCTGTTGCGCTTAATATGATGTACAATAAAAGCTGCTGACATAAAAAATTGCTGGATACAATTAAGGAGATATTAGGAGGAGTGGTGCAGTGCTACAAAATAAGTCTAAATGTCCCCATAAAGGTAAAAATAACAATAGCTGAACAAAGTCCTCTTCATCAGAAGGAAGTGGTGACACTCTGTTTATCGGGATCCATAATGGAAGGACACTCAAAAAGGAGATGTAAACACCATCACCAACACCCAAACAAACTGACCCTTACCATCAGTGTATGGGTTATACATGTGTGTAGAAAACGCGAGAGGCAATCTTCCTGGGATAGACCAACGATCCTCCAATGGAGTAGCATAAACATATTCCTTTCCCTCTAAACTAAATGGAAGGCTTTAGGTCTCCTCCTTGTGACAGGATTAAGAGCCAGGTATAGTCCAGTGGGTAGATGCGCCTCAAGAATTGTGGTATATGGGGAGTAAAGAGAAAACGCTCATTGCACAAATTCCATCAAAAAGGATAATTTATTGTATAAAAAGTAAAAGTCACTCACATTTCATAGGACGGTACAAAGCAGTATGAAGCGTCTAGCTCTTCTAACCACAAAGATGGCCGCCGTGTCACCGTCCAACCGCATCTTGCGTCACCAGTCTCTAGTCGCCCAACATTTCGTCATCAACATGCGTCGTCAGGGGCGTGGTTATGACACAAACAGACGTGTATTTATAGGAGCAGGAAAATTAGACAGGCGGAAATCAGAGAACAGGAAGTGTGAACTTCTGACCCGGAAATGATATATCTCCAAAGGGATTTGTATATATAATAACAATACTGAATTTAAAGTAAATGACTTAAATGTAGGATTTAAAATATCTCCTAAACAAATCGTAATAAGGAATAATTAAAAAGGGTGATCATTATTCAAATTGTAGAGACGGAGCAGCGGTGGTTATAGGAGGTGGCAGCATCTTGTGGCTGAAGTGCAAACTTACATATGGAAAATGAGTACACAATTCATATTGTGGTTATTAAGGATGAGCTCCGGTGTGTTCGCATGGCGCACGTGCCGAGCCCGCCAGGAAGTCGGCACGGCGCAGCGCTAATCACAGGCAGGGAGACATTTCCCGATCTCTGCAGCCGCACATCGGGAAATGTCTCACTGCTTGTGATTAGCGCTGCCCCGTGCCGACTTCCTGGCGGGCTCGGCACGTGCGCCATGCGAACACGCCGGAGCTCATCCCTAGTGGTTATAGGAGGTGGCGGCATCTTGTGGCTGATGTGCAAACTGACATATGGAAAATAAGTACACAATTCATATCAGTGGGTACCATGTAGTGAAGAGGAGCGACCGACCCCACCACATGATATCCTTGAAAATTGAAAAAGAAAAATTAAACATTAAAAAATACAATAAATGAAAGAAAAAAAGAGGAAAAATAAAAGATACAAAGATAAATATAAAAATAAATATAAAATTAAACAAGGGAGGAAAGCCTAGCTATTGCTAATGAAGGCGTCCAAGTCCCATTCCACATTCATCCCATATGGAAAATATGTCCGGGCTTGATATATCCATTTAGTCTCTAGCTGAGAGACTCCTCTAGTCATGTTGCTTCCCCTCCAATGACCAGAAAACTTGTCTATTCCCAAAAACATGGTGCCCTTTGGATTACAATCGTGTTTCAAAGCGTAGTGCTTGGATAGACTATGCTTGGGGAATCCCCTTTTGATATTGTCAACATGTTCTTTGAGTCTGATATGCAGCTTTCGAATGGTGCGCCCTATATACTGAAGCCCACAAGGGCAAATAACAATATACACTACATGCTTAGTAGTGCATGTAATGAAGGGTTTTATCCTAAATATTTCCTGGGTAGAAGTGGATTGGAAGGAATCTATTTTCCTACGTGTATTGGTATTCAGCTTACAGATCGGACATCTTCTACAAGGAAAAAAAAAACCATCTCATGAAAGAAAGAAATCTGCTTGGGTGGATTAATGACATTAGGAGCTACTTGTAACCTCAATGGGGGAGCTCCCCTATAAACCATACGAGGTAGGTCGGGCAAATCGGGACCCAGAACCCAGTCATCTTTCAAAACTTTCCAATGCCTTTGAATTATTATTATTATTTTTTTTGAATCTCATAATATTGGTTGGAATAGGCAGTAATAAACGAGAATTTAAAAAAAGTGTCTTGAACCTTAGTTTTTACAGTTAACAAGTCCTCCCTATTTTTCTCTTTTGCAACGTTAAATGCCTCATTCAAGACGTCTACTGAGTAACCCTTTTCAAGAAATCGCTGCCTAAGGATAGAGGCTTCAGACACAAAGTCCTCAGTATTGGTGCAATTACGCTTCAACCTCAGGAACTGGCTCTTAGGTACTGATCCCAACCAGGCCTTATGGTGACAGCTTTTAGTGTCTATTAAGCCGTTGCGATCTGTGGCCTTAAAATAGGTGGAGGTGATAATTATACCTTCATTAACTCTAATCCTAAGGTCAAGAAAGTGTAACTCAGTAGTGCTAGCCTCAAATGAAAGGGCAATACCTCTATCATTGGTATTTAGGCCGGCAATGAACTCTGATAGGGACTCAGAGCTGCCATCCCATAGGAGGAGAATGTCGTCTATGTATCTTTTCCAGAACACCAGCTCTGCTCTGGGTTCTTGATAGACGACATCCTCCTCCCACTTGGCCATAAAGAGGTTGGCCATGCTTGGGGCAAACTTAGCCCCCATAGAGATATAAGGATGGGGTGGTTGGCGCTACCCTGAAAGTCTGTGTATACCAGGAGGGTATGTGAACAGGAAGGGAAATGATGTAATATATATGATTGTGTGGCAGAGAAGTGTCTACACCTAGCATTAATGCGCTATCTCAAATAAGTAATAATAAAAGTAAGTGTACCATCCAGGGATAAGTATACCGTAGCTTATATACAGATGTGATATACCAGATAAAAATACATATGAACCACTTTTGAAGAGAGTGCTGTGCTTGATCATACAAAATTCACCATACAGATCCCTTCGGATGTATATACATGTATACCGTGAACAAATTAGAAAAAAATAGAAAAAAATAGAAAAAATCACCACACAGGCTAGATTATCCAGCCCTAAATTAGAACTCATAAATAAAATCCATGTGTATATAAAAATAGATAAAAAATATAATATATATCCAAAAAACAAACGAAGTCCCACAGTGTAGAAAAAATAATAATAATGCAACCAATTGTAAATTGCAAAGGAGTAGTGTCCAGTTCTTCAAAGTGACTTCAGTGCTCAGCAGCAAACAGTGACTGGTAGTGCTCCCCCCGTCAGATCCCCACTCACTAGAAGACGGAACCCCTACAGGGGTAGTGGGCGTTTATGGATGACCATAGATAGAAGTCCTCCTCCACTCTTATCAGTGTCCTGTCTATGGGTCTATCGATCTCCCGCAGCTGACTCTCCTCAATCAGGCTGTCTCAGCTGTCTCCATTCATTCAGGGGTGAATACTTCAGTCAGTCCTTACCAAGCCGTCACTTCACATTCTGGTCCTGGAGATTTGTGTGTGATCCCTCTGTGTGCACTGCTGGATGCTGAGTCCTGTCACAAGGAGATGAATGGACAGCTGCACGGACCTATCGCTCCCTGTCTGCCCTGAGCCGTTCATTCAGTGATGGCTTGGTAAGAACTGACTGAAGTATTCACCCCTGAATGAATGGAGACAGCTGAGACAGCCTGATTGAGGAGAGTCAGCTGCGGGAGACCGATAGACCCATAGACGGGACACTGATAATAGTGGAGGAGGACTTCTATCTATGGTCATCCATAAACGCCCACTACCCCTGTAGGGATTCCGTCTTCTGGTGAGTGGGGATCTGACGGGGGGAGCACTACCAGTCACTGTTTGCTGCTGAGTGCTGAAGTCACTTTGAAGAACTGGACACTACTCCTTTGCAATTTACAATTGGTTGCATTATTATTATTTTTTCTACACTGTGGGACTTCGTTTGTTTTTTGGATATATATTATATTTTTTATCTATTTTTATATACACATGGAATTTATTTATGAGTTCTAATTTAGGGCTGGATAATCTAGCCTGTGTGGTGATTTTTTCAAATTTTTTCTAATTTGTTCACGGTATACACATATATACATCCGAAGGGATCTGTATGGTGAATTTTGTATGATCACGCACAGCACTCTCTTCAAAAGTGGTTCATATGTATTTTTATCTGGTATATCACATCTGTATATAAGCCACGGTATACTTATCCCTGGATGGTACACTTACTTTTATTTTTACTTATTTGAGATAGCACATTAATGCTAGGTGTATAGTGTAGACACTTCTCTGCCACACAATCATATATATTACATAATTTTCCTTCCTGTTCATATACCCTCCTGGTATACACACACTTTCAGGGTAGCGCCAACCACCCCATCCTTATATCTCTATACGTTTAAGTCCCCTAGGGGACCTACAGGGGGGGCTGCAACCCGTCTTGTCCTGAGCGCGGAGCTTATTATTTATTTAAACTTAGCCCCCATGGCCACACCCCTATTCTGCAGATAATAAGAGCCATCATGCCAAAAATAGTTGTGTTGCATGGCATAGTCCAATAAACTCAAAATAATGGTTGTCTGTTTATTCTGAAGGGTATCCCTCTTCAAAAAGTGCTCTACTGCTTCCTTCCCATGATTTTGCCATATGATAGTATAAAGTGAAGCAACGTCCGCAGTTGCAAGTATGTGAGAATCTTTCCACTGTATACTCTTAAGCTCATTGATCACTTGCGTGGAGTCTCTTAGGTAGGAGGGGGTCCCAACCACAAGAGGCTGCAAAAAATGGTCCACATATTTGCCCACCCTGGAAGTAACCGAGTTGATGCCACTGACTATCGGCCTTCCAGGGGGGCAAATGGGATCCTTGTGAACTTTGGGTAAGTAGTAGATCACTGGGATTCTAGGGGCTGAGGGTATGAGAAAAGCTTTTTCTTTTTTCAAAATAATTCCCTGTTTGAAACCCTCATCAACCACCCTAACCAACTCCTTCTTATACTGGGAGGTTGGATTGCCTCGCAAGGGGATCTTGATCCAAGAGTAGCCTAGACATTTCTTTGTCATAGGCCTCTTTTTCCAAGATCACAATACCCCCCCCTTTGTCGGCTGGCCGCACAATAATATCAACACGGTCTTTGAGTTGTTCTAAACCCTTTTAAAATGTATATTACCTCCTACTCTTCTTGATTTGTAAGGCTAGTAGGTCCTTGTTGACTAATTCTCTGAAAACAGAAATGGCCGGGGCCTGTTGTACCGGGGGATTAAATAATGAGGCATTCCTTAAATTGGATTGCCTAATCCCTGTAGAGACAGCTACATTAGGGCGAGAGGGATTAGTCATAAAATGGCGCTGGACGTTCATTTTCCGAATGAATTTTTGAACGTCTATAAAGGTTTCAAACTTATTTAAGGGCTTCGGGGGGGGCAAATTTCAGTCCATGATTTAAGACATGTTTCTCCTCGTTAGAGAGAATGGCCTTACTTAAATTAAAGAGTCCAGTGTCCCTTATGTGCACTTCCTTTTTTGCACGGACCCGCCTCCCTCCTCTGGTGCCCCTTTTAGATCTAGTACCCTTTTGTTTTGATTGGCTTCAGGAAAAAAATTACTTCCATATCCTCCCCAGGCAACTCCATCACTCCTTGGATGAGTAGGCCCTAGGGGGTAATGTTGTTGTTGCCACCCATTATCCCTGGTCGGCGTTCGAGGGGGGTAACCTTGTTGTGGATAATAGGGGGGACCCCAGTTGTCAAGACAATCAGTGATTAACCTATCATCTCTGCATGGACTATCCAGTCCACGCAGTGGGTCAAAGCGATTGTGAACCACCGTGGGGAACTGGTTATGGGGTACAAGTTGTCCACCTTTCTTGCGTCCACCCCCCTATTTTTGGGACCTCCTTTGAAAGGCAACCTTTGTGGGGGTAAATGATTAGAAACTGGAAGCAATTGAGGTAGGGCCTGCAATGGATTTAGGACATTCCCTTGGGAAGAAGGTATCCCACCTGCAACTCTAATCCCAGAATTCATATAAAGACTTTCCATGGTATTAGATTGCCATTTGAAAACAGTTTTGCTCTTATAATCGATAACATCGCTCTGATATTTTTTCTTTTTCTTATTCCTTTGCTCTAACTCCTCTTTTTCAAGGTGTTTTTTTTAAAGATCAGATCTTTTTTTATAGTCATCATTGTCCTTGAATGGATTCAAATTTTCTTTAATAACACCAATCTCACCATCCAACTTGAGGATTTTCTGCTGTTTTTTCTTTTTTTGTTTACAAACTTTTTTATTAGTTACAAAAAATGGTACAGAGCAATTTGACAAATATCAAGAGAAATATATAGAAACGTAAATAGTCATACAAGAGATTATATTTATGTTTACAGTGGTGGTACATTTTAGTGCATACAATTCAAGTGTTTTTTTTTTTTTTTTAATTTTTTATGAATAGTAGATACAAAAAATCACCTAATCCAAAGTTATAAATTGATTTGCATGAGTGAACCAAGGATTCCATTTTTTATCAAATGTATGTTTTGAGTTATTTAGTTACATAGTTACATAGTTACATAGTTACATAGTAGGTGAGGTTGAAAAAAGACACAAGTCCATCAAGTCCAACCTATGTGTGTGATTATGTGTCAGTATTACATTGTATATCCCTGTATGTTGCGGTCATTCAGGTGATTATCTAATAGTTTCTTGAAGCTATCAATGCTCCCCGCTGAGACCACCGCCTGTGGAAGGGAATTCCACATCCTTGCCGCTCTTACAGTAAAGAACCCTCTACGTAGTTTAAGGTTAAACCTCTTTTCTTCTAATTGTAATGAGTGGCCACGAGACTTATTAAACTCTCTTCTGTGAAAAAGTTTTATCCCTATTGTGGGGTCACCAGTACAGTATTTGTAAATTGAAATCATATCCCCTCTCAAGCGTCTCTCCTCCAGAGAGAATAAGTTCAGTGCTTGCAACCTTTCCTCATAACTAAGATCCTCCAGACCCTTTATTAGCTTTGTTGCCCTTCTTTGTACTCGCTCCATTTCCAGTACATCCTTCCTGAGGACTGGTGCCCAGAACTGGATAGCATACTCCAGGTGCGGCCGGACCAGAGCCTTGTAGAGTGGGAGAATTATTGTTTTATCTCTTGTGTTGATCCCCCTTTTAATGCATGCCAATATTCTGTTTGCTTTATTAGCAGCAGCTTGGCATTGCATGCCATTGCTGAGCCTATCATCTACTAGGACCCCCAGGTCCTTTTCCATCCTAGATTCCCCCAGAGGTTCTCCCCAGTGTATAGATTGCATTCATATTTTTGCCACCCAAATGCATTATTTTATATTTTTCTACATTGAACCTCATTTGCCATGTAGTCACCCACCCCATTAATTTGTCCAGGTCTTTTTGCAATGTTTCTACATCCTGCGGAGAAGTTATTGCCCTGCTTAGCTTAGTATCGTCTGCAAATACAGAGATTGAACTGTTTATCCCATCCTCCAGGTCATTTATAAACAAATTAAATAGGATTGGTCCCAGCACAGAACGCTGGGGAACCCCACTACCCACCCCTGACCATTCTGAGTACTCCCCATTTATCACCACCCTCTGAACTCGACCTTGTAGCCAGTTTTCAATCCATGTACTCACCCTATGGTCCATGCCAACGGACCTTATTTTGTACAGTAAACGTTTATGGGGAACTGTGTCAAATGCTTTTGCAAAATCCAGATACACCACATCTATGGGCCTTCCTTTATCTAGATGGCAACTCACCTCCTCATAGAAGGTTAACAGATTGGTTTGGCAAGAACGATTCTTCATGAATCCATGCTGATTACTGCTAATGATATCATTCTTATTACTAAAATCTTGTATATAGTCCCTTATCATCCCCTCCAAGAGTTTACATACTATTGATGTTAGGCTAACTGGTCTGTAATTCCCAGGGATGTATTTTGGGCCCTTTTTAAATATTGGTGCTACATTGGCTTTTCTCCAATCAGCTGGTACCATTCCAGTCAATAGACTGTCTGTAAAAATTAGGAACAACGGTCTGGCAATCACTTGACTGAGTTCCCTAAATACCCTTGGATGCAAGCCATCTGGTCCCGGTGATTTATTAATGTTAAGTTTCTCAAGTCTAATTTTAATTCTGTCCTCTGTTAACCATGGAGGTGCTTCCTGTGTTGTGTCAAGGGGATAAACACTGCAGTTTTGGTTACTGAAGCCCCCCGATTCACTCGTGAAGACTGAGGAGAAGAATAAATTCAATACCTTCGCCATCTCCCCATCCTTTGTAACCAGATGTCCTTCCTCATTCTTTATGGGGCCAATATGGTCTGTCCTCCCTTTTTTACTGTTTACATACTTAAAGAATTTCTTGGGATTTTTTTTGCTCTCCTCCGCTATGTGTCTTTCATGTTCTATCTTAGCCGTCCTAATTGCACCCTTACATTTCTTGTTGCATTCTTTATAAAGTCTGAATGCTGAGGATGATCCCTCAACCTTGTATTTTTTGATGGCCTTCTCCTTTGATTTTATATACATTTTTACATTGGAGTTAAGCCATCCAGGATTTTTGTTCGCTCTTTTAAATTTATTACCCAATGGGATACATTTGCTAATGTCCTTATTTAATATGCTCTTAAAGCAAACCCATCTCTCCTCCGTATTCTTTGTTCCTAATATTTTATCCCAATTTATGCCTTTTAGCAAGGTTTGTAGTTTAGGGAAGTTGGCTCTTTTGAAATTCAGTGTCTTTGTGTTCCCTCCATGTTTCCTATTTGTGTGATTTATACTGAAACTAATTGACCTGTGATCGCTGTTACCTAAATTGCCCCGTATTTCTACATCCGTGATCAGGTCTGTATTGTTGGTAATCAGTAGATCCAGTAATGTTTTATTTCTAGTTGGTGCGTCTACCATCTGACCCATAAAATTGTCCAGCAAGACATTAAGGAACTGGCAAGCCTTAAATGAATGCGCGGTTCCCTCCGCCCAGTCTATGTCTGGATAATTAAAATCCCCCATTATGATAACACTTCCCATCCTTGCTGCTAATCCAATTTGTGATAGGAGATCTGTCTCCACTACCTCCCTCAGGTTAGGGGGCCTATAGCATACTCCCAGTATTATTTTCCCCTTAGCTTCATCCCTTTGGAGCTCTACCCATAAGGATTCCACCTCCTCTCTAGCTCCCTCAGTGATGTCATCTCTCACATTCGCTTGTACATTATTCTTGATATATAGGCATACCCCTCCCCCTTTTTTACCCTCTCTATCCTTGCAGTATAGGGTATACCCTTGAATGTTTGCCAGCCAATCATGAGAGCTGTTGAACCAGGTCTCTGAAATTCCCACAAAATCCAAATCCTCTTTGTACAACAGTATCTCTAGTTCACACATCTTGTCCACCATGCTCCTGGCATTGGGGAACATGCCACATAGTTTGGACCGGTCGCATATTGTCCTCATATTGGGTGTTTCGAGATTGCAACTAGGACTTGCTACTATACTCACCTTGTGTTTTTGTGCTTTGGTTAACCTACCACTAATGCCCCCAATACTACCCTCTGGAATATCTTCCGCGCTGGCTATCTCTGTCTCTGGACCCTCCCCCCATCGCCTAGTTTAAAAACCCCTCTAACTTTTTGGCCATCTTCATTCCCAGCAGATCTGCACCCTCCTCATTTAGGTGCAGCAGTCCGTCCCTTCTATAGTACCGGTTACTGACTGAGAAGTCGGCCCAGTCCTCCAGGAACTCAAACCCCTCCTTACTACACCAGCTCTTCAGCCACTTGTTTACTTCCCTAATCTCCCTCTGCCTTTCTGGTGTGGCTCAATGTACCGGTAGTATTCCTGAAAATACTACCTTGGAGGTCCTTTTCCTCAATTTAGCTCCTAAGTTCCTAAAATCGTTCTTTAGGACACTCCATCTGCCTCTGACTTTGCCATTGGTGCCAACGTGCACCATGACAGCCGAGTCTTCCCCAGCCCCTCCCAGTAATCTGTCCACAAGATCCGTGATGTGCCGAACCCGAGCGCCCGGTAGACAACATACTGTTCGGCGCTTCAGGTCTTGGTTACAGATTGCCCTCTCTGTCCTTCTAAGAATTGAGTCCCCTACCACCAGAATCTGTCTTTCCTTTCCCTTTGCTGCCCCCCCCCCCACTCTCACTGGAGGAGTTCTTCCCCTGGCAGCTAGGAGAGTCCCTCAGCTCCAGCAGTGCTGGTCCCTGACTGGTTTCACCAATGTCACTCAATGGAGCGTACTTATTGGGATGCTCCAGTCCTGGATCGGCCTCCCTGGCACTTCCCCCTCTACCCCTCCTGACTGTCACCCATCTACTCTTTGCTAGTGCCTGCACCTCTTTGTCTCCACCCGCCTCTGTGCTGGCCCCTGCCGGCACCTTCCGTGTACGTTCCTGGCTCTGCTTTAGTATGGAGGGACTTCTCAGTGCTGACAGTTGCTTCCCCAGATTCAGAACCTGGGCTTCCAGGGAAACAATGTGCTTACATTTTGCACAGCAGTATTCGCCTTCGATCGGATGATCAAGGAACGCATACATGCAGCAAGATGTACAAAGAGTCGTCTCTCCACACCCGCCAGGCATTGTACCTATTAAATTTAGTGAGGATTTGGGGATTTTACCCTGTCCAAATTACCTAACAGCTAGCTTCCTGGCACTAATACTCAAGACAATACACAGGTACACAACAAGACAATACCCAGGTACTCATTTAGGGTATGAAATATTTTTTCCATAAGAAGAATATTGTTGATTCTTGTTTTAAGTTGGGATAAGGGTAGTGAGGAAGATTTCCAGTGGTATGCAATGAGCCAGAGTATGGCAACACATATTGTGTGGACCAGTCTCATATGAAAAGAATTTAGACCAATGATAGGTGTGAGTAAAAGACAGTTGGAAGGAGTGAGGATAACATTGTTTGTTGAAATAATGGATGCGAAACTTTCAAGTTGTTTCCATATCTGGGAGACTTTTTCACAGTTCCAAAAAATATGGGTAAATGAACCTGTGGAGATACAACCTCTAAAGCATGTATGTGGTATTGTTGGGAAAATAGTACGAAGTTTGGCAGGAGTATAATACCAACGTGTAAAGAGCTTAATTGCTGTCTCCCTTATTGTAATTGATCTTGTGCATTTAAGAAGATTGGAAATGCAGTCGGACCAATTTTCGAGAGATAAAGTGATTTCACATTCTTGTTCCCATTTAAGCATATACTGTAGGTATGTTTGTCTGGACTGTTAGTATTGATCAGATTTGAATACATTTCTGAAAATAAGCCTGCTGCTCTGGGAGAGTTAACACAAATTTTTTCGTAAAATGAGTGTGAAATAATGGAAGAAACTTGAAAGTAAGTAGTATAGAAGTGTCTAATTTGTAAAAATCTTCTGAATTCACTATCAGAAGTCTTATATTTTTCTTTTATGCCCCGTACACACGGTCGGACTTTGTTCAGGCATTCCGACAACAAAATCCTAGGATTTTTTCCGACGGATGTTGGCTCAAACTTGTTTTGTCTACACACGGTCGCACAAAGTTGTCGGAATTTCCGATCACCAACCACGCGGTCATGTACACCACGTACAACGAGACTAGAAAAGGTCAGTTCAGAACCAAGCGCGGCACCCTTTGGGCTCCTTTTGCTAATCTCGTGTTAGTAAAAGTTTGGTGAGAGACGATTCGCGCTTTTTCAGACTCGTGGCTTTCAGATCGTTTTCTGCCGTTCAGTTTGTGCTTGTGGGTTTGTATCTGCTCTTCAGTGCGTGCAGCAAGTTCCGCGTGACTTTAATTAGTCATTGTATTCTTGTTCGTTCGTTACTGTTTTTCAGGTCGCTCTTCACAGGCCTTTCTGTTCTTCAGTGCGTTCTGTTACTTCGTTCTGAGCAGCCGACCGTTTTCTAGCCATGTTGCGTATGCGTACTCCTCGTAGAGTTTGTGCTGTGCGGGGGCTTGGTGTTGGGGTCCTGACCTTGACACAAGTCCAGTCCATGAACAGGGTGGGGAGGAGTTCATGGACCAAGAATTGGTTGCTTCAGCGTGACCAGGTCTGCCTTTGCTCCGTGAGATCCATGAGAATAATCCTGATGATTTCAGGAACTTTCTCAGGATGACGGACCCCGTGTTTCACCATCTGTTGGCTTCGCTGACCCCTTATATTAGCAGGCAGGATACCTGCATGAGGCAAGCCATCATTCTGGAGCAGAGGTTGGTCGCTACCCTGCGGTATTTGGCGACAGGGAGAAGTCTGCAGGACTTAAAGTTCTCAACAGGCATCTCCCCCAGGCTCTGGGTATCATCATCCCAGAGACCTGTTCTGCCATCATCCAGGTCCTGCAGAAGGAGTATATGAAGGTAAGATTTTTATCCTTTAATATCACATTTTATTGTATTTAATGTTTGCTAATATATTGTATTTCTTTCCTCATTCCCTAATTACCATGATTGGAATATGCTGTGAATGTGCCCTTTGTTCTCATGCATGCTGGATTTTAATGTAATTATTATTTTAGGTCCTTCATACATATTTGCCCTTCAATAACCTCCCCAGCATGGTGTCTCCAGGCCTATATTCACCTCATGTAGTCACTTAACAATGTATTTTTTCTGCTCCATAGTAGTGCTTTACCCCAAACACCCCCTAAAATGTTTTGAAATGTTATTTTTGCTTTAAATTCTGGCAGAGTGCCAGAGGCTTTTTTTTGGTGGTGTCCCCAAATAATTTTTAGTAACCCTCCCTCCCCCAACTGCTAAGTCAGCTGATCCCAATTCTCTATCCTCAATCATCTATCTGCTGACTTTGTCAAACCCATACACACTATACCCATCTCTTTAGTGCTCAGATTTATGGATGAATTCTCCAAAGCATGTAGTGCAAGGGCCTGCCTGTATACTTTCAAATGGTACTGTTTAAAGTTTTTGTATCCTATTATCTTGCTAGGTAATAGCAGAATGTCCAAATGTGCTCAAATGTGTACAGTGTGTATTTATATCTTTGTATTATGACACTTCTTACCTGTCCAGTGGGCTGCCAATAGTGTAACTAAGGAGGGGCTGTTCCCAGTAATACCCTGTATTTAGGCATTCATCTCTCAATGAAGTGAAGAGGGTTACCTGTCCAAGATTTCCACACACCCCCTATAATGTTAGAAAAGGCCCATGAGAGTGTGGGAGGGGGAATAGTATAAGTATACCTTATACTTTGGCGTTGTTAAATTCCCCTTAATAAATGCTATCTGGAGGTTGCCCCATAATGTTTGTGCCTAATCTGCTTGCCATGTTTCTGAGCAAAAATAGTAATGTTTTATTTTTTCCCTCAACAGTTTCCTTCCACGCCACAGGAATGGCAGACTGTGGCCTCCCACTTTGCCCAGCGGTGGGACTTTCCTAACTGCGGAGGGGCAATTGATGGGAAACACGTCCACAACGTCCCACCACCCAACTCGGGGTCGTACTATTTCAACTATAAGGGGTTCAATAGTATAGTGATGTTGGCGGTGGTATCGGCTACTTACGACTTCCTGTATGTGGACGTGGGGAAGAATGGCCGGATGTCCGATGGTGGAGTCATCGCCCAGACGGAGTTCTACAGGCGTCTCCAGAATGGCAGCTTGGACTTGCCAGCTCCAGAGGACAATGTGGAAGGACTCCCATTCGTGTTCGTTGCTGATGAAGTGTTTGCGCTGGGGGACCACCTGATGCGGCCATTCCCGATGAGGACCCTCACCCCGGAACAGAGGGTTTTTAATTACCGGCTGGCCAGAGCCCGAAGAGTGGTGGAGAACACATTTGGAATCCTGGCCAGCCGGTTCCGCCTATTTATGACACCCATCCATATGGCAGAGTATAAACTGAACCATATTATACTGGCGTGCTGTATTCTCCATAACTTTTTAAGGAAACATTTGGCCAACTATGCTGGCTCAGTTTGGCCTGAGGCCGGAGTGATACCTGAAACACTGACGGCGCTTGAAAGTGGCCGTCCTGGCTTGCCCTCCCTGAGTGCCCGTGATGTCCGGTTACGCTACCTGGAGTTCTTTGCGGGTAGCTGGGCTATCAATATGCCAGCAAATATGTGAAGCCTTTTTCTATTAAAAAAAAAAAGAACTTCTTTGTGGACATTTACTGCTTGTGTTTGTTTTAGCTGACCCTGACAGAAATGTGTTGAGTCCAGAAAATGACGTGATTGTGTAACCTTATACAAAGCACTGTTGGCTGTTATTTACTAAATGCAAAAACACATTTCACTACAAGTGCAGTTGCAACTGCACTGAAACTGCACTTGTAGTGCCAAGAGGATTTGCCCTTAGTAAATAACCCCCATTTTCTCTGAAAACACCAATGACATCACCCCAAAAGTGTTGTAGTGTTGAGACAATAATCCACACATTCTTGCTTAACAAACTTTTTTATACCTGCACAATCACATGTGCATTTACCAAAGGTTTTTAAAACAAACCAACATGTTTGTTGTATAACAATTTTTGGGGTAGCATTATCAAAAATAGAAATGTCCATTTACGAGAAAACAGGCCTGTGTAAAAGCAACAAGAAAGACACAACTTACTTACTTACAAACGTCACATTTGGTAGAACTTGAAGGCAATATCAGACATGAGTATTTAGGAACTGTGTTTGATATTGCGTTCATATGGGGTGAAGTCACCCCAGGAAAAGCCAAATTTGGAAGATGCACACCAATTTACCAATGTCAACATGTGCGACCTGCCATCACGGGGGATCAATGGACGTGTTTTGGGGGAGCAAGCCCTTCCTCTCAGCTACTTTATTATTGAGGAAGGGGTTGCACCCCCAAAACACGTCCATTGATCTCCCGTGATGGCAGATAGCACATGTTGGCATACTGTGTGCATCCTCCAAATTTGGCTTTGTGAAAAATTACAAAAACATTTTGCACATTGTAGCACACAAAAGAAGAAAGTGATTTGGAGGGGTTTTAAACTCGCCCCAAAACATCAATGATGTTTTTATTTTTTGGAATAACATCATTGATGTTTTTCTTGATGTTTTCCAATTGTAAATGACACCCCATGATCTCCCCGATCAGGAGCTGGGCACTTTTGGATGTGAAAGGATCTGGATCCACAACATCACGATCACCTAAAAAGAGAGGAACCCCAAATAAAAATTAGGTCTCAAAAATATGACGGCATCCATCTCTTACCTGAGCCTGTGGTCGCAGACACTCACCTGTTGTGGTGACTAGTTCCACCACGTCTTCTTCCTCCTGCTCAGATTGTGTTGGGGGGATTTCCCCTTCTTCCAGAGGGGGGGGGGCTCTGGTCTCCTCGGATGAGGGGTGACCTCCGAGTCTTTTCTCCCCTATGTAAAACAAAATGGTATAATTAGCACACAGATATTTGATGGCAGAACTAGAAATAGGAAACATTGCTTGGAAGTGGGGTACAATTGTCAATTTTAGCAGAGTTCAAAAATGTAGCATTTTCAGTGTCCTTTGTCAAGCTGCAATACTTTACCTGTTTGGTACAAGCTTCACAGATGTAGCCCCCCCCCTATAGTATACACTGGAGCACCTGTGTGGCCCCCTAATAAAAATGGTGTTCTTGTGTCCCACACTAGTGCTCCAGTGTCCAGATGTGAAAACAGCTGCTCAGTGTCCTCTCCTTACACAGAATCTAGTTTGCATTTCATTCTAGTAACAAAGCCATCTACACAACCCAATTCTTTTAAGACAAGTATAGGGTGTAAAAATGGTGGCCAAATGCATATGGCCTAAACAATGGTATTTTATAGTCTGAAAGAAAAATGTTTGATACGAACAAATAATGTGCCCATGAACCTGAAAGTTGCCATTTTAAACTGTACAACAGTTCCTAAAAGCACATGGAGCAGCACAAACATAATAAACATAAAGAATAGGAACACAGCACAACTACTTACTTTTTTGCAGCACTCTCCGGAACTTTCTGTACTGCTCATGTTCTCGTAATTTGAGGTCTGACCACCGCTTCCTGAGCTGATCTTTCGATCGACGTACCCTGAAATTCCGGTGCAGACTTTTGACCACTTTCGCCATTATCTTGGCCTTTCTGACATTGGGGTTGGGGTAAGGCCCATACTTTCCATCATAGTTGGCCCTCTTCAGGATGTCCACCATCTCCAACATCTCCCCAAAGGACATATTTGCGTCCTTAAATCTCCTTCTGGATCGGGACGTGTCCGGATCCGGCCTTTCCTCCTCCTCCTCGTCGTTGCTACAATTAGCACGCACCTGCTGTGTCTCTGCCATGTGCTCTTCCCCCACTGCGCTGAACGAAAAGGGTCGGGGAATAGACTAGAAAGAACGTCAGGGGCGGGCGGAGTTACACGCATGCGCAGTGTGTATAAAGCGTAACACGCGTGCGTCTTACGTACTATCTATGAGCGGAGGAAGGAGCATCGGAGGCGCCGATCATGATAAGGAAGGAGCATCGGAGGCGCCGATCATGATAACGAAGGTAGGATCTAAACTTGGGCCTATACTGCTTCGAAATGGAAGCCTATATTGTAACAAGATTAGGGGAGTTTGGCCTGACATTAGGGTTTGTCTTGTGTTGTGTCTTGCAGAGAAAATGGATGGGTTCAACGACCACAATTTCCTCCCCCTGTTCATTGACAAATACAGGGAGCTGCCCTGTCTGTGGCAAGTGAGACATCCTCATTACAACCATTCTCCAGCAGGCAGCGCTGGAGAAACTGCTGGAGTTGGTGACGCCGGTGGTCCCCACAGCAACCATCCCTTATTTAAAAGCCAAAATTGGTGGCCTGAGGAGCACTTATCTTAGGGAGCGCAAGAAGGTCACAGATTCCCAGAGGTCCGGAGCTGCAGCAGATGACGTTTATGTCCCCAGGCTGTGGTACTATGAGAGACTGCGATTTCTGTCAGACCACACTGAAGTCAGGGAATCCCTCTCTACTCTTCCTTCCACGCTTCCTTCCAACCCAGCTGAGGCTTCCGATGTCCAACCTGGGCCTTCCAGCCAGGAAGAAGTGGAGGAGCCCAGCTGGAGTCAGGTATAGCATTCTTCTACAGATTTCTGGGCAATAAAGAAATGATGTTTACTATAGATGTTATTATTAATCACTAATTGCTGATTGAAAAAAGTGTTTTACATATCAATAGACAGTAGTGGGCACCCAAATTTGGGACAAGAATGAAAAATGCTGGGCTCAGAAGGATAGTCTGTTATATTTGTTAACATTTAATTTGCAACAGTCAGGAGGTGAAAATTGTGTGTGATTGATGAAAACAATACTAAAACTATGTCCCTTTTTCATACACAGGAAGACCTCAGCCAGGAGGAGGTTGTGGAATGTGGCAGTGCCAAGCTCTGTGAGGACCTTCTGTATAAAGCCCTACGTATGGGGGTGAGTGGGGAACTAACACCCAAGACCGACGTCATTGAGTTGGACCATCCTCCTCCTCCTCCTATTGCCACAACTCCACCACCACAGCCACCGCGTGGAAGGAAGCGTGGAAGGAAGACCAGAGAGTGATGGCCCTGGGTTCAGTCTGGTCTGACAGAAGCTGCAGTCTCTTGTATGACCACAGCCTGGGGACATAGATGTCATCTGCTGCTTTCCGGATCTCTGGGACTTCTGGACCAGACTGCCCTCCCTTAGATAAGGACTCCTCAGGCCACCAATTTTGCTTTTAAATAATTGATGTCTGCCCTGGGGGTCCAAGGCTTCACCCACTTCTGCAGTTTATCCAGCATTGCCTCCCTCTTTGTTTAGTTGTGAGCCCTTAATAAAAATTTTTTGGGGAAATTATACTCTCCTGTGTGTGTTTTCATCCAAAAAGGACAGTTTGTTGGTGACGATTCAGGTACATTTCTAACATAAAATGTAAAATTAACAAGGGATAACAACACCAAACAATCTCCTACAGATTAAATAGAACAACATATCAATGGTGTTGTGGGAACTTGTCACAAAAAACACACACAAACATTTTCGGGAGTACAAATAAAAATCCCCCCCAAAAAAATAACACCCTTCAAAAAAATACAAACACAAAAAAAAAATCTACATTAAAGCCAAAAAAAAAAAATATACAACAAAAATATGTTGTCAGATGTGAGAAATCACAATATATTGAGGGAATCCCGATAAATAGTAACAAAATAAGTTTGTGAGAAGTCTGTGTGAATATGAGCAGCAAAACTACTATATTCTTGTCACATTATAAAGAAGAAGAGATTGCGCTGTATTAAACCATTTTTAACATTGCAGCGTGACGAAAGTGCTGTATCCATTGCGAACGCTAAGTTTACCAGAACGAGCTGTTCCGTGTCGGAATTTCTTCTGAGCATGCGTGGCACTTTGTGCGTCGGAACAGGCCACACACGGTCGGAATTGACGCGATCAGATTTTGTTGTCGGAAAATTTTATCTCCTGCTCTCCAACTTTGTGTGTTGGAAAATCCAAGGGATGGAGCCCAGACACGGTCGGAATTTCCGACAACACGCTCTGATCGGACATTTTCCATCTGAAAATCCGACCGTGTGTACGGGGCATTAGTGCTGCAAAGGAGGTGAAAGTAGAATCTGTCATAAGGGACTTGAGAGTGGTTAAATTATTTTAAGTCCACCATGAAAAGTGTTCTGAGTCTTGATGTACTTGTAGGAACTTGGGATCCCCTATAAAGGAGGCGAGTGGGGGTGTGATTGATATCATATTACATTTTTTATTATGTAATTTCCAAACTTGATATGAGTTAGCCAGCACAAGATTAAGATTAGCTAATTTGTGGGTTGGAATTTTTGGCCCCATAGTAAACCAGCGATGGAATAAGGAAGAATTGAGTTGTTTTCAAAATTAGCCCAATGGATTTTAGAATTTTATATGTGCCATTGTGCTAATTGGGACCATCTAGCTGATAGATAGTATAACCAGAAATCTGGAAGACCTAGTCCACCATTTTTCTGTGATTTATATAAAACTGTTTTTGAGATCCTTGGATGAGAGTCTGACCATATGAATTTATTAACCTCTGATTGGAATTTAGTGATCAAAGTTTTATTAAGTCTGGTAGGTAGTGCACAAAATAAATACAATAGTTTAGGTAATAAAGTAATTTTTATAGCTGTAATTCCGCCTAAAAAAGAAATATTAAAAGATTTCCACATTTTCATCATCATCCTTAGTTTCTGTAACATAGGTAGGAAGTTTTTATTAGTTAGATTATAAGGCCCCTTTCACACGGGACGGATCCGTGTTGATCCGCCCCGTGTATATCCGCTGCTCAGCGGGGATCGCTCCGCTTTCCCCAGCTGAGCTGGCAGATGACAGGGCGGGACCCGCACACTGTGCAGGGACCGCCCTGTCAGATCTCCACTCTCCCCTATGGGGGATCGGAGGAACACGGACCGTCTGTCCGTGTTCATCCGATCCGCTCTGCAGACGGATAGAAAAATAGGACGAGAGCGGAGCCGGACAACAACGGGTGTCAGCGGATGTACATCCGCTGACACCCGCTATCCCATAGGGATGCATGTATGTCCGTATTTCATCCGAAAACGGATGGATGAAATACGGACATACGGTCCGCATGTGTGAAAGGGGCCTTAAAGTCTGGAGTGAGTTGAATAACTAGGTAAGGGAGAGACTCTGTTGTGCAAGTGAGGTTAAACGAGGAACGAATATTGTCTAGTTGTGAGGAGGGAATATTGATAGGCATACCTAGTGATTTTGAAACATTTACTGATAACCCTGAAAGAGATGAGAAGATTTTTAATGTTTGTAGTAGGATTGGTAACGTTATGTTAGGTTGTGGTAGGAACAGAATCATATCGTCCACATACATACTAAGTTTATATGTGTTATTATTTGCAGAGTAACCTTTTATGTCTGGGTTATATAAAATTGCTGTTGCTAACGGTTCGATTGCAAGGGCAAATAATAAGGGTGAGAGGGGGTAGCCCTGTCTGGTTCCTTTGCCTATCTTAAAGAAGTTTGTGTTACAACCTGGTAATTTTATCCTGGTGGCAGGATTATTATAAAGAGCATGAAAAGCGTGTATAAATGCTCCATTAAAACCATATTTTTGTAGTACTAAATCTAGATATTTCCAAGTTACACTATCAAATGCTTTATTGATATCAAGGCTTAAGAGGAGTACGGGATGTGATTTAATATTGGCGTCTTGAATTATATTTGTTACTAGTCTGATGTTGTCTGTAATTTGCCTGCCTGGGATAAAACCTGATTGGTATGGGATAATCAGAGATGGGATTATCGTTGCTAATCTATTTGCTAATAGTCTGCTAAAGATCTTAAGGTCATTATTAATAACTGAGATTGGTCTGTAATTTTGGGGCAATGTGTGATCTTTATTCGGTTTTGGGATTAAGGACATATTCGCAAAGAGCATCTCATCTGGGAAATGGTCTCCTTTTAGTATCTTATTAAATAATTTGGTTAGGTTAGGAATTAATAGTTGGTGAAATTGTTTATAATAAAAGGAAGAAAATCCGTCGGGACCAGGTGCAGAACCTTTTTTAAGGGATTTAATAATTTGGAGGATTTCTTCGTCTGTGCATGGGGCATTTAAAAGGTCAGTTTGTGAGGAGGATAATGTGGGGAAAGGAATATTGTCTAGCCATGATAATGCGGAGGGTGGGATTGATGAAGAGGGTTTAGAAAAGAGCTCAGAATAAAATTTGGAAAAAATTGATAGGATGTCTTGCGGATGAGTGATCAATTTATTGGTGTTATTTTTAAGTTTATATACATGAGTGGGTTTAATAGATTGATTTAATTTACGGGCAAACATTGATGAATAAGAATTACTTGAAAAGAAAAATTTAGCTTTTGACCAGCGGAGGGCTTTTTCTGCTTTAAAAGTAAGGATGGATTCTAAATCATTGCGTTTTTGAGAAATCATATTAAAGATATCTGGGTCATGCGAGTTTGTGTGTACCCTATATAATTTATGGAGCTCCATTGTGAGAGAGTGAATTTTAGCCCATTTTTATTTATTAGCTTGAGCAGCCATCTTGATAAGTCGTCCTCTCAGGACTACCTTGTGAGCTAGC
The DNA here is from genome assembly GCF_042186555.1 of Aquarana catesbeiana. Classification (NCBI taxonomy): domain Eukaryota; kingdom Metazoa; phylum Chordata; class Amphibia; order Anura; family Ranidae; genus Aquarana; species Aquarana catesbeiana. The sequence continues at coordinate 324,989,017 of NC_133328.1, read as the reverse complement.
CAAAGAGTAGAGGGGGATATATCTGGTGTATTGTTTAATGTAAAATAATCTTTAATAGCAGAAGCTATTTCCTGTTGATGAGTGGGTTCAGTTAATAATGACTCGTTGAGTCTCCAAGAGTAAGGAGTTGATGAAAGACCGATAAAATGTGTGTTGAGCATAGTAATCTGATGGTCTGACCAAGTGCAAGGAAGAATTGAAGCTTCACGGGAGTTGACCAGAATCATGGGAGTACACAAAATATAGTCCAAGCGTGAATATGAATCATATGGGTGTGAGTAAAAAGTATATTCACGAGCTCCTATATTCAATGCTCTCCACGAATCTATAAGTTGTAAATCATTTATGTGTTTAGAAGTTGTCTTAGAGAATGTTTTTGAATTTAGGTTGCTTCGGCTATGGTCTAGATTTGGTTGGGCCACTGAATTAAAATCTCCACCAAGTATGATATGTGGAGAATGATAGCATTGCAGAGTGTTAGATATTTGTGTAAAGAATGTGGTTTGTGTATCCAATGGTGCATAGACATTAGCTATAGTTAGTTCTCTACCAGACAAGATACCTTTAATAATAATGAATTTGCTGTCTTGATCTTTGTATACCTGCTGAACTTCAAGTGGGAGAGATTGGTGAATAAAAATGGCTACTCCTTTCGTTTTGGATGAAGATGAAGTATAGAAGGATTGATTATAAGCTTTATGAAAAAATTTGGGTGATTGTCCTTCATGAAGTGTGTCTCCTGCAAGAGGATAATTTTTGTGTTTAATTTTTTGTAATGTAAAAAGGCTTTTTTTTCTTTTATTAGGGGAGTTAAATCCTTGCACATTGTATGAAATAATTTTAATAGTCATGGTGGTAGGTTTTTTGGGGGGGATTCTAGCAGGAAATGATATTATGTGCTACAAAATTTGTAAACTATATTAAAGGTACTACCTTGGATTAACCATTCAGAGGCTGAACAGGTGCATCTAAATTTGGTGAGAAAAATGTATCTCTTAATACCGTTGATGAAAACAAACAATCTAACAGCTGTACCATATCTCTTTTTAAATGTAGAAATAACTATATCTCTGCAAAACAGTGTAAATTGTACCTTATAAATATTATAGGAACAGAAAGTGGGGTTGGAAAGAACAAAAGTTTCCAACCGACTGAGAAAACGTGTGAGACCGCCCTGTCGCAAACTCAGTCTAAACACATCTTGAACCAAAAAATTGGTAATGAGAAAAATAAAAATAATAAAAAACAAATAACATGTAGAAAGTTGGTGGAAAAGATGTAATTTAGTATAACTGAAAAACTTGTAGTTTCTCCATTGTAGTGTAGAATGGGTAACGACTGAGAGGGGTGATTCATGTCGACATGTGGGCAAACAGCCACAATTAATAGATGTTAGAATAATACTTGTGCAAAAAATTAGAAAAGACACAAAAGACAAAGAACTTGTCTTAAAGAACTGTTATATCTTATACAACTTAACTGGTGTAATTTTTAGAGAGATACAATAGTTCGCACCCGGAGAAATAACCATATTTAGACTAATAGCTGTTAATCTATGAGTATTAATATCCAGTATATGTACATATTCAGGGAAGATTATATTATCTTGTTGATTTGAGGAATACCCGTAATAGACACAAGATGACAGTGTTGCTGATTCTATAGGTGCTGTTGTGAAAGCAAGAAAGAGGTGAGTGAAATATACTCACAGATCCAATTTAAGGCTGAAGGTGTCAGCGTTGAAATCCTTTTGGGATAATGATAACAGTTTTAGTTGCTAAAGGAGGAAGAGGTAAATCTGCATATAAGAACAGTTAGATTCCGCCTGAAATAATAAAATAAAAATAACATATGGAACAAGAAAACAAGAATATTAACTCTTAAAAAAAAAATGAAAAGGCAATAAGAGAACCAAGAGGGACTCATATATCAAGGGTAAGTGTCCTTTACCAAAGGTTCATCTTGAAAGAATAGAGTTGGAAGATTATAGAGGTGGAAGATTATTGGGGTTCCAAAGACCTAGTTTGACAAGGATATCCTGACCTTCCGGAATAGAGGTGGCGACGTATGTTATGCCATTATGTGGGATGATCAGTTTAAATGGAAAACCCCATCTGTATCTGATTCTGGCAGTAGAAAGAATTGTAGTGATTTCCTTCATTTTCCTGCGTCATGTAAAAGCAACAACACAATATGACCAAAATACAGTTTGTTTGGGTGTTGGTGTTGCTGCTTTTACATGGTTCAGTATGGATATCTTTGAATTCAGGGCTACCCATTCGATTAATACAGAGGGGATTTTTAATGAACAAAGTCACCTCACTGATGATATCGGAGGTTTGTTCATGAGGCTTAAGAACATATTAACCACTGAGTTGCATACCAATTGGGATGTAGCCTTTTTTGAACAATACCTAGCCGATAAAATGGTTCCACGTAGCTTACGATAGGACATCACTCCTTTGAGTGATGTCACTGATACTACAGAATGGTTTCAATTCTTTAATACAGCCGGTTTGGATCTTATTCGATTCTTGCTTAATAAAAAACAGCAGAAAATCCTCAAGTTGGATGGTGAGATTGGTGTTATTAAAGAAAAATTGAATCCATTCAAGGACAATGATGACTATAAAAAAGATCTGATCTTTTAAAAAAAACACCTTGAAAAAGAGGAGTTAGAGCAAAGGAATAAGAAAAAGAAAAAAATATCAGAGAGATGTTATCGATTATAAGAGCAAAACTGTTTTCAAATGGCAATTTAATGCCATGGAAAGTCTTGATACGAATTCTGGGATTAGAGTTGCAGGTGGGATACCTTCTTCCCAAGGGAATGTCCTAAACCCATCGCAGGCCCTACCTCAATTGCTTCCAGTTTCTAATCATTTACCCCCACAAAGGTTGCCTTTCAAAGGAGGTCCCAAAAATAGGGGGGGTGGACGCAAGAAAGGTGGACAACTTGTACCCAATAACCAGTTCCCCAAGGTGGTTCACAATCGCTTTGACCCACTGCGTGGACTGGATAGTCCATGCAGAGATGATAGATTAATCACTGATTGTCATGATAACTGGGGTCCCCCCTATTATCCACAACAAGGTTAACCCCCTCAAACTCCGACCAGAGATAATGGGTGGCAACAACAACATTACGCCCTAGGGCCTACTCATCCAAGGAGGGATGGAGATGCCTGGGGAGGATATGGAAGTAATTTTTTTCCCGAAGCCAAGCAAAACAAAAAGGTATTAGATCTAAAAGAGGCACCGGGGGGGAGGCGGGTCCGCGCAAAAAAGGAATTTAAGTAAGGCCATCCTCTCTAACGAAAAGAAACATGTCTTAAATCATGGACTGAAATTCACCCCCCGAAGCCCTTAAATAAGTTTGAAACCTTTATAGACGTTCAAAAATTCATTTGGAAAATGAACGTCCAGCGCCATTTTATGACTAATCCCTCTCACCCTAATGTAGTGGTCTCTACAGGGATTAGGCAATCCAATTTATAGAATGCCTCATTATTTAATCCCCTGGTACAACAGGCCCTGGCCATTTCTGTTTTTTGAGAATTAGTCAACAAGGACTACTAGCCTTACAAATCAAGAAGAGTAGGAGGGAATATACATTTAAGAAGGGTTTAGAACAACTCAATGACCGTGTTGATATTATTGTGCGGCCAGCCGACAAAGGGGGGTATTGTGATCTTGGACAAAGAGGCCTATGACAAAGAAATGTCTAGGCTACTCTCGGATCGAGATACTTACTTCCCCTTGCGAGGCAATCCAACCTCCCAGTATAAGAAGGAGTTGGTTAGGGTGGTTGATGAGGGTTTCTAACAGGGAATTATTTTGAAAAAAGAAAAAGCTTTTCTCATACCCTCAGCCCCTAGGATCCCCGTGATCTACTATTTACCCAAAGTTCACAAGGATCCCATTTGCCCCGCTGGAAGGCTGATAGTCAGTGGCATCGACTCGGTTACTTCTAGGGTGGGCAAATATGTGGACCATTTTTTGCAGCCTCTTGTCATTGGGACCCCCTCCTACCTAAGAGACTCCACGCAAGTGATCAATGAGCTTAAGAGTATACAGTGGAAAGATTCTTACATACTTGCAACTGCGGACATTGCTTAGCTTTATACTATCATATCGCACAATCATGGGAAGGAAGCAGTAGAGCACTTTTTGAAGAGGGATACTCTTCAGAATAAACAGACAACCTTTATTTTGAGTTTATTGGACTATGCCATGCAACACAACTATTTTTGGCATGATGGCTCTTATTATCTGAAGAATAGGGGTGCGGCCATGGGGGCTAAGTTTGCCCCAAGCATGGCCAACCTCTTTATGGCCAAGTGGGAGGAGGATGTCGTCTATCAGGAACCCAGAGCAGAGCTAGTGTTCTGGAAAAGATACATAGACGACATCCTCCTCTTATGGGGTGGCAGCTCTGAGTCCCAATCGGAGTTCATTGCCGGCCTAAATACCAATGATAGAGGTATTGACCTTACATTTGAGGCTAGCACTACTGAGATACACTTTCTTGACCTTAGGATTAGAGGTAATGAAGGTATAATTATCACCTTCACCTATTTTAAGGCCACAGATCGCAATGGCTATATAGACACTAAAAGCTGTCACCATAAGGCCTGGTTGAGATCAGTACCTAAGAGCCAGTTCCTGAGGTTGAGGTGTAATTGCACCAATACTGAGGACTTTGTGTCTGAAGCCTCTATCCTTAGGCAGCAATTTCTTGAAAAGGGTTACTCAGTAGAGATCCTGGATGAGGCGTTTAACGTTGCAAAAGAGAAAAATAGGGAGGACTTGTTAACTGTAAAAACTAAAGTTCAAGACACTTTTTTAAATTCTCGTTTATTACTGCCTATTCCAACCAATATTACAAGGTTTAAGGGATCAGGGACAGGGTTCTGGGTCCCGATTTGCCCGACCTACCTCGTATGGTTTATAGGGGAGCTCCCCCATTGAAGTAGCTCCTAATGTCATTAATCCACCCAAGCAGCTTTCTTTCTTTCATGAGATGTTTTTTTTTTCCTTGTAGATGATATCCAATCTGTAAGCTGTATACCAATACACATAGGAAAATAGATTCCTTCCAATCCACTTCTACCCAGGAAACATTTAGGATAAAACCCTTCATTACATGCACTACTAAGCATGTAGTGTATATTGTTATTTGCCCTTGTGGGCTTCAGTATATAGGGCGCACCATTCGAAAGCTGCATATCAGACTCAAAGAACATGTTGACAATATCAAAAGGGGATTCCCCAAGCATAGTCTATCCAAGCACTACGCTTCCAAACACGATTGTAATCCAAAGGGCACCATGTTTTTGGGAATAGACATGTTCTCTGGTCTTTGGAGGGGAAGCAACGTGACTAGAGGAGTCTCTCAGCTAGAGACTAAATGGATATATCAAGCAAGGACATATTTTCCATATGGGATGAATGTGGAATGGGACTTGAACGCCTTCATTAACAATAGCTAGGCTTATCTCCCTTGTTTATTTTTATATTTATTTTTATCTTTGTATCTTTTATTTTTCCTCTTTTTTTCTTTCATTTATTGTATTTTTTAATGTTTAATTTTTCTTTTTCAATTTTCAAGGATATCATGTGGTGGGGTCAGTCGCTCCACTTCACTACATGGTACCCACTGATATGAATTGTGTACTTATTTTCCATATGTCAGTTTGCACTATAGCCACAAGATGCCACCACCTCCTATAACCACAATATGAATTGTGTACTCATTTTCCATATGTCAGTTTGCACTTCAGCCACAAGATGCCGCCACCTGCTATAACCACCGCTGCTCCGTCTCTACATTTTGAATAATGATCACCCTTTTTAATTATTCCTTATTACGATTTGTTTAGGAGATATTTTAAATCCTACATTTAAGTCATTTACTTTAAATTCAGTATTGTTATTAGATATACAAATCCCTTTGGAGATATATCGTTTCCAGGTCAGAAGTTCACACTTCCTGTTCTCTGATTTCCGCCTGTCTAATTTTCCTGCTCCTATAAATACACGTCCGTTTGCATCATAACCACGCTCCTGACGACGCACGTTGATGAGAAAACGTTGGGCGACTAGAGACTGGTGACGCAGGACGCGGTTGGACGGTGACACGGCAGACATCTTTGTGCTTAGAAGTGCTGGACGCTTCATACAGCTTTGTACCTTCCTACGAAATGTGAGTGACTTTTACTTTTTATACAATAAATTATCCTTTTTGATGGAATTTGCACAATGAGCATTTTCTCTTTACTCCCCATATACCACGATTCTTGAGGCGCATCTACCCACTGGACTATACCTGGCTCTTAATCCTATCACAAGGAGGAGACCTAAAGCCTTCCATTTAGTTTAGAGGGAAAGGAATATGTTTATGCTACTCCATTGGAGGATCGTTGGTCTATCCCAGGAAGGTTGCCTCTCGCTATCTGTTTTCTACACACGTGTATAACCCATACACTGATGGTAAGGGTCAGTTTGTTTGGGTGTTGGTGATGGTGTTTACATCTCCTTTCTGAGTGTCCTTCCATTATGAATCCCGCTAAACAGAGTGTCACCACTTCCTTCTGATGAAGAGGACTTTGTTCAGCTATTGTTATTTTTACCTTTATGGGGACCTTTAGACTTATTTTCTAGTGCTTCACCACTCCTCCTAATATGTGAGGAATGTGGAGGGCATCTTACCAATATGTTAAATATCAGGTGTCTCTATCCAAGAGAAACCCCATCCAAAAGCAAGGAGAGGTAGAAATATGGTGGCCACAGGAGGCAAATTTGGACCAAAAACAGCTATAATTAAAAAAAGGGGATTTTCTTTTAACACAAGTGACAAATAGAAAGTGCAATGATAATACATGTCAATTTTGTAAAAAATATAATATGTTACATTTGAGAAGTAAAAAATATAAGGACTGGTAAAGTGCCCCTGAACAAAGAGCTCACCTTGATGTTGTAACAGAGAAGAGTCAGACCTGTGCACACCATGGCTCCCTATCATGCATGGAAAATTGCCAGGGTTAGGTCTTTATATATGCCCCTCCCACCAGCTCGACCTGATGACTTCACATTATGATGCGCATGCCAGAGACACCCAGCTCCATCGAGGGGTCATGTGACTCAATGCGGCCGGTGCGTGCGCGTCATGGCCAAATCCCTGCCATTCAGCTAGGGCATTGCCTCCCAGTTGGTAAGGGGGTGGACCGCTGCAGGCCTCACAAGGCATCTCCTCCCAATCGGCAAAGGGCTGGAGATCATCAAAAGGTCCCAGAGAGCCAGAGTTAAACAAGTCAATGCATTACCATCTGAGAAGGAGATCGGAGATGCATGAAGTTTGCCCATGACTCCCCCCAGCCAACAAATAAATCATATCAATCCTCTCCACGGACCACATTATGCCTCAACTCGGCATACAGTGGTACCTCAGGGGGAACGAATAGCTCAGGAATTCATTCAGCCCTGGAAATCTAGTGGTTTGCAAAGTAAAACTCCACTTAGCCTGTCGTTGAAGGAGGAGGTGATCAACGTCTCCACCCCTCTCGTGAATCAGTGCATGTTCCAAGGCAAAAAAATGGATGTTGGTTACATCATAATTGTAATATAACCCAACATGGCGACTGATAGGTGTTTCTGGGCATTTCTTAAAAATCAGGGATACATGATCCTTAAACCATTTGGAAGAACGCAAGCTTCGTCTTACCCATGTAAAAGGCTCAGTAAGTACATTGCATCAGATTTTGCAGTTTGCAAAAAATCTTGTTGTGTAAGGACAACCATTGGGTAGGTTACTGCTATCTGCGTGAAGCAAAAAACGGCAAAATTGACATGTGCCTCACGGCGGTGCCTGACTTGTGTAAAGTCTGTTTACATTCCTTCCTACGTATATGATAACTTTGTGTCAACTGGTCTTTAAGCGATTTTGATCTTTTTAAAGTACTTTCAGGGTTTGCGCCAATATATTCACAGACTGTAGTATCTGCCTTTAGTAAATACCAGTATTTATTTAAATCTCACGTACAGTTCCATGTTGACCCGAAAAACGTGTAATAATTCTCGTGGTTGAGGAACCTGTGAATAGTTTAACCTGATGGATTAATTGAGGTCTATCACTTAAAGTGGAGCTCCACCCAAAAGGGGAAGCTCCACTTGTTTTCCTCCTCCCCTCTCTGCTGCCACATTTGGCACCTTTCGGGGGGGGCAGCTACCTGGTTTTGACAGGCACACGCTCCCACTTCAGGCTTAATGTTCGCCCCTCCTCCTTCCCCCACCAACAGACCAATCACAAAGTGCAGCGCGCTTTGTGCATGCGCAGGAGGGAGATGTTGGCGGCAGCACCCGACAGCTGATTGAAAAATCGGCATGGGTGAAGACATTGCTGGATTCGTGGACAGGTAAGTGTCTTAATATTAAAAGTCAGCAACTACAGTATTTGTAGCTGCTGACTTTACATTTTTTTATGAAGGAGCCTGGAGCTTCGCTTTAACATTGACACCACCTTAACAATCCCTGCTCTGCTGGGAGCATCTGTTTTGTATCTTGTCCTATTTTAATGGGATGCAGTGCCTTTGAGATCTCCTCTGACCATTTGCTCCTGTACACTTTACATACATTTTGTTTTTTCTTCTTTCAATATTTAGAATGAAGTACCCAGATAAGATCAAATCAAATGCCATATGCATCATAAAAAAAGATTAATAGGTAGAGTAACATGTGCATCTAACAAAGGAAAATACCATCTTCAAATAGAAAATATCTTGAGAAATCTAAAAAAAGAAATTCAGAAATAACCCCTGTTATCATAATATAAGCTTAGTAGGCCTTCCACAGGGTAAATCCTTGGGAGAGTACCCCAAAACCACTGGGTATTTAGAGCACACATATACAATACAACATTGTCTGAACCTTCTGTATGTATTATGCCATAGTACTGGACTAGAGCCCGAGTCCAAAGATAATGTTATTTCTTAGCATGGATAGAAGGGGGACAAGGCCTCCCAATCCAAGCATTCTAAACCCTGTGACGTACTTGTGAAATAGTGTTGCTAAAGTGAGCGGACAAATCAGAAACCATTGGAAATTAACCACTCACTGATTTCATCCCTGTGAGGCAGCACCAGTCACTGGAGGAGAATGAGGAAAAGGATTGGCGTGTCAGCAGTGAGGAGGAGTACATGGGCCAGGCTGCCATGGGTGGGTTTCAACCCTTACAAACCCCAGGAGTCGGGCATTAATTTGGGGGGGGATAGTTGAAAAAAATGTTGTCCTCTGTAACCCTGAGGACTTTGCTTTCAGAAATTTGTGGTGGATGAGCTAATTCATGATTGCAGGGCTTGCGAAAGTACCCCAGGATTCAGACCATAAAGGAAACAAACCATTACTGGTTGGCTACCTTTTTGGATTCCCTTTATAATGAAAAATGAAAAATCTTATCCTGCCATCACAGAGGCAGGGGAAAAAAAGCATCTGGAGAATATGCTGCAAAATAATCTTTTAATGTACTTTCCAGAAACTGGCAATATTTCCTTTCATGACCAGCATGGATTGGATTGAGGAAAGGGAAAGAAGCAGTGGTGTTGGCTGCCTAGGTGAGGGTTTCAAGCCACTCTTTAGTAAACAGCACCCAGGGCTGTCTGCTGGCAGAAGTTATAGAAAGTGCCTGAACCTTAGGATCTTTTATCAGATCTATTTGGTAATGAGGATGGACCACTGGCCAGAACCTGCTCAGTATGCAATCAAGCTGCTGGGCTGCCCTGCAGCCAGCATGCTTTCAAAACATGCATATAGTGCTGTGGGGGGGTTTTGCAACAAAAAAAAAAAGAGTCTGTCTGTTCCCAGACTCACTTGATGGCTTACCTTTCAAAAAATGAACAAAGCCTGGATTATTGATGAATGGCAAGTCCCTGACGCTGCTACTGCTTGGTAATGCTTTGCATGCTGACATACTTTGGGGCTGGGTAAGAGGAACCTCCCAATTGCCATTGTAGCATTGGCAATGCTGAAAGTGTTTATTTTAAAATATTTTGAATATATATTGTATTTTCTATATTATTATACATAATATACTGTTTTGTACAGACTATCCACTCCCTCAATCACTCCTGAAGAAGCATTAAATTTGCAAAACATGTAGAGAAAAACTGGAAAAGGGCTGGCATTTAATTTTTATACCAGATTTTTGATAATGGGGTCTTACACCCATTTGACAAACTAGTAGAGAAATATAATTTGTCTAGGAAAATAATTTTTTTAGTGTCTGAGTATCTGCAGTTGCGGCATGCTCTGCCGAGTCAGGAAGAAACCTTCCCATTAAAATATAACCCCTCTCCAATTCTGGCTAAAGCTGTATCTGCAAGTTATTCCAAGCAGGGACTTATTGGCAGGGCCGGATAAAGAACATCATGGGCCTGGTGCTGAGGATTATGGTGTGGCTTTAAAAATAAATAAATAAAAAATAATTAAAAATGCAACCTTTTTTTGTTTTGGCAAATTAAATTAAATAGAGAGAGGGAGGATGAGAGAGAGAGAAAGGGGGTGAGAGAGGGGTGAGGGGTAAGGGAGGGAGGATGAAAGAGAGAGAGAGGATGTGCATGAGCATGCGTAGAAGTGACAGCAACACAGCCCGGCCAAGGCAAGTGAACGAAGGCACAGAACCCGGAAGGAAGACCGGTGAAGATGGAAGCACCCGGGACCCACCAGATTGATCACAGTGCAGCACTGGGGGGCCCAGTCTGACAGGTAAGTGTACCCTAATGTGCTAATATGCTGTGCATACTAGTACATTATGGTATAACCTACCTCAGGGCCTCTAAAAAATACTAATGTTAGTGAAATGTACTACCGCTTTAATGTCATGGGGCCGCCTACTGACCCAGTGGCATGGGTGACCCCTTGAGCAGTGCCCAAGTGCATAGTTGCCAACATTTCAAAAATATTTTCAGGGACACTTTTTTTTTCCAGTGGTATATATAGAGTAGCTGACATCCCTTATGTTCCTCTATACATCACAGTAGTAGTCACAAAATTAAATGAGTACTAATAATGGGCAGAACAAATATGAGGACTGAGAAGATTTCCTTTAGTTGAACTAACAAAAGTGTGCCCATTCTAGATCAGGTAAGATTGAGGATATTCAATATAATTTTAAAGAACTGTTTTTGTGGGTAAGAGGCCTAGGGGAGGAGTATGGATGGTATTAAAGTGGGAAGTATGTGCAGGTGAGGGAGAGGAATGTGAATGGTATGACAGTGGGCACTATGTACAGGAGAGGAGTGTGGAGGATATGACAGTGGGCACTATATACAGGAGAGGAGTGTGGGGGGGTATGACAGTGGGCAGTATACACAGCAGAGGAGTGTGGAGGGTTGACAGTGGGCACTATGTACAGGAGAGGAGTGTGGAGGGTATGCCAGTGGTCAGAATGTACAGGAGAGGAGTGTGGAGGGAATGATGGGGGCAGTATGTACAGGAGAGGAGTGTGGAGGGTATGACAGTTGACAGTATGTACAGGAGAGGATTGTGGAGGGTATTATGGGGCAGTATACACAGGAGAGGAGTGTGGAGGGTATGACAGTGGGCAGTATGTACAGAAGAGGAGTGTGGAGGGTACGACAGTGGGCAGTATGTATAGGAGAGGAATGTGGAGGGTATGGCAGTGAGCAGTATGTACAGGAAAGAAGTGTGGAGGGTATGACAGTGGGCACTATGTACAGGAGAGGAGTGTGGAGGGTATGAGAGTGGGCGCTATGTACAGGTGAGGAGGATGAAGGAATCTGGTAAGGAAAAATGTAAAGGTTTATGGAAGGATGTTTAGGGACTGCGTAGTGGTTAAGCAGGCCATACATGAATTGAAATTAAGCCAATTAAGCAGATGTATGTATGGGCTAGCTGGTTGTACACAAGTCAATCTATTAATCGACTTGAGTACAACCAGCCTTTCAGGTTTTTCCCAAAACAATCAGTGCTGCCAGCTATAGTTAGCAACACTGATCATTGTAATGTGTGGGTAGGGAAGGCTCCCCACTGGCAGAAAACAAGAACACTGTGGGAGTGATTCCGACATCCACAGGCCAGCAGGTGAGAGGGTGTGTGGGGACAGGCTGGGGAGAGAGGTCTGTCAGCAGGGGGGTGTAAGATGGTCATGGAGGGATACCAATCAGCGGGTGGGGGGTAATTGGGAGTGATATCTTCTGGAGTAGGGTCTGTCATCTGCAGGTTGGGAAATGGTCACCTGTGATATAAGTTGAAGGGAGGTGGCTTACATGGGAAGTGGCTTTGAAATGACCTGGTTATGGGGAGTGTGAAATGGATGATGTATTTCACGTTTCTTTCACATTTGCGGTAATGTTTACTTCCCTCTTAAATGTGATCTGTGGTGTATTGCTGTGGTGGTATAGCAGCAGCCGACGGGCGTTCATGAGGTGCTACTGCCACCTCCTTGTTTTTTTTACATTGCTGAATAGTAGTTTTACATTGTTGGACTACGCTGCTACTGCGAGCAAGTTTGGCTTGCAGTTGCAGAGTGGCCCCATGGAAATCAATAGGCGAGTTTGACAGGCGGTGCTGCTTGTCGTACTCTGCAGGCTCCAAGCTGTCCATTGAGTTTAGTGCCTCTGACAAGAAGTGAGGAGAGTGGACCACCCCTCTTCCTCAATAAACTCCACTCCTTTGGTTTTCATGACTGTTCTCTTTGCTGGTTCTCATCCTACCTATCCCACCGCGGCTTCAGTGTCACTTACAACTTTACTTCCTCCTTTCCTCTTCCTTTCTCTGTTGGGGACCCCCAAGGTTCTGTTCTTGGACCTCTCCTTTTCTCAATCTACACCACCTTCCTGGGTAAGTTGATTGCCTCCCATGGCTTTCAATATCATCTCTATGCTGATGACACCAAAATCTATCTCTTCACCCCCCAGCTCTCTCCATCTGTCTCCTCACGCATCACCAACTTACTAGCAGACATATCAGCTTGGATGTCATATTACTTCCTCAAACTCAACCTATCCAAAACCGAGCTCATGTTATTTCCTCCCCCAGGTGCCACTTCCCCTGATTTCTCTGTCAATATCAATGGCCCAACTATCAACTTGTTCCCGCACGCCAAGGTCCTAGGTGTAATCCTGGACTCTGAACTAACCTTTCGGCCCCACATCCTATCGCTATCCAAAATTTGCCGCCTCAAGCTCCGCAACATCTCCAAGAATGCCCCTTCCTAACCAATGTCACCACAAAGCTTCTAATCCACTCCCTGGTCATCTCCCGCCTCGACTACTGCAACACCCTCCTCATTGGCTTACCTCTAAATAAGCTATCCCCACTTCAGTACATCATGAACACTGCTGCCAGGCTCATCCACCTCACAAACTGCTCAGCGTCTGCTATACCCCTCTGTCAGTCCCTCCACTGGCTGCCATTCAGCCAACTAATTAAATTCAAGATACAAACCATACCTTACAAATCCATCCACAACCTGGCCCCCAGCTACTCAAAATACCAACCTAATCATTCTCTTCGCTCCTCCCAAGACCTCCTGCTCTCAAACTTCCTTGTCATCTCATCCCATGCTCGCCTTCAGGACTTCCCCAGAGCCTCTCCCATCCTCTGGAATGCTCTACCCCAATCTGTCCAACTTTCTCCTACTTTATCCACTTTCAGACGATCCCTGAAAACTCATCTCTTCAAAGAAGCCTATCTGGCCCCCACCTAACAACTGTACATTTATTTTCTCCATCAGCACATCCCCAACAGTTATTACCTCTTGTATCTCTTGACCTTCCCTCTTAGATTGTAAGCTCCAAGGAGCAGGACCTTCTGATTCCTACTGTATTAAAGTGTATTGTATTTGTAATGTCTACCCTCAAGTAAAGCGCTGCATAAACTGTTGGCGCTATATAAATCCTGTATAATAATAATAAATGGCACTCAACCCCTGCCCCCCCCTATTGAAGAAGTCATAGTGTCACGGTCCCTACCGTTCCATGCAGATGGCCAGGCGTGGTCAGGCCCCAAGTGGCTCTAAGAGGTATTGAACCTATGACTGCCTGTTTATTGCTCCTGTTATTTTGCCTCTGAGCCACACCTCAGTTCCTTTCAGCCTGCTTTCCAGCTTTGCACAGTTCTGCATGAAATACTAGGGCCATACTCTGGATCTTGTTGCAATTAGTACCTGTCACTCCTGGTTCAGCTGAGGCAGTTTATCCAATCAGCTGGGTATAAAACACTAAATATATAAGAAACAAGTGCATCGCTAAAATCCCAAACCACAACTGAAATTGTGAATGGAACAAACAGAAAAAGAAAAAAAAAATTTATATCAGTGACTTTAAAACAACTATAAATAATTGTGAATCAACACAATACAAGAAATTGTGGAGCATACACAAATGTCTGTAATGCAATGTGCTATGCTCTGCAAAAAAATCATGAATAAAACCAAAAATAAATCTGTGACTTTAAAACACCTATAAATATTTGTGAATCAACACAATATAAGAACCTGTGAAGTAAACACAAATATCTGTAATGCAATGTGCTATGCTCTGCGACCAGAGTATAAAACACTGCCTCACTTTGAGGGCTTTATCAGTTCATTGTCTCGCGTTTGCCAAGTGTTCCTGTTTTTTGTTGCAGTGTTCCAAGACTGACCCTGGCTTCTGACCCTGGCTCAGTATATCGTTTATCCTGTCTTTCAGAATCCTTGACTACTGCTTTACCTTGACTATCCCTTGGCATTTTCCCATTAAAGCCCCCGTGCATAGATTCACAGCTCAGGTAGCTTCTTACCTTGCTACCGAGTGCTGTGTGCATTTGCAAGGGTGAACATACATCTCTGCAATATGGACTCCAACCAAGGTAAGCCCTTAGGCCCCATTCACACTAGCGCGTTTTTTGATGCATTTTGCATTTTGCAGAAATGCACGGGAATTTTTTAACATGGGTTCCTATGGAACATGTTCACATCAATGCTTTTTTGTATCTCCGCGTTTTTGGAAAGGGTCGGGGACTTTTTCTCATGCAAAATGCAGCGTTTTGCATGTAATGGTTTTCAATGGACAAGCATCAAAAACGCAAGTGCACCTTTTTTGCAGCGTTTTTGATGCGTTTTTGGTGCGTTTTTGGTGCGTTTTTGCCTTTCTTTTTTTTTTTTTTTTTTTATTTTTTTTTTTTTGTAATTTTTTTGTAAGACTGTAAAAAAAAATGAAAAAAAAAAAAAAAAAACGCAAAACGCAAATCGCGGCAAAAACGCGGCAAAAACGCGGCTCAAAAACGCGGCTCAAAAACGCGGCAAGCATGAAAAAAAAACCTCCAAAAACGCTCAAAAGCAACATGCATAGGTGTGAATCGAGCCTAACACATAGCCAGAGTTAATGCACAATGTCTGATGGAAAAAAATGCTTGCATAAAGGTGAGCATGCCGTCTGCAGAATGGTCTGTGCGTGTTGACATCATGCTACTGGCTCCTACCCGATGCTTTTCCTCTCAGAAGGCATTGACTGGGAATGAAGGCCTCCATAATAATAGTTTATCTTTTGATATATTTTCACAATTGCATTAGATCAGGTATGATGAACAAATAAAAACAGCGCATCATACGGTTATACATAATTAAACATTTCCTCAGTATTCAAGGAATTTCTGAGTGCAGTAGTTCCCTACATTTTCAAAAATTGTGGCCAAGCGCAAACTTTTAGAATTTTTACCAACTATACTAGTAATGGCAATTATAATGTGACTGTGACAGTGTTACTGGCAATCAAGGAGTTAAATATAGAGGGGATAGTGTGCAGGCAATCTTACACTATCTGGGAGGGATGCTAACTGATGCTGATGCTATCTAAAGTCACCTGTGACACTAATACAGTGATCAGTGAAAAGAATCTGTACACAGAACTGGACGTCCTTGACGCTTACAAATTGCACCAAATAAAACACTACATAGCCTCATGCCCTGCCTGTCCCATAGAAATACCTCTGCCACTGTGAAATGTTCTAATCAGCAAACCCCCAACTAGACCTAAAGGTATATCCTTATTCTATCAATACTGCAATTATCACCCCTGAACAATAAACTATCAGTTATGCTAAAGTGGGAACAAGAATTGCAGCAGGTTTTCTCTTTACAACAGTGGCAATTAGTGCTAAAACTCAATGTCAAGGCCTCAGCAAGTGTAGACCATTGAGACGACGTGCAGAAGATTCTACATAGGTGGTATATGACGCCTCTGCGCTTGCACAAAATGGATCCAACTTTGACTCCATTATGCTGGAGAGATTGTCATTGTGTCGGTAACCTTATACAGATTCTATAGGGGTTTGCTGTAATTTTGTCCATTTTGGAAGGCCGTCTTCCCCCTTATATCTGAAATTAAGGGCCTTAAAAATACCTTCACTCCAGCACTAACACTTCTTAGGTTAGGCATTGACTCCCCCCCCCCCCATCAAGAAAAGTGGTAATTCATATATTATTTGCAGCACATAACTCAATAGAAAAAGAATGGCGCTCAAACCCCCCCCCCCCCTTACTATTGAAGAAGTCATAGCCAGAGCTAATGCACAATGTTTGATGGAAAAAAAATGCATGCGCATAAATAAAGGAGAGCATTTCCATAAACATTGGGATATTTGGAGAACATCTAAAAAAGCCTTGCCTCATTTATGATTCGTGATTTATGTGTTATGAAGTAGGAGTTATCCTCTGATATTGATATTAACACTAGCTGCATGCCTTCTAGTGGTAGATATTAAAGCTGCGGTATTTAATATTTAGACGTATTAGGGAGCAACTGGTGTTAGCAATTTCTTTGATATGTGTGTTGCCATCTTGTTTTATCTTTCTTTGTGTAGTCTTGTTTTATCTTTCTTTGTGTAGTTAGTTCTCTTAGTTGCTTAATGTTGTGATCTTTGACAAGTCAAATTACTCAATTCAAGGGACCCTCTTTAGGGTCACTGTTGGGCTCCTACTCAAATTAACATACAAACCTGCTCACAGTGTGTACCCAGATGGGGTGACAGGCTTGACACTACTGCACTTTTAGGATACCTTCATAAGAATAAGCATGCTATTTCTAATTTGTAAGAGAGAAAATTGAGTACTGTCCATGATACTTTTTTTATTTGCACTAACATACAATTTTTCAGGACAAGCTTTCGGGGTATGTCCCCTTCTTCAAGGTCCAAGCAGTACGGATTCACAATTTTTTAAGCAGAATGTTAAAAAAACACATCTCTGAAGGAAAGGAGAAAGAAAAAAAAAAGAGAAAAACAAACACATACAAATCAATGGTAATAAAGATAGCAGCAGAGTTAGTGAGATAAGACAGAGGGAGAGCTATAGAATGGAGGGGGATGTTAGTCACAGAGGGGGTCGAAAAACTTTAGTATAATGCGTAAGGAAACCAATATCTAAATTCAGGCCATTAGTTTTAGTGTCAAAAAGAATTATCATTCTTAGTTCAAACTGGATAGTTCTGAAATTCCCTTTAAGAACTAAAACATTGAGGTCTTCTATAGTGTGGTCCAGTTGTGATAAGTGATGTCCCACAGGTGTGCATAAACTGTTTTCTTTATCTTCCTTGATGGTATGACATACCATGATTTGGTATAGACAATCAGGAGGTCCAAGCCAAAAATCATTGGCCTGGACCTGTTGACTGATCAGTGCTGTACCAAATCACATCACCGCCGTACACAGATCATGTACTAGGTACATGATCCAGCACAGAGCGGCCACCCCACAGCAGTAAATGTACTTGGGGTGGTCCGCAACTGGGTAATCTTGTCCCTAAGCAGAGTGTAATCCTGGTTATTGACAGTCCAGTCATGTGAGCTGTCTAACCAAGTTTATGAAACTCAAACCAAGTCAAAATCTTCCTCAAGTAACAGAAGTTCCATCTCTGCCATTTTGTTTGCCAAACTTTTTGCACTTGTGAACATACAGAGTAACTCTACTTTTATGAGAAAAACAATCCCCTCTGGGTGATCAATGTACATCGCAAGGATTCAAAAAAATGTTCCAGAGTCCCACTGTCACATCTACCCCAACGCGGGTGATTAGACACTATAGCTAGCTACTGTGTGCTTCACCTATAACAGCCCCCTTTCCCTTAAGCAAGCCTACTGGTACTTGGTTGCCCCCGGGACTTATACACAATGCTATAGTGCCTGGCCACCACTCCAGGGCAGATGCAAACAGACTACTTGCAGTTAGCAGACAGATAGCGTGGTTTTTTGATAGTCCAGGTAGTCCAATATATAGTCCAATAGTCCAATATCCGATCCAGGTCATACACAGGGAAATCCAAACTAGCAAAGCAGGGCAGACAAACGGGAGGGGGGGGGGGTTGGGCTTGATCAGGAACAATGTCTCTATCACAAGCAAGGGATAGAGCATTCAGCTTGCTTATAACAGGTGACTGACCATATCAATCACCTTGCAGGTGAACACAGACAGGGAGAATGCAATAGCCAAAACTCGGAGGCTTGAATGAGGTGAACACAGACAGGGAGAATGCAATAGCCAAAACTCGGAGGCTGCTGTGAAGGAATAGCTCTTTGTTAGATCATGTCTTGTGCAAGACTGATTCTGAATGGGAGTAACTCCTTCATTTTTGATCAGTTGATGAACTTAGAGGGCTCTAATGAGGAAAGTGGCATGGTCTGCATTCCTTTAGAAGTGAATCACTTTTTAGGAGTATCTCACCAAAAATTAAATTTTGTTGCAGAGGAGGCCTAAAATGTGACTTATATCTTTGTATTGGCTTCTGGAAAAATCAGTGAGCCAACCACTCAACCAGGAAATAACATTTTACAGAAAATGTCAGCACTGCAGATTGAAAAGGAAAGATCATTTTTAATAATAAATTACAATAAGCTTATTTCTCACTTGTATATGCTACAGTATATATTTTTTTTAATTTGCAATATATTTTCCCATGAGAGTGGAGTTACCCTTTCATTTTGTGTTAGCTTTTATTTTATTATTGCTCACTCTTGATTTAGAATTTGATTCTAAAACACTTTCTTTATTGTACAAAAATAATGCAGTCTCCCTGTATTCTAGTTTGAGCCCTCTGTTCCACCCACCTCTAAAGCCAGTACCCCTTTTGGCCCTTGCACACTATATGCCTTGTCCAAGCCCATTTACTGTTGAGTTTATAGGACAGAAAATGAACTGAAATCTCCCTAACAAAACACAGATGTAAAAAAGAATACAAAAACTGTGGTTGTAGGATATCTGGGTTTTAATGTTACTGGTGGGGGTTTCCTTATGCCTTTCCCTAACTATTTGTGTGCATTGCCTGTGGTATATGTTATCTTTGAGCTTGATAAAGAGTCCTGATACTTGATACAAGTGTGTGAAATAAACACATTCATATATATTATAACACTTTCTATTTAAGTAACATCTAGAGCAGATGTTGCAGATGTGATCAGTGATAGCTGAGCATCAAATTATAGAAGAAAAAATCAATCTGTATGGATTTATATACAAGAGATGTAAGTACAGCTGTTCAAATTAATATTGTGATTGAAAATTATGCTAACTTCATGTTGTCATATACAAACTGATTCAATAACATGCTGCATCTGTTAAAGCAAATTCAGTAATATAATTGTTCTCCAATATTTGGAAGAGCTACTACTCAATGTCTAATTATTGCCACAAAACAGGTGTTTATCTCTGGCTAGAATTTTTTTTCTTTTTCAGCGAATTTACATGAAGAATAGATTCAACTTTATTTGAAACAGTTATTCAGGTTTGTAACCTTCATATTATTGGAATCTCTATTGTAAAAACTAGGTTATTCTTTCAGCTAGCTAGACAGACTTTATAGTGACTTTTTCGTTTCAGGGAAGCCTATCTTGCCTCCATCTAACAACTGCACTGTTTTCTCCATTAGCTCATCCCCCACAGCTGTTACCCTCTTGTATAACTTGACCCTCCCTCCTAGATTGTAAGCTCTAATGAGCAGGGCCCTCTGATTCCTACTGTATTGAATTGTATTGTAATTGTACTGTATTCCCTCATGTTGTAAAGTGCTGCGTAAACTGTTGGCGCTATATAAATCCTGTATAATAATAATAATAATAATAGTTACTAAATTTGATCATAATACAATAAACTGCTAAAAGTCTCGTGTTTTTATTTTAATGCTCTTTAAAAACATATAACTTATACATGATGTTGAATTTCACATATGTCATCCCTTTCAACCATAATCTTCTACACTGAGATTATTATTATTTGGCTTCCATTCCTGCCTTAGACATGTGCATTAGTTTTTGTCTGAATTAATTTTCATCCGAATTTCGGGTATTTTCGTTATCGTTTTAACAAACGATAATGAACGTGCAGAATCCAAAAACCGAAAGATGCAACATAAACAAATGCTTTGTTTTCGTTGCCACAACAGTTTAATATAGATAGGAGATTTAACATGAGGCTGGCAATAGCGATCTGTGTCCATCGAACCTGTGGTTGAATGTGCCTAACCTTTGCTCTATTAGTCCAAAATGATTCGACATAGAGAGAAAAGATTCGACATAGAGAGAAAAGATTCAACATTATAGAGACGATAGCAAAAAAGGTTGAATGTGCCTAACCTAACTCTATTAGTCCAGGATTATTCGAAATAGAGAGAAAAGATTCGACATGAAGATTCGATGAAGCATAAAACATTAGAATTCCACTATAGCTTGTAGGCGGAACATTCGACCAAAAATGTATGATTGCGGCGTTGTACAGTTTAGCTGCTCTGTCGAATCTTCTTAGAACATTCAACAGACACCATAAGCCTTCAATGACAGATTCGACCTTAATTATTTCGGATTTTCGGACGAATGCATTTTTTTAACGAAACAAAATAAATAAAAACAAATTTTGGGAGTAACTAAATCAGTGGTTCTCAACTCCAATCCTCAGGACCCACCAACAAGCCAGGTTTGCAAGATAGCTGAAATACATCACAGGTGATATCACTTGCTGCTCAGTGACTGCAGTATTCTAGTCTGCAACTCCCCAAGGTAATACTTAAAATCTGGCCTGTTGGTGGGTCCCGAGGACCGGAGTTGAGAACCACTGAACTAAATAAATGTATTTTTCGGACAAAAATGAAATTCCAAAACAAAATATTTCAGTGTGCACATGTCTACTGCCCTTCAGACCTATTATAATTGTAATATAGCAATGCTTTAATATCATTGACATATTATTTCTGTGTGAACCAGTAATGGAAAGTCCTCAGGTGTAACATAGAAGGTAAGTATCTGTAAAGTAAACAATAGCTGAAACACAACTATTTTTCACATTGTTGTAATGCAAGATTGTGTCAAAAAATCAATTGAAACATACTTAGAACAGCGCCACTATATCAATCTAATGTAGGTTAAAATAATAATCAATCCTTAGTTTGTCCGTCTAGTCAGCACCCCTCCCCCATGTGCCAAAGGGGGTAATGGAGGTGGCTGCTTTGTCCTTCTGTAAAAACATTGTATATAGAAAGATTTATAATAAAATATTCATATTACCTAATCCTCCCAAGATCCATGATATGGTATTAAGGGAACCTACCCTAGCAGGATGCATACCCATCTCTAATTGGGTCTAATGCTAATGTAGTCACAAATATAAATACAGGGTGTGATTCAGTTTCCAATTGTATGAACCCTCTTGGACCACAAAATTGGAGGATCTGTAAAGTATGGAATATATCATGCTATCACTCCCCTATATTAGCAGAGTATCAATCCAGTAATCAATAATTAACTGTTATCTCCCCACCTACCCCAGCATAATGGAGCCTATCCCTTAGAGATATTCCAGATTATCGCCAAATGTCTATAAACATACCATAATAGACAATAAATTCCCTCCACTCTCCACTTATTCGTTACTCCTCTTTCCCAATGTGCCAATACCCCAAGAGTTGAAAAAATAGCACTCCTATTATGGACACAATTGGGAAGCTCCCTCACTATTACATCCCTATTTTAGATGCTTCCCTAAGAAGGTCTGTAGTTCAATGAAACACAGATTCCATTAGTCCCAGAGAGAAAAACAAACAAAAGTTGCAGTCCTCTAAACCCAGCCCTAGGCTGCTGCCAGAAATTACTATGCTTAAAGATCAATATCATAACTTTCATTGGTCCTTCCTAAAGTCCACCCTCACTCATTTAGATTTGGATGACATTTTGCATCCATAGTTAAGGCCCTCTACTACAACCCCATGATATAAGTTGATGGTCAATTGTTTTCACCACTGTCTATTCATAACAGGATTATATAGGGTTGCTCAATGGAACACTTAGAAAAATGCATTGCAAAAAAAACCCTCCATCATAATAAACCCGCTCAATCCACACAGTCTTTTTTACTGTATATCTCCTCCCTTAGCACTAGTATCCCTAATGCCATGTACACACGGACGGACTTTTGAGCATCAAATGTCCGACGGTTTTTCCGACAAACTTTCGACGGACTTGTGAACGACTGGACTTGTGATGATGTACGACCGGACTAGAATAAGGAAGTTCATAGCCAGTAGCCAATAGCTGCCCTTGCATTCTTTTTTGTCCGTCGGACTAGCATACAGACGAACGGATTTTTCAAGTCCGTCGGAAAGATTTGAAACATGTTTTAAATCTAAAGTCCGTCTGATTTTCAACAAAGTCTGCTGGAGGTCCGATGAAGCCCACACACGATCGGATTGTCCGACTGATTTGTTTCTGTCGGACCAGCCCGGTCAAAAAGTCCACCCGTGTGTACACGGCATTACATCCTACAATATTTTTCCTAATTTGGGGTTCTTAGCAATTTCCAGGTAAATAATGAAAAATCTGAATTCTTAACTATCTCTACCCCAAATAATATCAGCCCACTTAAAATGATCTCCAATTCAAATGGCAGTTTAAAGTCATCTTTTACTTAGGAAACCTCTTTCTTGCAGATGTAGACTCATTACTTACCCTTAATTTTGGAGACCAAACTGAAAAATGTTTTCATCTCAGACTCACTGTGATGATTTTAAAGGTAGTTTCTTTAAAACTGCCTGGTTGGCATGTACCACCACATCTAGACACTGAGAAAACACTTACATTTTTTATTATTGGTTTGTGGATCTCTATTATGAATGATCTGATGTACTGTACATGGAGAGCCAAGGAACAGGGAAACCCTGTCAAACCCTTCTCCCCTAAACACCCTCTCATTCACCTTTATCCTCTTTTTCTTTATTTGGCTACTGTTTTGAGAACAGCGTGAACATTCAGTTTTCCATACGGTCCTGTCAGCTTACATGTATTGTAATGAGTATGCCCCCTACCCCTCAAGGATCCTTTTGCTTTCAACTTCTGGTACATTTTCCATGTTACTAAGTAATATGGCAGCACATTCAGAAGTAGCATCTGGATGCTTTGTACAGCTGTATGAGAGGAGGACTGTTCTTAATGGGCGAGATGAGCTGCTGGCCATTTGCTGCAGGCAGAAAAATGCTGTGTGTATTGCATGTACTAAATGTATTTGTTCTTGTTATAGAAAGCAAATTGTTCTCTTTTGCTCATGTTCATGCACCCCTGAAGAAGAAAATCCATTTTCAAAATATGTTGGGTGTTTTCCATCATCATTCTTTGTTCGGTGAGTTTTTACCAATATACTGTATCTAATCCTAAAACCCAACCTAGTTTAATATGTATTGTCAGTTTTTTTTTTGTGTGTAACAATAAAGAATCTGTATACTATTAATAACCTTTCCAATCTTTTCTTTCTACCAATGTACTCTTTGACTTATAGTAGAGTATATAAAATGGCCCACTATGAGGGTTCTCTCCATTTGTATAATATAGGGATGTTGGCACACCATCAACTACTCTCTTAATTTTCAAGTTTTGTCAGAGGAACAAGCTAAGCAGTGCAGGTGCAGCACACTAAAACATCTCATGGAGTGTTGTGTGCAGGGGCTGGTGCTAAAATGTCCAAAAAAACTGTTGGAGGTGCTGCTGTTTTTTTTGGGAGACAACGGAGAAAACTGAGGTATAGGAAACAGAAACTGGGTAAGAGAGCAGGTATAAGAATAAGGCTGGAAGCTGGCCCATATAGGCCTGTGTTACCAAGCCTTTTCCTTAGTAGTTGCCAATCTCTCTGAAACAGGATGGATGAATTTAGGCTGAGGTTTACTACATACAAATTAAATAGCTGTGTGATTGTCCTCACAGAGACCTAGCTGAATGGTTATATACCTGATGAGGCCATGGAGCTGGCAGGCTGCTCTGTCTATTGAGCGGATAGGACTGCAGACTCTGGAAAGACTAAAGGAGGTGGTCTGTGTATATATGTTAGGAATAACTGGACCACAGCTATTAATATTGTCAGGACATACTGTTCACCTGATTTGGAATATCTTATGCTAAAATGTAGACCTTTTTTTATACCAAGAGAATTTACTAATAATATAATTGTGACAGTACATACCTCCACAGGTTAATTCTAAGCTTGCTCTGGAGGAATTATATGATGCTATTAACACTCAGCTGAATGTCCATCCAGGGGGGGCTGTGATTGTGGACGGTGATTGCAACCATGTTTAGGAGAGAGAGGAGGGGGAGAAGAGTGTTTTAGGTCAGGTATATACAAATGTGTCCAGTGCATATAACGCTACTTTGTTACCACATCTTGGTCTATCAGATCATGCCTCTGTAATGATTCCATGTTACAAACCTGTTGTTTGCAGAAAAAGACCACATATTAAAAACTTGCCGACCGGGCCATAGCCAAAAGACGGCTACAGCGTGGTCGGCTTATTCTGGGAGGGCGTCCATGGACGTCCTCCCAGAATGTTGCTCTCGCACGCCCCCTGGGGCACGCTCCTGGAAATATCTGTGACCGCTGGGTCCATAGAGACCCAGCGCATCATGGATCACGGTAAATGGCCGCTGGTAGCTGGCATTTACCACATGATCGCTCTGTCAAATGACGGAGCGATCACTTGTAAACAAACCGGCGTCATGTCATGACGCTGGTTCCTCCCTCCCCTCTCTGTTCCGATCTGTACAGTGCGAGGGGAGAGGGGGAGAGATCATTTGTAGCAGCGCTATGGGCTGGATCTGTAATGCCCACAGTGCTGCTCAGTGCCAATACTCTGCAGTATTCTGCCAATACTCTGCCAATACTCGCCAATACATTTTAACAGAAACAAAGAATTTTTTTTTTACCAAATTTTCGATCTTTTTTGATTTATAGCACACAAAATGAAAAAAACAGCGTTGATTAAATACCACCAAAAGAAAGCTCTATTTGTGTGAAAAAATCATATGGGTACAGTGTTGCATGACTGAGTAATTGTCATTCAAAGTGTGAGAGCACCAAAAGCTGAAAATTGGTCTGGTTAGGAAGGGGGTTTAAGTGCCTGGTGGACAAGTGGTTAACCACTTCAGCCTCAGAAGGATTTACCCCCTTCCTGACCAGAGCACTCTTTGCAATTCGGCACCTCGTTGCTTTAACTGATAATTGCACGGTCATGCGATGTTGCACCCAAACAAAATTGATGTCCTTTTTTCCCCAAAAATTGAGCTTTCTTTGGTGGTATTTGATCACCTCTGCCGTTTTTCATTTTTGCGCTATAAACAAAAAAAGAGCGACAATTTTGAAAAAAAAAACAATATTTTTTACTTTTTACTATAATAAATATTCCCCAAAAATATTTAAAAAAACAATCTTTTTCCTCAGTTTAGGCCGATATGTATTCTTCTACACATTTTTGGTAAAAAAAACCCACAATAAGCGTATATTGATTAGTTTGTGCAAAAGTTATAGCGTCTACAAAATAGGGGATAGTTTTATGGCATTTTTATTATTTTTTTTATTAGTAATGGTGGCGATCTGTGATTTTTATCATGACTGCGTCATTATGGCGTACACATCGGACACTTTTGACACTATTTTGGGACCATTGTCATTTATACAGTGATGAGTGCTATAAAAATGCACTGATTACTGTGTAAATGACACTGGCAGGGAAGGGGTTAAACACTAGGGGGCAATCAAGGGGTTAAGTGTGTCCTAGGGAGTAATTCTAACTGGGGGAGGTGGGCTGCTACTCACATGACAGCGAACACTGCTCCAGATGACAGGGAGCAGTGATCTCTGTCATGTCACTAGGCAGAATGGGCAAATGTCTTGTTTACAAGGCATCTCCCTATTCTTTCGCTCCATGACACAATCGCGGACATCGAGTCCATGGGACCTGCGGTCACGGAGCACGCGGAGGGCACACCCACAATGCCGCTTTCTTAAAGGGGATGTACCTGTACGCCCATTTGCTCAGCTGTGCCATTGTGCCGACCTATATCGTCGTGCACCTGGTCAGCATTTGGTTAAAACTATACAGGTTTGGAGTGAGGAGGCAAATTCACTCCTGCAAGAGTGTTTTGAATCAACTGACTGGAATGTATTTGACAGAATGCAGACTTGGAGGAATATGCTCTTGCCTATATTCGCTTTTGTATAGTGATGTTCGTGGTTACAAAAGCAAATAAGGTATTCCCAAATCAAAGCATATACCCCAGTTGACGTCTCTTAAGACGAAATGCGTAGGGTTAATATGCCGGCCTTGGTCACTTTTACTGCGCTTTGTTTTATTTTTGCTATTGTTTTTATTTATACATTTTTCTCCGCATGTTTTTTGGATATCCGTCTTACTTGATACGAATAAATCCCTACATACGGATTTAACCTATGTGGAGACTCCTTTCTTTTTCCACATACTTTCTAATGACTCTTTGAGCTGGAAGAAAGCTCCCAGGAAGCTGACAGCGGTTTGGTGGATGTGGCCATCTTCCATCTATCTCCCTTGTTCGGCTGCTGTGAGATCCAGCTGGAGAGATCACTGTGCAGTCCAGTCCGACAGTTTTGCTTCAAGCCTCCAATACGATGCTCTTACTGACCCACCACCGTTATGGTGAGCTGGGTCCACCACTCCTGGTAAGGGTACCTTTTTCCCCCTTTTACCCTTTCAATGGTTGTCAGCACTCCCAGGTGTATACCCACCACCGAATTCATCTATTTTGGATACCATTGATTTATGATTCTAGTTGAAGATACCTCCTTCTCCCCAATTATCACTATATTTTGGGACTTATTATTGCCATTCATCACTTATTAACATGTATTGCTTTATTTATGTTTTTGCTTGCTTTTTATTAGTCACTTATTTTTCATGGTTTGCACTTCATTGTATTGAACGATATATACCATATATGTTGATCACACTTGTTGATTATATTTAGCATTTATTCACAATGTATGCAATACCTGATGGTAGTTTGTAAGTGAGTGTTACACTTTTGCATGATAGTACTTCCCCCACGTTGCCTCACGGCATTTATATAATATTATCATATGTATGCTTTGGAGAGAAGCTAATGCTTTAGGTAGCCCCATTTTTCTTATTTCTAGCGCCTCACTTTCAGTTTTACAAAAGCTTTTACTTGATGGTAAAATGAGGGCTCAGCTTAGAGTAAGATATGTGGTCTTTAGATCAGATGACCCTATAGCCTACAGGAAAACTAGGATTTAATTAAAGAAAGGCATTAAGGAGACTTAGCATAGACATAAATGGCACATTGAATTTTATTTTGAAAATCAAAATTCCTGTTGCATGTGGAAGGGAATTAAAGCAATGGTAGATTTTAAATCTAGCAATACACCGGTTTGAAAAATGCTCCCTGACACCTGAATAAATTTTTTGCTCACTTTGAGGATCAAAATCTAAGAAGTGAAACCCAGAACTAGTGGAGGGTATTAAAAACACATGAGGTCAGATCAAATTTGAGGAAGATTGACATCAGAAAGGCAGCAGGACCAGATGGCATGTCAGGCTGTATGCTGAGGGTATGTACAGACCAGTTAGCATGTATTTTTTCCGATATACAATTAATTTGTCACTGCAACAGGCTGTGGTTAGGGATGAGCTTCAAGTTTGAGTCGAACTCATGTTCGACTCGAACATCGGCTGTTCGCAAGTTCATCCGAACAGCGAACAATTTGGGGTGTTCACGGCAATTTCGAATGCCGTGGAACACCCTTTTAAAAGTCTATGGGAGAAATCAAAAGTGCTAATTTTAAAGGCTTATATGCATGGTATTGTCATAAAAAGTGTTTGGGGACCTGGGTCCTGCCCCAGGGGACATGTATCAATGCAAAAAAAGTTTTTTCGGGAGCAGTGATTTTAATAATGCTTAAAGTGAAACAATAAAAGTGTAATATCCCTTTAAATTTCGTACCTGGGGGGTGTCTATAGTATGCCTGTAAAGGGGCGCATGTTTTCCCCTGTTTAGAACAGTCTGACAGCAAAATGACATTTCTAAAGGAAAAAAAGTCATTTAAAACTACTCGTGGCTATTAATGCATTGCCGGTCCAACAATACACATAGAAGTTCATTGATAAAAACGATTGAAAAAAAAAAATAAAAAATTTGTCTCTTTCCCGCAACTTGTGTCACAATATAAAATATTCCATGGACTCGACATGACTCTCAGCAAATAGCTTGGGGTGTCTACTTTCCAAAATGGGGTCATTTGGGGGGGGTTTTGAACTGTCCTGGCATTTTATGCACAACATTTAGAAGCTTATGTCACACATCACCCACTCTTCTAACCACTTGAAGACAAAGCCCTTTCTGACACCTTTTGTTTACATGAAAAAATTATTTTTTTTTTGCAAGAAAATTACTTTGAACCCCCAAACATTATATATTTTTTTAAAGCAAATGCCCTACAGATTAAAATGGTGGGTGTTTCATTTTTTTTTTTCACACAGTATTTGCGCAGCGATTTTTCAATCGCATTTTTTTGGGAAAAAACACACATTTTTAAATTTTAATGCACTAAAACACACTATATTGCCCAAATGTTTGATGTAATAAAAAAGATGATCTTATGCCCCGTACACACGGTCGGACTTTGTTCGGACATTCCGACAACAAAATCCTAGGATATTTTCCGACGGATGTTGGCTCAAACTTGTCTTGCATACACACGGTCACACAAAGTTGTCGGAAAATCCGATCGTTCTGAACGCGGGTGACGTAAAACACGTACGTCGGGACTATAAACGGGGCAGTGGCCAATAGCTTTTATCTCTTTATTTATTCTGAGCATGCCTGGCACTTTGTCCGTCGGATTTGTGTACACACGATCGGAATTTCCGACAACGGATTTTGTTGTCGGAAAATTTTATCTCCTGCTCTCCAACTTTGTGTGTCGGAAAATCCGATGGAAAATGTCCGATGGAGCCCACACATGGTCGGAATTTCCGACAACACGCTCCGATCGGACATTTTCCATCGGAAAATCCGACCGTGTGTACGGAGCATTAGGCTGAGTACATGGATACCAAACATGACATGCTTTACAATTGCGCACAAACGTGCAGTGGCAACAAAATAAATACATTTTTAAAAGCCTTTAAAAGCCTTTACAGGTTACCACTTTAGATTTACAGAGGAGGTCTACTACTAAAATTACTGCCCTCGATCTGACCTTCGCGGTGATACCTCACATGCATGGTGCAATTGCTGTTTACATTTGACGACAGACCGCCACTTGCGTTCGCCTTAGTGCGAGAGCAGGGGGCGACAGGGGTTCTTTTTTTTTTTTTCTTATTTTTTTGCTTTTTTTCTTATTTTTAAACTGTTCCTTTCATTTTTTTTAAATCATTTTTATTGTTATCTCAGGGAATGTAAATATCCCCTATGATAGCAATAGGTAGTGACAGGTACTCTTTTTTGAAAAAATTGGGGTCTATTAGACCCTAGATCTCTCCTCTGCCCTCAAAGCATCTGACCACACCAAGATCGGTGTGATAAAATGTTTTCCCAATTTCCCAATGGTGCTGTTTACATCCAGCGAAATCTAAGTCATGAAATGCTCGTAGCTTCCGGTTTCTTAGGCCATAGAGATGTTTGGAGCCACTCTGGTCTCTGATCAGCTCTATGTTCAGCTGGCTGAATCACCGGCTGAATTCTCAGGTTCCCTGTTGAGACAGGAGAGCCAGAGAAAAACGCGGAAGACGGTGGGGGGGGGGCATTCCCTCCCACGGCTTGTAAAAGCAGTCTAGAGGATAATTAGCTGCTAGGATTGCTTTTACACGAAAGCCGACCGCTGGCTGAAAAGAATGATACCAAGATGATACCTAAACCTGTATGCATCATTCTGGTATAACCACTCAAAGTCGTGAATGGCGTACCTGAAGACAAAAAAATGGTTAACAATAAAACACAGTAAACGGTAAGGTATAAAAAATTGCATACCTGAAAAGCAAACATGATAAAACATAATAACAATAAAACATTGCAGAATAGAATACAGTAAAAAAGAGCAGAACAATAGAGAGAGAGAATAG
This sequence comes from Aquarana catesbeiana, assembly GCF_042186555.1. Classification (NCBI taxonomy): domain Eukaryota; kingdom Metazoa; phylum Chordata; class Amphibia; order Anura; family Ranidae; genus Aquarana; species Aquarana catesbeiana. The sequence goes on along the minus strand of NC_133328.1, from coordinate 324,958,607 downwards.
AGAGAGAGAGAGAACAATAAAACGACAACTATTTTTTTTATTTTATATATTTTTTTTTTTTTACACTTTTTTTGTAACTAACTTTTATAACTGTAACCGGTTCCAGGTTCGGGTCTCTCAAAATGTGATGGCATCTTGAGAGACCCTGTGAAAGTGTGCCTAGTCTGTGCAATGCTGTACCCTACGCTAATACTCAACTAGTGAATGGTAGCGTTCAAAACATTCACCAATGCAAAAACCAGGATTGTCAGGACAGGAGGGACAATAATAGCGGATGTCACGCCTATATCCGTGCTTGCTGCAGACACAACATCTTTTTTGGGGGGGTTCGTTGGGTAGGGGTACTCAGGAGGACATAAAGAAAATGCCTCTCATGCAGCCGACTGCATTTGGTTGGGGATGTGAATGGGGGAAGTACGGGCGCTGCAGAAGTGGTGGGTTCCCAATTAGGATTGGCAAATGCAGCAGGAAGGGCACTATGGGCACGACGGGCCTGTTTGTCTTCTTCTTGGTGGCAGCGGGACACTACTTGTGCTTGCCACCTCACCAGCTTGAACTGCACTTATGGGACTCGCCACATCACCAAGTGTTACTGCAGTGCTGGTTTGACTACGACCGGGGTGTACTAGGCTGCTGGTGCTTGCCAGTTCACCAAAACGCTACCAAAAAAACTGTTAGCGATCACAGGGATCAGGCTTGACTCTGCGAACACTGCAGTTATGCGTTTAGTGTTTTGTAAGTGACAGTGATCGATCAATACTGCACTTGGGTGGGCTGGGCTGAGCCGGGCGGAGGGGCAAAACGCAGGTGCTAGCAGGTATCTGGGCTGATCCCGCTAACACTGCGTTTTTGGGAACCCTAAACTGCTGGGGACGCTAGTATAGATCTGATCGGATCAGATATTGATCCGTTCAGATACTATACCACTAAGGGAGGCGTATGCTGCGTGTGTGGGTGTTAGCGGTACTGGCGCTAACCTGACGCTGCCTGGGGCTGGTGCTTGCCAGTTCACCAAAACGCTACCAAAAAAACTGTTAGCGATCGCAGGGATCAGGCCTGACTCTGCGAACGCTGCAGTTATGTGTTTAGTGTTTTGTAAGTGACAGTGATCGATCGATACTGCACTTGAGTGGGCTGGGCTGGGCCAGGCGGAGGGGCAAAACGCAGGTGCTAGCAGGTATCTGGGCTGATTCCGCTAACACTGCGTTTTTGGGAACCCTAAACTGCTGGGGACGCTAGTATAGATCTGATCGGATCAGATATTGATCCGATCAGATACTATACCACTAAGGGAGGTGTACGGTGCGTGGGTGTTAGCGGTACTGGCGCTAACCTGACGCTGCCTGGGGCTGGTGCTTGCCACTTCACCAAAATGCTACCAAAAAAACTGTAAGCGATCGTAGGGATCAGGCCTGACTCTGCGAACACTGCAGTTATGTGTTTAGTGTTTTGTAAGTGACAGTGATCGATCGTTACTGCACTTGGGTGGGCTGGACTGGGCCGGGCAGAGGGGCAAAACGCAGGTGCTAGCAGGTATCTGGGCTGATCCCGCTAACACTGCGTTTTTGGGAACCCTAAACTGCTGGGGACGCTAGTAAAGATCTGATCGGATCACATATTGATCCGTTCAGATACTATACCACTAAGGGAGGTGTACGGTGCGTGCGTGGGTATTAGCGGTACTGGCGCTAACCTGACACTGCCTGGGGCTGGTGCTTGCCAGTTCACCAAAATGCTACAAAAAAAACTGTTAGCGATCGTAGGGATCAGGCCTGACTCTGCGAACACTGCAGTTATGTGTTTAGTGTTTTGGTGTTAGCGGTACTGGCGCTAATCTGACGCTGCCTGGGGCGACGCATATCACCGCCGGGTGATCAGGGGGCTAAACCTTTATTCGGTAATAAACGGCGGGTGCCCTGACACTATAAAAAATAAACGAACTAACCAGCGTCACCCATAACGGTTATACAGTGATCAGTGGTGAAAGGGTTAACTAGGGGGCAATCAAGGGGTTAAAACATTTATTGGTAGTAAATGGGGGTCCCTGTCGCTATAAAACGTTGACGGCGAACCTAAATATTTACCTCCCTAACTAGCGTCACCAGTGACACTAATACAGCGATCAGAAAAATGATCGCTTAGTGACACTAGCGACAGGGGGTGATCAAGGAGTTAAAACTTTATTAGGGGGGGTTAGGGGGGTACCCTAGACCTAAAGGGGGCTAACAGTAACTGCCCTAACACAGTAACTGTCACAAACTGACACCATGCAGTAATCAAAAAAACAAAAACTGCTTGGTGTCAGTGTGAGGGGGGGAGGGGTGATCGGGGGGTGATCCGGGGGGGTTCGGGGGGTAAAGGGGGGTGTAATGTGTGCCTGGCATGTTCTACTGTGTGTGTGTGTGTTTGGTGCACTCACATTTCAGTCTTCTCTCCTCGGCGCCGGAACGGAAACTACCGAGCCGAGGACAGATGACATAATTTCCTCTGCCTCTGTGTACTACACAGAGGCAGGGGAAGAATCTCATTGGCTGGGAATGATCGTGAGGGGGGGCCACGATCGGATGGCTTCCCCCTCATCTCTGATCACTGCCAGACCAAAGGCGACCGCCGCTGGCACCGGGGGGGTCCGATCGGACCCCCCACCCGCGGGAAGGCAAGGACATATATGTATGTCCTTTTGCCTGCCCGTGCCGCTCTGTGGACGTATATCGTCATGCGGCAGTCGTCAAGTGGTTAACGGTGTTTGCGTGTTCGAACAAATTTTTTTCCTGTTTGCATGTTCTGGTGCAAACCGAACAGGGGGGTGTTCGGCTCATCCCTAGCTGTGGTACCTTCTTCTTTTAAATCAATCTTACTATTGTTGTCCAAATACCTAAAAAAAAATCAGCACTAACATGCTTAAATGATTATTGTCCAGTTGCTCTAACTCCCATCATTTTGAAAGGCTTGTATTATCACATCTTAAGGCAGGCATTCCTGTTGATCTGGATAAGTGTCAGTTTGCCTATCGTGCAAAGAGATCCACAGATGATGCAATTTCTATTGCATTGCATGCTGCCTTGACAAATCTTGAGCACTCAAACACATACTGTACGATAGGATATTATTCACTGATTTTAGCTCAGCATTTAACACAGTAGTCCCTGACAAATTAGTGAAAAAGTTAAATGCTTTGAGCCCATATCCATTGCTGTGCTCATGGAGGATTTCCTAACAAACAGGCCACAAATTGTGAGAATGGGAGATCAGGTGTATAATGCTAGTATTTTGAATACAGGGGTACCAGGGGGATGTGTGTTGAGTCCAGCCCTGTTTACGCATGACTGTACTCCCATACATGAGTCTAACATTATAGTAAAGTTTGCTATTGACACCACTTTAGTGGGACTCATACGAGATAAAGATGAGACAACTTATAGGAAGGAAGTTCAACATTTGGTTGAGTGGTGTACAGAAAATGATTTAATACCCAATACTGCAAAAACAAAAGAAATAATAGTGGATTATAGGAGATCAAGAAAGATCATTTATTGCCCGGTATATATAGGTGGTGAGGAGGTGGAAAGGGGGGCCACTATTATATTTTTGGGAGTGCATATTACAAGGGAGTTGTCATGGTCTCAATACTTTTTTTTCTAGTGAAAAAGCACAGACTATTTTTTCTTCGGAGACTGAAGCAGGTTGGATTGCCCTTAAGGCTTCTGGTCAATTTTTACCATTGCACCATTGAGGGTATTCTTTTCCACTGCACTGTAGTTTGGTTTGCCAGCCGCAGGGTGGAGGATAAGACATGCCTGTTTAATGTGGTAAAAACAGCACAACAGATCATAGGTGCGGAGTTACTGAATTTGGACACAGCATATGCCAGTCTGTTCCCATCAGAGAAAAGATAAAGGGCACTTAAAACACACACACTAATTGCTTAAAGTGTATAGTTTTTTTCCCTAGGGCTGTATTGTCCAACAACCCCACCAGGTACAGAGTTTTAGGAATTTCATGGATTTTACATTTTTTAAATCAAATTTTATATTTAAACAGATATGTGGGCATGTGCTAGGAGTATGTATGTGTGGTTGTGTTGAGAAATGTTTTATTGCTGTTGTAAAGAGTATATATCTAGATTTAGTTGTGTATACATACAATGACAATAAAGTATATTATCGTATTATCTTGTTTTCTCCTATTCTGTGTGCTTGATGTTTCCATTAGGTAAAAAAATGACACAAAGCCAATTAAAACATATAAAATCTACAGATCAATCTGTAAACAGATATCTATAGTGCAAGCAAGAAATACCGTATTTATTGGCTTAAAACACACACTTTTTCCCCCTGAAAACAGAGGGTAAACAATGCCTTTGTGTTATACGCTGATACTATGATTTACCAACAGGGGGCGGGGATCGGGGGGTCCACCCCAGGAGCCACCCATTGGGGGGGTATCAGGCCGGCCATCTCGCCTCTCCTGGCCTGGGGACAGCGCTGCCTGCATAGTCTAAAGTTGATAAAAAAATCACTTGCCAGCCCCTTCTCATACACCGCTCCAGTGTCAGTGTCATTATAAAACGAAGCTTGTAAATATCTCAATAGCTCAGTTTTTTTCTGGCTGCTCTCCTCCTCCTCCCGCTCCTCATCCTCCTAGCTTTAGCTTTAGATTGGAGGAGGAGAGCGGTTACATGACCATCTATGTAACATCAGAGAAAGCAGTCATATGACCAGGTCAGTGAAAAAATCTGAGCTATTGAGGTATATGGAAACTTCATTTTACGATGAGTGACACAGGAGAAGCAGTGTGGAAGGGGCTGGCAGTGATTTTTTTTCTTCACCATAGAGAATGCTGGCAGCACTGTCCCAGGAGTCTGGAGGTCTCCTGGGAGTGCAGGGGCAGGTGGATGGGGGGGCTGTGTACTGGGATGGGTGGGCTGTGTACTGGGATGGGTGGGCTGTGTACTGGATTGGGGAGCTGTGTACTGGATTGGGGGGCTGTGTACTGGATGAGGGGGCTGTGTACTGGATGGGGCTGTGTACTGATGGGGGGCTGTGTACTGATGGGGGGCTGTGGACTGGGGAGGGGGGCTGTGTACTGTAAAGGGGCTGTGAAAATGTTTTTCCCTTAAACTTACCTCTTAAAATTGGGGTGTATGTTATACGCCTGTGTGTGTTATACACCGATAAATACAGTATTTATCTTAAAATTCCTGATTGTCAGGTTTATATTGTGCAAAAGTACACATAATTTTATCACAGAACTTAAAGAAATTGAGCCTAAGTGTGGAAATGAAAATCCCCATAGTCTACCCAACTGAAATTAGGTACAGACTGCCTGATATGTAACAGATTTGGCAACATATGATGATAGTAAAATTAAAACTGTCTAGAGATACTTGGAAATTTTTTTAACCTAGGGACCATATACTTAATCTACCCATTAACTTAGCTAAAGGCTAGATAGTAAAGCTCTTTTAGGCCTCTGCAGCTAATGATAGCTGTGGCTCTCATAAACTGAAGCTACAGTGTTGTTTGTCTCCCCCTTTCTCCTCTGGCCTATTCACATAATGCTTTGTATTCTACGAATTGCTCACAGAATATCATGCACTCTATGAATGGGCAAAGGAAGAGGGCAAGAGGACAATTGAAAGTGCAACATTGGTGTATGAGAGCCACAGCTCTTATAGTCACATCACCAGAAGTATAGTAAGAGCTACAATATATACTGTCTCAATGAAAGTGTAAATAGTAAAGAAATAACAGCTATACTTTGGTAGTACCTAATGTCACTCAACTTTAATTTACAGTTCAGATAGCACAATGTAAAAAATGGAGAGCAACCAAACATGTGCAGAGCATGGTGAAACAGTATTATTGGAATTTAAATGGTATATGCACTTATTTTTAATGTTTTTTTACAGAGCTATACCTGCAAAAGGGACCAGGATGAAGTGATCTGGCAGAACCTAATTTTCTCACTAAAGTTTTTTTTAAGGTCTATCATCCAGAAACATTTAGCTTCTGCACTAAAGCAATAGCAGGCATCATTACCACAGTATAACCAATTACCATTTAATTTCCACAATTCGGAGGATGAAACTTTTAACACCTCATAAAGATCTTATAAATAGGCTGAAAATGATCATGCTGAATATCCAGAAAGTTTATTTTTTACCTAATTTCTAAAATATTTAATTTTAAAGTAGGTAGCTTGAAAGGATGTGATTTCAAAACAAGGCAAATCTTCAGGGTGTTTATGGTGAAAACATGATCACCAAATCTCACAGACTCCTAACAAAATCCTAACAAAACTAATAGAACTCTCCAATCGAAAATGTTTCACCATCATAATTTGTGAAAGAATACATCCTTTAACCGGTACCCGACCGCCTCCTGTAGATATACGTCGGCAGAATGGCACGGTTGTGCAAAGTAACGTACCTGTACGTTACTTTGAATCTGCCGCTTTGTGCGCGCGCGCCACCGGTGGCACGCGCCTGCCGCGATCTCCATGAGTCGGGACTCGATCACTGTGGGCATACCCGTGATCGCCTCACGGAGAGGACGAGCGGGGAGATGCCATTGTAAACAGCATCTCCCCATTCTGCCTATTGACAGTGTTACTCGATCTCTGCTCCCTGTCATTGGAGCAGAGATCAGTGATGTCACATACACTGCCAATCCCCCTGACAGTTAGAATCACTCCCCTCGGACATACTTAACCCCTCCCCACCCCCTAGTGGTTAACCCCTTCACTGCCAGTGTCATTTACACAGGAATCAGTGCATTTTTATAGCATTTTTATATGCTGTATAAATGACAAGGATCCCAAAAATGTGTCAAAAATGTCCGATGTGTCTGCAATAATGTCACAGTCACAATAAAAATCGCTGATCGCCTTACGAAGAGGAAGAACGGGGAAATGCTAATGTAAACACGCATTTCCCCATTCTGCCTAGTGACACTGTCACTGATCACAGCTCCCTGTAATCAGGAGCGGTGATCAGTGTCGTGTCACACACAGCCCCTCCCCCCACAGTTAGAATCACTCCCTAGGACACACTTAACCCCTACAGTGCCACCTAGTGGTTAACCCCTTCACTGCCAGTCACATTTACACAGTAATCAATGCATTTTGAGTTGCACTGATCGCTGTATAAATGTGAATGGTCCCAAAATCATGCTAAAAGTGTCCGATGTGTCCACCATAATGTCGCAGTCATAATAAAAATCGCTAATCATCACCATTACTAATAAAAAAAATTATTAATAAAAATGCCCTAAAACTATCCCCTATTTTGTAAACGTTATAACTTTTGCGCAAACCAATCAATAAGCACTTATTGCGACTTTTTTTTTTTTTTTTTACCAAAAATATGTAGAAGAATACGTATCAGCCTAAACTGAGTTTTTTTATATTTTTTGGGGGGATATTTAGTATAGCAAAAAGTAAAAAATAATGTGTTTTTTTTTCAAAATTGTTGCATTTTTTTGTTTATAGCGCAAAAAATAAAAACCGCAGAGGTGATCAAATACTACCAAAAGAAATCTCTATTTCTGGGAAAAAAAGGACGTCAATTTTGTTTGGGAGCCACGTCGCACAACCGCGCAATTGTTAGTTAAAGCGATGCAGTGCGGAATCGCAAAAAGTGCTCTGGTCTTTGGCCAGCCAAATGGTCCGGGGCTTAAGTAGTTATTTTCCTTGCATGGGTGTTCTTTACAAAGTCAATTTTCACCCATTCACTAAGCTAAGGGAAATCTCCATTGTAAATGGCACAACCTATTTACCAACCCAACTGTTTTTGACACTGATAGCATTTTCAAATACAATCCTAGCTCCACATACTAAGGAAGATGTAAGCAAGAGACTGTTCTCTAAAATACTTTTAATAGTCAAGGTCTCTACATTACACTGGATGCCTAAAGAATGTATTTTAGATGGAGATAGAAATAACACTTTCTAACAATTTAATAACGACAAAAATAAATAGTCTCTTTTGTGTAACCCTTGTAAAGAAATATGGTAGTTGGGAATTACCCTAAATAATTTAATTTTTTTTTTTAATATATAATTTTGCCAGAGTCTGCAAAATTGACAAGGCTGAATGTAGGGCTTTCATTTAGGTAGATCGTTGCTGTTTACTTAGAATGAAGAATATAGACAGGTAAAAAAAGAATACATTAATACTGAAGCATCAAGAAAGCAACAAGAAAAACAGAGTTAAAAACAGGCAACCTAACTCAATCCCCAAAACATCTTCTACTCAGTAATGCCGCGTACACACGGTCGGACTTTTCATCTACAAAAGTCCAACGGACGCCGACGGACTAAAGCTGGCTGGTAATCCGATCGTGTGTGGGCTTCTCCGGACTTTCAGCAGACTTTTTCAGCCTCAAATCCGACGGACTTTAGATTTGAAACATGCTTCAAATCTTTACGTCGTAACTACGACGGACCCCGAAATCCGCTCGTCTGTGTGCTAGTCCGACGGACAAAAACCCATGCTAGGGCAGCTATTGGCTACTGGCTATGAACTTCCTTATTTTAGTCCGGTGTACGTCATCACGTACGAATCCGTCGGACTTTTGTGTGGTCGTGTGTAGGCAAGTCCGTTCGTTAGAAAGTCTGCTGCAAGTCCGCCGAAAGTCCGCCGGAAGTCCGCCGGAAGTCTGTCGGACAGGCTGTCGGACTTTTGTAGACGAAAAGTCCGACCGTGTGTATGCGGCATAAGGGTAGAGGATATCTTGGATATCAGGATTTTTGAGTTCCCAGCATCTACATCTAGTGCCTTTTTTGGCTTTGACAATCTCACAATGTTCCATACCTTGCCCCAGTTAATTGAAGGCCTCAGAGAACATTGCAAAGGTTCTGCACAAAAGTCAACCAAGTGGTGATAACTAGGGATGAGCTTCAAGTTCGAGTTGAACTTATGTTCGACTCGAACATTGGCTGTTCGCCCGTTCACCAAACAGCGAACAATTTGGTTCCGCGGCAAATTCGAAAGCCGCGGAACACCCTTTAAAAGTCTATGGTAGAAATCAAAAGTGCTTTTCTATCATCACCACAGGTCTCTGGTCCTAACTTAATACCAGCTCTTGATGGATTTGCAGCCCTATCCGGCCTTATGATTAATCCTAAGAAATGCCTAGTGTTTAATATTTCACTCACAAACATGGAATTGATCCCGGCTAGGGCTGCACTCCCATTCACATGGGCAGAAAAATCAATCCCATATCTTGGAATTCATTTAACAGCATCTCATTCTGACTTATTCTCAACCAATTATCCTCCTGTATTAAGACAGATCACAAATCTAATAAAACAATGGTCGCAACTTCCTTTATCCTGGATGGGGAAGATTAATGCAATCAAAATGACTATTCTACCCAAATTGCTTTATCTATTCAGAGTCCTCCCTATTCCAATTCCTTCCTATTTTTTGAGAATAGTACAAAAAAGAGCAACTTCGTTTATATGGGGCTCTTCTAAACCACGTATACCTATACACACACTACATCTTCCCAAAAATAAAGGAGGCCTGGGATACCCTAATTTTACTAACTACTACAGAGCAGCACATTTGGCCAGTCTGTCCAAATACCATGCAAAACAGGAAATCCCATTATGGGTATTTATAGAGGCTTCAGAAAATGACCCTCTATTAATATCAAATTTATTATGGCTTGATCCTAAAGACCGCTTTAAAATTCATAATCCCATAACTAAACACTTCTTATCTCTCTGGGATAAACTAAAAACCAAATATCAGTTACAATCTCCACACAATCCTCTCCTTTCTTTTATCAGAAATCCAGCCTTTTATCCGGCATGGATCTACCCAAATTCTTTTAAAGCTTGGACAACATCAGGCATTCAGACACTAAATTACTTCATAGCATCTCAATCATTCCTTTCATTCCCATCGCTTAGAGAAAAATATGATCTACCAAACTCTGAGATATTTAGATATCTCCAAATCAAAAATTTCTATACACCATTCCTAAAGGGGGATACACCATTATCCCAATTATCCATTTTTGAATCAATCTGTACAAAAGATCCATTTGCTAAAGGTACAATTTCATCACTTTATAATCAATTATATGGAGTAGCAAATCTTAATAGACCCTCTTACGTTCAGAGGTGGGAGGAGGACCTGGGACGAACTTTAGAAGACACGGACTGGTCTAACATATGGCTCACATCTAAGTCATCTTCACCCAACATCTTAGCACTGGAGACAAATTATAAAGTCCTAACTCGCTGGTACCTTGTACCCGCTAGAGTGGCAAAATATTCACCTAATACCTCAGCTCTTTGTTTTCGAGGATGCCCAGAAATAGGCACATATTTACACATATGGTGGACGTGCCCAGTAATCCAAACCTTCTGGAAGGAAGTCTTCGTGATTGCATCTAAAATATTTAAAAAAATAATACAACCAGATCCATATTTAACTTTACTTAATCTAAAACCGGAATGGTTAACACTCTCTCAATTCAAACTAATGATCCAACTAATAATGGCTGCAAAACAAACAGTGGCCAAGGCATGGAAATCTCCTACATTGGTACTAGCAGAAACAATTCACAGAATGAATAATACAATGTCCCATGCTAAGATGGTAGCCATCGATCAAAATCAAATTCCAAAATTTGAAAAACTTTGGCATCCTTGGATAAAACAACAGTTCCTGTCAAACTTCAATGACTCTGTCATGTTGCCATGGTAACAGATTAAATGACTTACAGAGACACCCATTCTAAGTCTTCAAAGAGAACTAAAAAGAATAATAAACTGACGAGCGGGACAACCTTGTGGACCATACCTCTACCTTTCAACCCTTTTTCTTCTTTCTCTTTCCTTTTCTCTGCCTTACGATTAAAGCTCATTATCAGAATTTATTTGACCTATATACACTCTACTTGTAAACAATATGTATAGTAGGTATAAATCATTTAAATACCTACAAAAGTAACTAAGGAAATTATATATATCTTTAATTTAGGTTTACGTGAACCCAATGTTTAATATTTGAAATTTCATGATATTTACCTATATAAACCCTACTGTAAAACAATGAGCTTACTTTATAGATCCTTGTAAACTTACTTTATGTATCTTTATAACATTGTATACTCAATAAACTTCTTTTGACAAGGAAATCAAAAGTGCTAATTTTAAAGGCTTATATGCAAGTTATTGTCAAAAAAAGTGTTTGGGGACCTGGGTACTGCCCCAGGGGAAAAGGATCAATGCAGAAAAAAGTTTTAAAAACGGCCGTTTTTTCGGGAGCAGTGATTTTAATAATGCTTAAAGTGAAACAATAAAAGTGTAATATTCCTTTAAATTTCGTACCTGGGGGGTGTCTATAGTATGCATGTAAAGGGGCACACGTTTCCCGTGTTTAGAACAGTCTGACAACAAAATGACATTTTCAAAGGAAAAAAAGTCATTTAAAACTACTTGCGGCTCTTAATGAATTGCCAGTCCGACAATACACATAAAAGTTCATTGATAAAAACGGCATGGGAATTCCCCACAGGGGAACCCCGAACCAAAATAATTTTAAAAAATGACGTGGGGGTCCCCCTAAATTCCATACCAGGCCCTTCAGGTCTGGTATGGATATTAAGGGGAACCCCAGCCAAAATTTAAAAAAAAATGATGTGAGGGTCCCCTCAAAATCTATACCGGCCCCTTCAGGTCTGGTATGGATTTTAAGGGGAACCCCGTACCAATTTTTTTTTTTTTAAATGGCGTGGGGTCCCCCCAAAAATCCATACCAGACCTTTATCCGAGCACGCAACCTGGCAGGCCGCAGGAAAAGAGGGAGGACGAGAGAGCATCCCCCCCTCCTGAACTGTACCAGGCCACATGTCCTCAACATTGGGAGGGTGCTTTGGGGTAGCCCCCCAAAACACCTTGTCCCCATGTTGATGGGGACAAGGGCCTCATCCCCACAACCCTTGCCCGGTGGTTGTGGGGGTCTGCGGGTGGGGGGCTTATCGGAATCTGGAAGCCCCCTTTAACAAGGGGACCCCCAGATCCTGGCCCTCCCCCCTCTGTGAAATGGTAAGGGGTACAAAAATACCCCTACCATTTCACAAAAAAACTGTCAAAAATGTTAAAAATGACAAGAGACAGTTTTTGACAATTCCTTTATTTAAATGCTTCTTCTTTCTTCTATCTTCCTTCGGTTTCTTCCTCCATCTTCTTCTTCTGGTTCTTCTGGTTCTTCCTCCGGTATTCTCGTCCGGCATCTTCCTCCGTGGCATCTTCTTCCCTTCTCCTCGGGCCGCTCAGCATTCATGATGGCATGGAGGAAGGCTCCCGCTGTGTGATGCTTCTCCTCTTCTGACGGTTCTTAAATAACAGGGGGGCGGAGCCCCCCGGTGACCCTGCCCCCCTCTGACGCACGGGGACTTGATGGGACTTCCCTGTGGCATTCCCCGTGACGTCAGAGGGGACGGGGGTCACCCGTTACGTAACCCTACCCCCTTCTGACGTCATGGGGAATGCCACAGGGAAGTCCCGTCAAGTCCACGTGCATCAGGGGGGGCAGGGTCATCGGGTGGCTCTGCCCCCCCATTATTTTAGAACCGTCAGAAGAGGAGAAGCGTCACACAGTGGGAGCCTCCCTCCATGGATGCGGAGCGGCCCGAGGAGAAGAAGGAAAGAAGATGCCGCGGAGGAAAATGCCGGATGAGAACACCGGAGGAAGAACCAGAAGAACCAGAAAAACCAGAAGAAGAAGATGGAGGAAGAAACCGAAGGAAGATAGAAGATAAAAGATGCATTTAAATAAAGGAATTGTCAAAAACTGTCTCTTGTTATTTTTAACATTTTTTTGTGAAATGGTATACTCCCTTACCATTTCACACAGGGGGGAGGGCCGGGATCTGGGGGTCCCCTTGCTAAAGGGAGCCTTCCAGATTCCGATAAGCCCCCTGCCCGCATCCCCCCACAACCACCGGGCAAGGGTTGTGGGGATGAGGCCCTTGTCCCCATCAACATGGGGACAAGGTGTTTTGGGGGGCTACCCCAAAGCACCCTCCCAATGTTGAGGGCATGTGGCCTGGTACGGTTCAGGAGGGGGGCCGCTCTCTCATCCCCCCTCTTTTCCTGCGGCCTGCCAGGTTGCATGCTCGGATAAGGGTCTGGTATGGATTTTTGGGAGGACCCCACGCCATTTTTCTTTAAATTTTGGTGCGGGGTTCCCCTTAATATCCATAACAGACCTGAAGGGCCTGGTATGGAATTTAGGGGGACCCCCACGTCATTTTTTTTTAATTTTGGTTCGGGGTTCCCACGAGTAGTTTTAAATGACTTTTTTCCTTTGAAATGTCATTTTGCTGTCAGACTGTTCTAAACACGGGAAACATGCGCCCTTTTACAGGCATACTATAGACACCCCCCAGGTACAAAATTTAAAGGAATATTACACTTTCATTGTTTCACTTTAAGCATTATTAAAATCACTACTCCCGAAAAAACGGCCGTTTTTAAAACTTTTTTTTGCATTGATTCATGTCCCCTGGGGCAGGACCCAGGTCCCCAAACACTTTTTATGACAATAACTTGCATATAAGCCTTTAAAATTAGCACTTTTGATTATTCATGTTCGTGTCCCATAGACTAACGGTGTTCGAACAAATTATTTGCCTGTTCGCAAGTTCTGGTGCGAACCGAACAGGGGGGTGTTCAGCTCATCCCTAGTGATAACACATGTGCCATGTGGTTTTACTGTCCCCTCCTAAAGCTATAGACAGAGTGACATTGTTCCACATGGGGCAGTCAAAATACATGTGAAATCAGAGTGGTGGAGATGGGAGATCAGGTTACTGGGACAGTATCATCCTATAATAACTTGGAGTAGGATCAACTGAGGGATCAAGAGGGCTACAGCCAGGCAGAGTTAAAGCCCTTCAGTAGGATCAGAATAAAGAGGTGGGGGAACCATAAAGACCCATAAGAATAGACATCTGAGGAAGTTCTTTAATTCTGAGCAGCATGGCACCCACTGTCAGGGAAACAGGCGCATCCCCATGCACAGTTCCACAAGGTCAGCTAACCAGCACAGGCAAGGTCGCGCTAACGCGCAACCTGGGGCCGCGATCGGGCGAATGCGCGTGCGCGACAATGCCGCAATCGTGCGAACGCGTGAACGTAACGGTGTGCGCACGACGTGATACAGGCACCTTGTTTATTTAAACGTTCCACTGACAGTGCCACATTGCTGGATTATCATCAGCTCATCCTGTGTTCCTGTGATTGTGTTTCCTGTTCTCCTGACTTCCTGTGTACCGATCCGGCTTATTTATCTACTCCTCTGAACCTCCTGGCTCTACGTGCCGGCTTGCTTTGGACTCCTCCTGCCTGCTCTCTGCATGTGACCCTGGCTTGACTAACGGACTCCGCATTCCTCTGTCTCCTGTACCTGGATTTGTTGATTCGGTTCTTGGACTGTCTTACTGTGTTTGACCCCCTGGCCTGGCTTCTGATTTCTTATTGGACTTCCATTGGTCCCCCTCTCTGGACCTTAAGCACGTTGCCTCCAGTGACTTTGTTCTATCAAGTTCCCAACACCAGCTTCTACTTCCAGGCAATCCGTGCTTCTGTGAACACCGCATCCCTGTGTCATCTTCAGGGTTGTGCTGCACTCGGCCGCAAGGGAGCCCTCTCAGCATCTCGGCCTCCTACCAAGACCCTGACAGTATAATCCAGCCATGTCAGAGGCCGACGGAGGTGACTCCCCAATGAAGGCTGTTCTCCAGCAGATCACGGCTCTTACCCCAGTCATCCAGCAGCTTCAGGAGGAATACTTCCAGTTGAAGGAACGTCTGCAGCACCTACCTAAGTCACCCTCTCTCTCAGTTCAAAGCCCGCCTCCAGCGGCAACTACCGGGTTTATGGCTCCTCCAGAACCACGAATCTCAGCATCAGAATGTTTCCGTGGTGATCGAAGGAAATTTAGGTCCTTTAAGAATTCCTGTTACTTATACTTTGCCTTGCAACCACAGGCTTTTTTCAGTGAAACAATCAAAGTGGGTTTGAGTGGGGTGAGCCGCAGACCTGGGCCCATGGCCTGTTGGAACGAAGTAGCCCCATCATCAACACTGTGGACCAGTTCTTTTGAAGTCATGGCCCAGTTATATGATGATCCTCTACGGGTAGCTACTGCCGAAGCAACTCTACATTCCCTTCGTCAGGGTCAGCGCCCTGCGGAAAACTACACAGTAGAGTTCCGCACATTGTTCACAGACTCTGGCTGGAATGAGGCAGCATTAAAGTACTAGTATCGAATGGGGTTGTCTGAGGCCCTCAAAGATGAGCTAGCATGGTTACAGGTTCCATCCACACTAGAAGATCTCATCCAGTTAACAGTTCAGCTTGACAGATGTTTACGGGAACGTCAGGTTGAACGTGATCGGGCCTCTTGCTCTACCCGGACACTGCCCCAAGTCCAGTCTGCACCAAGCCCCCATACAAATCGGCATGTTCCGTCCAGCATTAACCTCTGAGGTAAAACTTCATCGCCGACAGGTGAAACTTTGTTTCTACTGTGGGGAATCAGGACATTTCATAGACAACTGCCCCACAAGACCAAGAAAACTAACCCTCTGCACTCCGGTTCATCTTCAAGTAGCCAAGTCTTCCTCTGCTCATATCTCACACCCTGTTACGTTGCTTGTGGCAGGCAAAGAAGTTCACCTCCAAGCAATACTGGATTCTGAGGCGTGTAGTTGTTTTTTAGACTTGGCCTTAGCTAAAAATCTTGCTATTCTGCTGAACCGTAAGAAACAGAGACTGACAGTCCATCTGACTGATGGCTCCATGCTGAGCTCGGGTTATGTCACCCAGGAAACCGTAGCTATCCTTACCATTACCAATTCAGGTCATCGGGAGTTTCTTAGATTCAATGTCTTAAGTTCCCCTATGTTCCCGGTCATCCTAGGAATCCCATGGCTACAAGCACACAATCCTCAGATTGATTGGTCCAAGAAGGAGGTATTTCTTACATCTTCCTATTGCCAACAACATTGTTTGGCCCCCGAATTCCAGGACTTTTCCAGTTGCTTGACTGTACAATCCACACCCAGTTTGGTTCCTAATATACCAGCAGTTTACCTGGAATTTCTTGACGTCTTTGATAAGAAGAAAGCAGACACCTTAACGCCACATTGTCCCTTTGGCCGTATATTCCCCCTTTCCGAGACTGAGCTTGAGACCCTGAGACAATATATTGATGAAAACCTTGAAAAAGGATTTATCCATCCTTCCTCTTCCCCTGCCGGTGTCGGCATTTTCTTTGTCGAGAAGAAGGATAAGACACTGAGACCATGTGTGGACTACAGGGAATTAAACAAGATTACCCTTAAGAACTGCTACCCACTCCCACTCATCCCCAAGCTCTTTCAAAAGTTCTGCATAGCACACATCTTCACCAAACTTGACCTCCATGGTGCTTATAACCTCGTCCGTATCCGAGAGGGGGACGAGTGGAAAACGGCTTTCAGAACAAGATTTGGACATTTTGAGTACCTGGTCATGCAGTTTGGGTTGTGCAATGCTCCGGCAACCTTTCAGCATTTCATTAATGATATCTTCCGGGAGCATTTAGATCACTTTGTTGTTGTCTACCTCGACAACATTCTTATTTTTTCAGCCACTCTGGAACTCCACAGAATACATGTTAAGAAGGTACCGTGCATCCTCAGAACCCACGGGTTATTTGTTAAATCTGAAAAATGCGATTTGGAAAAGACTTCAATTCAGTTCTTGGGACTTATCATCACCACAGGTGGAATTGCCATGGATCCTCAAAAGGTGAAGTCTAGCCTTGACTGGCCGGCCCCTTTGGACAGGAAGGGTGTACAGAGATTCATCGGCTTTGCAAACTTCTACAGAAGATTTATAAAGAATTTCTCCACCATTGTAGCACCTATTACTCAGACCACCCGCCAACATACCAAGTTTCAGTGGTCCGCAGCGGCACAGTCCACCTTCGATCAGCTTAAGACCTTCTTCACTTCTGCCCCAATTCTACGACACCCTGACCCTGCTCTACCCTATGTCCTGGAGGTTACACCTCAGAAGTCGCCACAGGGGCGATTCTATCTCAGCGTCAGGGTCCCAAGGCAGTGCTGCATCCCGTGGCCTTTTCCTCATGGAAAATGAGCCCTCCAGAGAGGAATTACGATGTGGGGGACCGGGAACTTTTGGCAATTAAGTCAGCTCTCGAAGAATGGCGGTATCTCCTGGAAGGTGCCACTCATCCCATCCTGATGTTCACGAACTTAGAGTACCTCTGCACGGCCAAATGCTTGAGACCCTGACAGGCTCGATGGGCTCTATTTTTCTCTAGGTTTAATTTCCACATAACCTATTGCCCAGGGTCGAAGAATGGAAAGGCGGACGCCTTATCCCAGATGTTCCCAGACACTCCTGAAGAAACTGCACCCAGTACAATTTTGTCTCCCCAAAACTTTCTTCTAATCCAACCTGACCTAAGATCCTCAATTGAGCAGGCCTCTAGTCAATGTACAGAAGCGGAAGTCTCCTCCCTGAGAAGCCAAGAGGGACTCCTATGGCACCAAGACAAGATTTTCGTTCCTCAGCAAGCCAGACTACAAGTATTGAAGACCTTTCATGACCATCAGCTAGCTGGTCATTTCGGGGTCAGAAAAACAACTGAGCTGGTTCAGCAGTCCCTATGGTGGCCCACTTTGAGATCTGATTGTAAAAAATACGTTAACTCTTGCATAATCTGCCAACAGAACAAGGGGTCCAACGCTAGGTCTTGGGGCTTGTTAAGACCACTGCCAGTCCCAGAACAACCATGGAAGAAGATTTTCATGGACTTCATCGTGGATCTGCCCCTCTCAGAAGAATTTAACACCATCTTGGTAGTAGCAGATCGCCTGTCCAAAATGGCACATTTTTTGCCTATGAAAGGTACCCCCTCTGCCTTGGATACAGCAAAGATCTTTATTTAGGAAATTGTCAGATTACATGGATTGCCAGATAGCATCGTATCATATAGAGAGGTACAATTTACCTCTAGATTTTGGAAAAATCTCTGCAAACTACTTTCAATTGAGATATGCTTGTCCACAGCCTACCACCCACAGAGTAATGGTCAGACCGAAAGGACCAACCAGACGCTAGAACAATATCTGGGGTACTTCTGTTCTTTCTCTCAGGATGACTGGATTCAACTATTACCTTGTGCAGAATTTGCATATAATAACTCGGTACACACGTCTACCAACCAATCACCCTTCTGGGCGATTACGGCTTTCATCCTTCAATTTTACCCAACATCCCGGAATTTTCAGTCCCAGCAGTTCAGGACAGAGTAGATTTCATCCATACAAATTACCAAATACTCCAGGATACCATGAAGAAGGCCCAAAAAGAATATAAAAAACAATACGATAAGAAGAGAAGAGCAAACCCTACCTTCAAGATAGAGGATAAGGTGTGGCTCTCATCAGTGAATCTCAAGTTATCATGCCCATCTCGGAAATTGGGACCCAAGTTCCTGGGTCCTTTTAAGATCAAATGTGAAATTAACCCTGTAGCTTTTGAACTTATCTTACCTGAGTCTTTCAAAATCCATCCGGTTTTTTATGTTTCACTCCTTAAACATGTTGTTTCTAGTCCTTTTCCAGGGAGAGAAGAAGTGCCCCCACCTCCGGTCCAGGTTGGAGATGAAGCTGAATTTGAAGTTGAAGTTATCCTTGACTGTCGTCGGAGAGGTAGGACAATTCATTTTCTAATTAAGTGGAAGGGGTATTCTGCAGAAGAGAACTCTTGGGAGCCTGCAAGACATGTGCACGCTCCTAGGCTGATACAGAGGTTCCGCAATAGGTACCCCGGAAAATGGGCACGCTTAGGCATCCGGAGGCTGCCCCTTGGGGGGGCACTGTCAGGGAAACAGGCGCATCCCCATGCACAGTTCCACAAGGTCAGCTAACCAGCACAGGCAAGGTTGCGCTAACGCGCATCAGCGCACACGGAGGTACAATACCGCTACTAGACGAACGCCTGGCGCCGCAATCGGGCAAATGCGCGTGCGCGACAATGCCGCAATCGTGCAAAAGTAACGGTGCATGCACGATGTGATACAGGAGCCTTGTTTATTTAAACATTCCACTGACAGTGCCACATCGCTGGATTATCATCAGCTCATCCTGTGTTCCTGTGATTGTGTTTCCTGTTCTCCTAACCTCCTGTGTGCCAATCCGGCTTGTTTATCTACTCCTCTGAACCTCCTGACTCTACATACCGGCTTGCTTTGGACTCCTACTGCCTGCTCCCTGCATCTGACCCCGGCTTGACTAACGGACTCCGCATTCCTCTGTCTCCTGTACCTGGATTTGTTGATTTAGTTCTTGGACTGTCTTACTGTGTTTGACCCCCTGGCCTGGCTTCTGATTTCCTATTGGACTTTCATTGGTCCCCCTCTCTGGACCTTAAGCATGTTGCCTCCAGTGACTTTGTTCTATCAAGTTCCCAACACCAGCTTCTACTTCCAGGCAACCCGTGCTTCTGTGAGCACTGCATCCCTGTGTCATCTTCAGGGTTGTGCTGCACTCGGCCGCAAGGGGAGCCCTCTCAGCATCTCGGCCTCCTACCAAGACCCTGACACCATCAAAGGTTAGAAATGGTAACAAGATGCTCACAGGGGCACAGGTCGAATAAGGCAGGAACATATACCTGTCAAAGGAACAAGGTCTTTCAGAATACCCAGAGATGGACACTAATGCCTTGTACACACGACCAGACTTTTCATCGGACTGAACTCCGAAGGACTTTTAGACGCAGCTCCCATGGAGTTCCAATGAAACGGACTTGCCTACACACGATTACACCAAAGTTTGATCGTTTAGTACATGATGACGTACGACCGGACTAGAATACGAACTTCATAGCCAGTAGCCAATAGCTGCCCTTGTCCTTTTTTGTCCATCAGACTAGCATACAGTACCTGACCGCGAGAATGTGTTTCCAGCACGATCCCATCGTGCTGGTTCTCGGTGACAGGGTACTGTACATCTCATGCTGGCTCGCTCATCGGGAAAGGAAAACTGCGTTTTTTCCTTTCCCGATGAGCGACAAGCATTGCTGACAGGTGTCTGGTATGAATCATGAGGGGCAACGCTGAGCCAAATTTTAAATAAAAAATCGGCATGGGTTCCCCTTCAGGAGCATACCAGGCCCTTAGGTCTGGTATGGATTTTAAGGGGAACCCCCTACTCCTAAAAAACAGCGTGCGGGTCCTCCCAAAATCCATACCAGACCCTTATCCAAGCACGCAGCCCAGCCGGTCAGGAAAGGGGGTGGGGACGAGCAAGCGCCCCCTCCCCTGAACCGTACCAGGCCGCATGCCCTCAACATGGAGGGGTGGGTGCTTTGGGGCAGAGGCCTCACTAGAACAGTACTCTCAGTGGCTAAACAGTAACACGAATAACATCAAACTTGAATTCAATTGTAGTCGTGAACAGATTCACTATTTAGACATCATGGTAATGAAAGGAGAACAACAATTGTACACCAAAGCGTACTTCAAAAGTACAGATCGTAATAGTTACATCCCAGTACAAAGTGGACACCATCCACAATGGTTACGGAACATACCCAAAGGGCAATTTACCCATATACGTCGCAACTGTATGTTTGACACCGATTATATGACTCAAGCTGAGTACATAAAAGCACGCTTTGTGGAAAAAGGGTACAAATCACAACCTTTAGAAAAAATGATTGAAGAGGTGGGCTCTAGTACACAAGATGACTGTCTAGTTCCCCGAATAAAGCAACAAGATTCCAAACATGAATGGGGTTTTATAAGTGGATATCATGAGCAATACCGTGAAATTGAAACCATTATTAATAAACATTGAAACATTCTGTGCATGGATAAAGTTTTGGGTAAGGTTCTACCTCCAAGACCACCATTCATACACAGAAAGACCAGATCATTTGGAGATCAGGTTGTTAAAAAGGTCCTTGACCCGCCAAGCAAAATTAAAATGTTCTGGGATCGAGTAGGATTTTTGCATGTAGAAAATGTAAAGCTTGTCAACAGGTAGCCACTCATTTGAGGGGTTTGACCAACTTCACATCGACAGCTAATGGCAAAGAATTTCAAATCCAAGAATTCATCACATGCATGTCTACACATGTAGTGTATGCCTTAGAATGTCCATGTGGTATCATGTACATCGGGTGCACAAACAGAACCCTAGGCAAAAGAGTATCAGAACACATTTACAACATCCTAATAGGTTACAAGGAACATAGTGTATCGTTTAGGAAACAGGGTAAGAGCTTTTAAATCAGGGGTACTGTAACCCCAGCAGCATTGGCATTCTTTCATGACATCCATGTTTCTCCATAACTAGAGATATCCCTAGAATACAATTTATTTTTAAAGGATACAATCTAACCATTCAAAAAAGTATTTGCAAAATATATTTCACAGAGGGTAAGGCTTACAGCAAAATGTTTACTAGATTAATTAGTTGTAAGTCAAAATTAGAGTTCACACAGATGTTGGATTCAAAAGTACATTCATAACTCATGTTTCAGTCTCCATCTAGCCCACATTCATATTTTTGGGCAGTGAGGAAAGAGGTTAAACAAATCCTAATTCTGTATTGCATTCATATATTTTGTTGTTTGCCTGGAGTTCAGCTTTAACTTATATTTCTAAATTGTTTTTAATTTCCCTTTAAAACTGTTTTAGAATTAACACCTTATAAACCTGGAGCATACACAGTATATTCACATATATTCACATCTACATGCAATTTGTGGTTTTGTTTGTGTGGTGTCACAATTAAACTGCCCCCTGCTACAATTTTGATAGAAATGTGTTATGAATGCAACATAATAAAAGCATGTAACATTTTGCTTCATTGGGTTTCATTCACTAAAGCTGATTTCATGCGGTATTTTGGTGATCAAACCCATTTTTCCTAAACATTGCATGCAATGCTGAAAATGTCGATTCACTATTCCGTTTTATGGTAATTACCTCAAAATCCAAAATTGCTCGATAAGTACCACATAAAACGGCATAAAACTGCATACAAAAAGTCATAAAAAGTCAATTCACAAAATAAAATAAATGATTAAATGCATGCGGTAATTATCGAAATGAAAGGCAAAACAAGTGATCACATTGCCTCTGTTTTCAGCTGCATAAGAGCTAGGGGGAGGAGAAACAGCAGCACACTAATCTTCCCAGTGAAAGACTGTGAGGGGGGGCGGGAAAAGTCTGACCACGGTGTGTTCTCCTGCTTAGTGTCGGTTGTTTATATTAGAAAAGTAGAGGGACTATCAGAAACACCAGGAATTTCACACAAAGGAAGCAATACAAAGAGAACAAGGAACTTTTCTATACAAGCACATGCTACAACAGACACAATCAGGAATATGATATGTTGGGTTTACGAATTCTTCAAGTAGTGGTCCAGGCATGTGGTATTGAAGGAAATTATTACTTTGGCCACCACACCTCAATGGAAAGGGCATGGGAGTGTTCAAAAGAGGGTTTCAATTCACAATTTAATGAGCATTTGGCTAGTCTTCACTCACATTTGGCAGCTGGACATAGGCATCACCTACATCCCTAATGGAGCTTTTTGAGGCAAATTTGTTTGAATTTCAAGCCACTTAAAAGGAGGGCGAGGAGAAAAAGAATATTGGTTGTGTGAGTGTCAATGTTCATTTAAACAGCGCACCTTGCTAGTGAACTTCACTGAACCAGAAGCGCTGACCACATTTTGCCTGTCTAAGGAGCTGATCATGCTACTGTTTGGGGAATTATGACCTTTTCTGGAGCCCACCACACAGCACAGTCATACAATTCCAACAATGACCAAGTTGTTGGCTGTCCTGCACTTCCTTGGCATGGCCTCCCATCAGGTAGCTGGAGGGGTGGTTGGAGTATCTTAGCCATCTTTTTCACATCTAATAACTAAGGGCTTGCAGAGATTCAGGCAAATTGCCCCCAAATATATACACATGCCTACCACACAGCATGAGTGGGATCAAATTAAAACTTATTTCTTTGCGGTAGCTGAGATTCCCAATGTCATGGGAATAATAGACTCCACTCATGTGCCTTTTTTGCCCCCTCTGATAAAGAGCACATATATCATAATAGGAAGGGGTACCACTCACTAAACATCCAGGTTGTTGGTAATAGAAATATGTTCACCAGAAATGTCACTGGCTTCCCAGGATCTGTCCATGATGCAGGTAGGGGTAGGTTTTACCATATGTCGTGCTGTCTTCTCTCCCTCTCTGCCTGTCAGGAATCCCCAGTTTGAACAAAGATAAAATGCCAAGATCCTCTGTTACCGAAGTACACAATAAACAACGTGTGTGCCCCTGCAATCCAACGGCACCAAATACCTCAGCTGCTCTCCTTCACCTCTCCCAGCCATCAGCGGGGAATCCTGCCCCCCCCCCCGCAGTGCTCGGAGCGGGGAAGAGAGCACACCGGCATGTGAAGGAAAAAAGATCTGTAGAATTTTAGTGTTTCAATTGTATGCATCCCATGAAGATTGATTTTGAGTAAATACCTTGTGGAGACAGGAGTATCGGTATGCATACAGTATGACATGTTGATTGATGTTCCGAGAAAAATTATTGCAGAGTCTCTGCAATGAGACTACCGTACCTGCTGTGACCCGAAGGTCTGCAGAGGCCAGGATCCCCCGCCGACAGCTGGGGAAGAGGAGGAGACCAGTGGGGAGATCAGCTGAGCGCCGCTCTGTACCAAAGGTACCTGACGCCGCCAGACCACAGACACACACACACAGTACACAGCACACCACTGTAAAAGAGAGGACTATAGGAGTACACAAGCACCCTAAACTAGGGCTTATTTTCGGGGTAGGGCTTATATTGCAGCCCTCCCGGAAAATAACACTAGGTCTTATTTTCAGGGTAGGTCTTATTTTTGCCGAAACGTGGTATTAAGACAGTCACCGCTGTCTTAATACCACAGATTTTGACGATAAAAGACTAATTGGAGGCTGGCTTCTTGGTAAGACACTTTTTATTTGAAAAATGTCTCAATGCATTCCACATTGATCGTACATGGAAGCATATGTTCATATGTTCTACTCCTCATAACCTGTTGACAAAAATACTATTTAGATTGCTTGTTTGGCTTGGCTCATCTGATAGCTATATACTAAATATAACTAAATAATATAAAAATATATAATAATATAATATAACTAAATCAGAGGGATAAAAGCCTTGCTGTTTCTGGTTTATTGCATCACAAAAGAGATTGGGCCAGGGAACTTTCTGCCACTTCTGAGAGTCTTTCTGCCACATCAGCTTGCATTATTCCTTTGTTCCCTATTGTATTGTCAGGGCCCAGAAAGGATGGTGGATGGTGTTTTCAAGAGGGTTCCTCCTTCTGCCCCCTGTGCATTTATTGGCTGGCTGGAAGGAACAGAGAATTGCAGCCATGATCCTGGTATAAACATTTCCACCTAAGTCAGTTTACATATGGCCTAAGGCCTTTACATTACAATTATGTTTAGCCATTAAAAACAAAATGTATGAGGCACATGCACGAAGCTCCTGAGTATGGACGCCAAGACTCAGAGCTCCGTCCCACTCCCGCCTTCTCAGCCCCACCGCCGTAAGCATCCTGAATGCTTTCATGCCCCCCGGCCTAAAATGATTGCGGGGTCACCGGGACCCTCCCCATGTCATTGTGATTAGTCCGGAGGTACTTATCCCATGAACCCGGCTTCATCTCCTTGGCCCCAGAGGAAGCCAAGATGGCACACAATCCACAGCATGCAGCAGAGGACAGGGGAGGAGACATGGAGCCAGGCACAGATGCAGATCCACAGACCACTCTCCTGACAGGGATTTCATCTATGAGTACTCTTCACCCAACCCTGCTGTCTCCAGCTTCCACTGAATCTCTCCTGGAGAGAATGCTGAATGACCTCCTGGTTGAGAACCCTGATGCTAGCCCTGCCATGTTGGCCATTAGGGATGAGCTTCGTGTTCGAGTCGAACCCATGTTCGACTCGAACATCGGCTGTTCGCCCGTTCGCCGAATTGCGAACGATATGGGCCGTTCGCGCTAAATTCGTGTGGCGCGTCACGGCCCATAATTCACTGTGGCATCGCAGTGCATTGCTGGCTGATGATTGGCCAAGCATGCACTATGACCCGCATGCTTGGCCAATCACAGCGCCGTCAGTAGAGAGAGCTGTAATTGGCCAAAGCCAGGGTGGCTTTGGCCAATTATGGCTCAGGGGATTTAGTACACACCCCACACTATATAAGGCCGCCTGCACGGCGGCCCTGTGTAGTGTGTGTTCCGGTGTGCTGAGAGATAGAGAGAGAGAGAGACAGTGTCATTTGATTTGAGTTAGATAGATTAGGCAGAACAGTCAGTCAGTTAGCTGCACTTACAGTGTATTGTGTATATATATGCATCCCAGGTGTTGCATATATATATATACACTGTATTCAGTTTAGCTAGATCCGTTCCTGTTATCTTCTATCTAGACTATTTACATTTAATGCAGTGCCTCCTGCTCACAGTGTTCAGCTAGATCCGTTCCTGCTATTTACATTTAGTGCAGTGCGTCCTGCTCACAGTGTTCAGCTAGATCCGTTCCTGTTATCTTCTAGACTATTTACATTTAGTGCAGTGCGTCCTGCTCACAGTGTTCAGCTAGATCCGTTCCTGCAATTTACATTTAGTGCAGTGCGTCCTGCTCACAGTGTTCAGCTAGATCCGTTCCTGCTATTTACATTTAGTGCAGTGCGTCCTGCTCACAGTGTTCAGCTAGATCCGTTCCTGCTATTTACATTTAGTGCAGTGCGTCCTGCTCACAGTGTTCAGCTAGATCCGTTCCTGTTATTTACATTTAGTGCAGTGCGTCCTGCTCACAGTGTTCAGCTAGATCCGTTCCTGCTATTTACATTTAGTGCAGTGCGTCCTGCTCACAGTGTTCAGCTAGATCCGTTCCTGCTATTTACATTTAGTGCAGTGCGTCCTGCTCACAGTGTTCAGCTAGATCCGTTCCTGTTATTTACATTTAGTGCAGTGCGTCCTGCTCACAGTGTTCAGCTAGATCCGTTCCTGCTATTTACATTTAGTGCAGTGCGTCCTGCTCACAGTGTTCAGCTAGATCCGTTCCTGCTATTTACATTTAGTGCAGTGCGTCCTGCTCACAGTGTTCAGCTAGATCCGTTCCTGCTATTTACATTTAGTGCAGTGCGTCCTGCTCACAGTGTTCAGCTAGATCCGTTCCTGTTATCTTCTAGACTATTTACATTTAGTGCAGTGCGTCCTGCTCACAGTGTTCAGCTAGATCCGTTCCTGTTATTTACATTTAGTGCAGTGCGTCCTGCTCACAGTGTTCAGCTAGATCCGTTCCTGCTATTTACATTTAGTGCAGTGCGTCCTGCTCACAGTGTTCAGCTAGAGCCGTTCCTGCTATTTACATTTAGTGCAGTGCGTCCTGCTCACAGTGTTCAGCTAGATCCGTTCCTGTTATCTTCTAGACTATTTACATTTAGTGCAGTGCATCCTGCTCACAGTGTTCAGCTAGATCCGTTCCTGTTATCTTCCTACTGACAGGCAGGCTTGTCTGGTTACAGTATATAAAGCTACCTGAAGAAAATTACAGGTGTTCTATTTGATCCTATTAGTACCACGGTCAGGCAGCTAGACTATTTACATTTAGTACAGTGCGTCCTGCTCACAGTGTTCAGCTAGATCCGTTCCTGTTATCTTCCTACTGACAGGCAGGCTTGTCTGGTTACAGTATATAAAGCTACCTGAAGAAAATTACAGGTGTTCTATTTGATCCTATTAGTACCACGGTCAGGCAGCTAGACTATTTACATTTAGTACAGTGCGTCCTGCTCACAGTGTACAGTTAGATCCGTTCCTGTTATCTTCCTACTGACAGGCAGGCTTGTCTGGTTACAGTATATAAAGCTACCTGAAGAAAATTACAGGTGTTCTATTTGATCCTATTAGTACCACGGTCAGGCAGCTAGACTATTTACATTTAGTACAGTGCGTCCTGCTCACAGTGTTCAGCTAGATCCGTTCCTGTTATCTTCCTACTGACAGGCAGGCTTGTCTGGTTACAGTATATAAAGCTACCTGAAGAAAATTACAGGTGTTCTATCCCAGCTTAGTGCAGCTACAGGCCATTAGTATGTCTGGAAGGCCAAGAAGGAGAGGCAGACAGTCACAAGCCAATAAGAGAGGGCAAGCAGGCTCTGTGTCTAGTGCTGGTCGTGGAGACGGTGCATCCTCATCAGCACGTGGCCATGGGACACGCTTGGCCTTTTTTTCGGCAGCTGGCCGTGTTGAGCCGCAACATGCGGAAGACTTGGTCGAGTGGATGACCAAGCCGTCCTCATCCTCCTCATCCTCTCTCACCCATGCCCAGGGTGCTTTGTCTGGCAAAGCAGCGGCCTCTTCCCTCAGCTCAATGTCATCAGTGACTCCTTCCCTAGCTCCACCATGTCCTTATGAGGATTCCCTCGAACTGTTTGACCACAGTGTTGGGTACATGCTCCAGGAGGATGCCCAGCGTTTGGAAGGCTCTGATGACGATACTGAGCTCAATGAAGGCAGTAACATGAGCACGGACAGAGGGGGTGCCCAAGAAGGACAGCAATCTGGCAGTCATGCTCCCCCTGCTGCAGCATACTGCCAGGTTTGCTCCAGTGATGAGGAGGGAGGGGATGATGAGGTCACTGACTCAACGTGGGTGCCTGATAGGAGAGAGGAGGAGGAGGAGGAGGCGGCGGCACATCACCAACGAGGCAGGATGCCCTCCAGGGGCCAGCCTAAGGGCAGCACATTGACTGCATCACACCCCAAAGCTCCACATGTGCAGGGCGCTGCAGTCTCTGCGCGTTATTCAAAAAGTTCTTTGGTGTGGGCCTTTTTTGAGACGAGTGCATCAGATCGCACCGCTGCTATTTGCAACATATGTCTCAAGCGTATCTCGCGTGGCCAAAACATCTCCCGCTTGGGTACCACATGCTTGACCAGACATATGTTGACCTGCCATGCAGTTCGTTGGCAAGCGTATCTAAAAGACCCACACCAAAGAACAAAGAGGATCTCTCCTTGCTCCTCATCAGCTGAGATTTCCAACCCCACTAGACCTTCAGTCCTCTCTGAGACCTGCAGTGAGAGGAATGAAGGTGTAGAATTAGGTGTGTCACAGCCAAGTACTTGTGGGCAATCTGCTTTTGGTACACCGACGTCAGATTGTACCAGGCAAATTTCCCTGCCCCAGCTGCTGCACCACCGAAAGAAGTTTGCTCCCAGCCATCCACATGCCCAGCGGTTGAATGCTAGCTTGGCAAAATTGCTAGCACTTCAACTGCTGCCTTTTCAGTTGGTAGACTCTGCCCCCTTCCGTGAGTTTGTGGAATGTGCGGTTCCTCAGTGGCAGGTACCCAAACGCCACTTTTTCTCACGGAAGGCGATTCCGGCTCTCTACCGGCATGTGGAAGGCAATGTCCATGCCTCGCTGGACAGGGCGGTCAGCGGTAAGGTGCATATTACCGCTGACTCATGGTCCAGCAGGCATGGACAGGGACGTTACCTAAGTTTCACGGCGCATTGGGTGACTCTGCTGGCAGCTGGGAAGGATGCAGGACAAGGTGCAGTAGTGTTGGAGGTTGTTCCGCCACCACGCCTCCAAAATGCTGATTGTGACACACCTCTCTCCTCCACCCCCTCCTCTTCTTCTTCCTCCATGGCCTCTTCCTCGGAACCAGCGGTGCTCCGTAGGCGTTCAAGGGGCTACGCAAGTACGCAGGCCAAAAGATGCCATGCGGTGCTTGAGCTGGTGTGCTTGGGGGACAGGAGCCACACTGGGGCAGAGGTTCTGTCAGCTCTGCAGGGGCAGGTTCAGAGGTGATTGACGCCACGCCAACTTAAGGCAGGAATGGTGGTTTGCGACAATGGCACCAACCTCCTCTCTGCCCTCCGACAGGGACAAATGACCCATGTGCCCTGTTTGGCTCACGTCCTTAACTTGGTGGTGCAGCGGTTCTTGGGCAGGTACCCGGGCTTACAGGATGTCCTGAGGCAGGCCAGGAAAGTCTGTGTGCATTTCCGCCGGTCATATAATGCCAGTGCTCGGCTGACGGACCTCCAAAAGGAGTTTAACCTGACAAAGAACCGCCTAATCTGTGACATGCCCACCAGGTGGAACTCAACGTTGGCCATGCTGCAGCGGCTGCACACGCAGCAGAGGGCCATCAATGAGTACCTGTGCGACTATGGCACCAGGACAGGGTCAGGGGAGCTTGGTTTTTTTTCCCCACGCCAGTGGGCCATGATCAGGGATGCATGCACTGTCCTGTCACCATTCGAGGAGGCCACGAGGATGGTGAGCAGTGACAGTGCATGCATCAGTGACACTGTCCCCCTTGTCCACCTGTTGGAGCACACGCTGCGTGGAATAATGGACTGGGCACTTGAGGCAGAACAGAGGCAGGAAGAGGAGGACTTCCTTAGCTCTCAAGGCCCCCTTTATCCAGACAGTGTTCCTGCGTGCCCGCCGATCACACAGGAAGAGGACGAGGAGGAAGAGGAGGAGGAGGAAGATTGTGTCAGTATGGAGGTGGAGCCTGGCACTCAGCATCAGCAGCAGTCTTTAAGGGATCAGTCCCAAGAAACACATGGACTTGTACGTGGCTGGGAGGAGGTGGCTGCGGACCATGTCGTTCTTAGTGACCCAGAGAACTCCGGACCGAATGCCTCAGCAAACCTACGCTGCATGGCCTCCCTGATCCTGCAAAGCCTGCGTAAGGATCCTCGTATTCGTGGTATCAAGGAGAAGGACCAATACTGGCTGGCAACCCTCCTTGATCCACGTTACAAGGGTAAGGTTGCGGACCTTATCTTGCCATCGCAGAGGGAGCAGAGGATGAAACATCTTCGGGAGGCCTTGCAGAAAGGTCTGTGCAACGCGTTCCCAGAGACTGGGAGGTTACAAACTCCTGTTTCTGGACAACGTGTTGCTGAGGCTTCGGTCAGTCAAAGAAGGAGCGGTGGAGAAGGTGGCCGTCTGACCGATGCGTTCAGACAATTTTTTGGTCCGCAGCCCCAAGGTATGATCGGTTCCAGCAACCATCGCCAGCGTCTGTTTTACATGGTGCAGGAATACCTAGG
The DNA here is from genome assembly GCF_042186555.1 of Aquarana catesbeiana. Lineage (NCBI taxonomy): Eukaryota > Metazoa > Chordata > Amphibia > Anura > Ranidae > Aquarana > Aquarana catesbeiana. Next base: position 324,928,390 of record NC_133328.1, on the reverse strand, counting down.
GGCAAGATCAGACTTGGACACCTTTCCCACCGAAAATCCTCTGGGTTACTGGGTCTTGAGGATGGATCACTGGCCAGAGCTTGCACAGTATGCAATTGAGCTACTGGCCTGTCCTGCATCCAGCGTTCTTTCGGAACGCACATTCAGTGCTGCTGGAGGCGTGGTAACCGATCACAGGGTGCGTCTGTCCACCGACTCGGTCGATCGGCTGACCTTCATAAAAATGAATGAGTCTTGGATCACCACCAGCTACCAAGCACCTGATGCTGATGTAACCGAATAATTTTTTTTGAAATCTCAGATCCCTTCAAAGACTGCCTATGCTGATGCTGAGTGACTATCCCTGAGTAATTATCCTCTTCCTCCTCAATCATCACGCTGATAGCTTGTAAGAACATTTTTGGTTCTGGGCGCCACCACCAGTGCCTAAGGCACAATTTTTCAGCCCCTGTTTAACAGGGGCGTGTAATTACAATTTTTGATGTAATACTTTGCAGCAGGGCTCGTTCCTACATTCCAACTAGAGTGTCTGTGAGGGGTTGCAGTGTTGTGGCACCAGCACCAGTGCCTAAGGCCCAATTTTTCTGCCCCTGTCTAACAGGGGCGTGTAATTACAATTTTTGATGCAATACTTTGCAGTAGGGCTCGTTCCTGCATTCCAACTAGAGTGTCTGTGAGGGGTTGCAGTGTTGTGGCACCAGCACCAGTGCCTAAGGCCCAATTTTTCTGCCCCTGTCTAACAGGGGCGTGTAATTACAATTTTTGATGCAATACTTTGCAGCAGGGCTCGTTCCTGCGTTCCAACTAGAGTGTCTGTGAGGGGTTGCAGTGTTGTGGCACCAGCACCAGTGCCTAAGGCCCAATTTTTCTGCCCCTGTCTAACAGGGGCGTGTAATTACAATTTTTGATGCAATACTTTGCAGCAGGGCTCGTTCCTGCGTTCCAACTAGAGTGTCTGTGAGGGGTTGCAGTGTTGTGGCACCAGCACCAGTGCCTAAGGCCCAATTTTTCTGCCCCTGTCTAACAGGGGCGTGTAATTACAATTTTTGATGCAATACTTTGCAGCAGGGCTCGTTCCTGCGTTCCAACTAGAGTGTCTGTGAGGGGTTGCAGTGTTGTGGCACCAGCACCAGTGCCTAAGGCCTAATTTTTCAGCTCCTGTTCAACAGGGGCATGTAATTACAATTTTTGAAGCAATACTTTGCAGCAGGGCTCGTTCCTGCGTTCCAACTAGAGTGTCTGTGAGGGGTTGCAGTGTTGTGGCACCAGCACCAGTGCCTAAGGCCTAATTTTTCAGCTCCTGTTCAACAGGGGCATGTAATTACAATTCTTGATCTAATATTTCACAGCAGGGCCCTGTGAGGGCTTACAGTTTTGTGGCCACAGCAACACCTAAGGCCCAAATTTCTGCTGAGTATATAGGGCAGGACCCTACTTTCAAACATCTAACTTACAAACGACTCCTACTTGCAAACGGAAGGAGACAACAGGAAGTGAGATGAAATCTACCCCTAGGAAGGGAAATTCTCTCCTGTAAGAGTTAATATGGGAAAACAATTTCTCCTTTCCACTGATGCTTTCCAATCCTTGTTCCACAAAAAAACCCAAATTTTCAAAAAACATTTTTCATTGGGACAAAAAAGTGAGGTGAAATCTTCTGAAGAGGAGGAAAGACAGCAAAACAAATGTCACAGGGGTGATAACCCTTCCCTATGTTTTCCAAAAAGCTTAGAAAAGATTTTTTGGCTGGAGCTAAACACGTTAAAAATGTTCAAAATTACAAACAGATTCTACTTAACAACAAACCTACAGTCCCTGTCTTGTTTGCACCGCCTGTATACTGCTGTTCAGAGTATATAGGGCCTGGTGGCCCTACACCTTTCCTTATTTTAATTTGGGTGCGGGGTTCCCCTTAATATCCATACAAGACCCAAAGGGCCTGGTAATGGACTGGGGGGTACCCATGCCGTTTGTCTCACTGATTTTCATCCATATTGCCATGACCCGACATGACATTAAACCCGCAAGCAGTTTTAAATGAGATTTTTTTCTTTAAAAATGACATTTGGTGCAGGGACTGTTCTAAACATGGGAAACACGCATCACTTTACAGGCATACTATAGACACCCCCCAGGTACGATATTTAAAGGAATATTTCACTTTTTTTTTTTTTACTTTAAGCATCATTAAAATCACTGCTCCCGAAAAAACGGCCGTTTTTAAAAGTTTTTTTTGCATTGATACATGTCCCCTGGGGTATGACCCGGGTCCCCAAACCCTTTTTAGGACAATACCATGCAAATTAGCCTTTAAAATGAGCACTTTTGATTTCGAACGTTCGAGTCCCATAGACGTCAATGGGGTTCTAACGTTCGTGCGAACTTTCGGTCCGTTCGCGGGTTCTGGTGCGAACCGAACCGGGGGGTGTTCGGCTCATCCCTATTGCCCATATTAGACCACATCTCACCTGCAACCCCAATGGACTTTACCATCATGATGAATACCTTTTCTAAGATGCTCCTCAGGGGTTTAGCACAAACAGCAAATTACCTCAACCATACAAGAAGACTTTCAAAACCTAGGCACTAGGATTGAGGCTATAGAACATAAAGTAGAAGAGACAATTTCCAGTGCTAAACAAAATATAGCCCACATACAGAAACTGCAGGATCAACTGGATACAGCCATCTCCAAAATTGATGACCTGGAAAACCATCCTAGGCTACAACTTTTGCATTAGAGGCCTCCCTGAATCTATCAAAGATGTTCAATTGGCAGTCCGTGTCTTTGTTAAAGATCTCATTACAGACATACCAGAACACCGTCAAGAGCTGGATAGATCTCACAGAACACTTCAACCTCCTTGCTCTGATGGTTTACCCAAGGACATAGTGGTCGAACCATACTTTTATTGGGTGTAGGAAGATGTAATGCGTATAACCATAGATGCAGAACAGCTCTCCATTCAGGGCCACCCGATTCAAGTTTTTGCTGACCTTTCCCCCTTTACTATCCAGAAGAGAAGATCACTCAAACCCATTCTCCAAGTTCTTTCCCAGAAGTCTATCAAGTACTGGTGGTCTTTCCCTTTTCCATTTAGCCTCATTCAAGAATAAAACACACATACTGTATTCTCTTTACTCCATGATGAGGAATGTTTACTGCTACAGCTGGGTCTGAAAGCACTGAATCCGCCATTGACTTTACATCACAAGAATACTGGATCTGCTAAAGGCCCCTCTCCTCCTAACCCACTTATGCTGGTCTGGCAAAAACAGCAACCAAGAAGATCTAGGAACTTTCAGGATTTGTTTCCCTTTTTTAATTCCTTGTCCAGGGATCTCTAACTGACTGATTGATTTTTTCCTTAGAGAACATCCTGTTCTCTTGTTGACTTTACAGGTGTAGGGACAACTTTGTTACTCCTGTCCCTCCCTTTGGTCTTTATTTCAACGTTGGACATTTTGTTTTTTAGTGATTCTCTGCTAGCTTGTTTAAACTCATGTCGGGGAGGCCCAGGAGTTGGTATTTTGCTAGGAGTCAATGTAAGTTAAGAACAAGCCTTTAAATTCACACAGGACATTGGGGGGGAAGGATGCTTCCCAGTGCATCACAGTGCATCCCAGTTGGGGGTGTCTCTCCCCTGTCTGGATGGACCACCAGGGGTGGTTGGGGGGGTCAGAGGGGGATCCCTCCTATCCTCTCAGTAGCTTTATTTCCCTAGGGCCCCCCTACAATGAGCTTAACAGGGTGGATGTTTGAGCTTGAGTGGATTTAGTGGAAGTGGTGCTCCTCCCTCTGCTTCTTCACTGAATGTGTGTTCACATGGAGGTAGATGCTCGTCTGGCAGATGTCTAAGTTGAATTGTATTAGAGTGAAACAGGCAGGCCTGTTCCCATCTTCTGGGGCACAGAGAGGTCCATGCTGGGCCATCTCTAATATTGATTGGACCATGGGCAAAATTTTCTTGCCCCCCCCGAGAAATGGATAGCAGCTAGACTCAAAGTCAGTTTACTGCAGATCAGGTAGTGACTGCGATTTGTTCCAGAGGTTTCAGCGTATCATTGCCGCTCACAAACTGGTTCTTAGAGGTTACTGCAGATCATTATTGCTCACTGATTGATAGCTAGAGGGTTCTGCACATCATTATCTCTGCTTAAAATTGTGGGATTAGCTAAATTACACTTAACAGTGAGGTATTGTTATATGCCAAGATTTTAGGAGTGCGCTACATACAAAGTGCAGGGTTGGAGTGCACTACATACAGAGTGCAAGGTTGAGGAGTGCACTACATACAGAGTGCAGGGTTGAGGAGTGCACTACAGACAGAGTGCAGGGTTGAGGAGTGTACTACATACAGAGTGCAGGGTTGAGGAGTGCAGGGTTGAGGGAACCTCTATGTGCAGAGTGCAGGGTTGAGGGGACCTCTATGTGCAGAGTGCAGGGTTGAGGGGTCCTCTACAGTTCAGAGCTTTTCTCCAAATCCTCTGCCATCTAGAAATCTTCACACGGAATGTGAGAAAAAGAGCAGCTACAACATACACAGGATGTCCGTGCAGGCTGCTGGCTTCACGAGGAGCTTCTGCCTGTGTACATTCCCCCTCCCCCTCCTTCATCTGCTCTCCCTCGTCTGCAGTGCTCTCATATAGAGATGTGTAGAGCAGCAAGGGTTCTGAAAGGCCGCCGACAAAGCAGAGCAGCCAGCAAGTGATCAGCGTGGGTGGTGGACCTCCGGCTTAAAAAAAGACCTACATTAAAGAGGGCCCTGGGTCCATGGAAGGGTCATTCTGTGCTCTCCACAGGTCCTTTCTCTCTTTGGGACTCTCCCATTTCCTTTCTTTCTTTTCACCTTTCTTTTTCTCTTTTTCTCTTTCAGGCACTGGGGTTGGGCACGAGGCTTAAGAGTACTAGCCTCTTTTTTATTTGGATCTGGTCATTCACGGGCGAGTGCATCTGGTGGAAGATAGGTCTCTGCTCAGTGTACTACCATCCATGGCTCAGATTGAAGACACTTCCTCACCTATCTGTGTAGCTTCCCATAATGTCCAGGGTCTGAATTCATTAAAATGCTGCAAATATTTCCAACACTCTCATTCCCAACAGATAGAGGTCCTTCTCTTACAAGAGACCCACCTCCCTAAATATAATAACCCTAAATGTATCCACCCTAAATTTCCCCAGTTTTACTTAGCCAATGCAGGGGACATGACTAAGGGGGTGGGGATTTTCTTTTCCAAAAAGATTACATTTTTTACCATTGCAGAAAATCAAAGACCCCGGTGGCAGATACATACATCTATCAGGCTCTTTGGACAGGGGCCCAATATACCTTCATCTCATATTATGCCATGAACTGTGGTCAAGCGCATCTCTTCACATCCATGATGGCCACCCTTTCACCTTATTTAGTTGGCATGGCTGAAATGGGGGGGGGGCTCCAATGTTGCATTGGATCAGATGCTAGACAAATCGGGGCAAGGTAGATCTCAACTTTTGTTTCCCCCTAGACAAAGTTTGAAGATCGCTAAACTCATATACTCCCATGGGTTGGTGGATATTTGGAGGGAATTAAATCCAACCTTGAAGGATTACACTCATTTTTCAGCACTACACCATACTTATGCTAGAATAAACCACATCTTTATTGCCACCTCCGCCATTTCCTTTGACTCTACGTCGTTCATTATGTATTGCCCATTATCTGACCACTCGATGGTCTTAATGCTCCTTATGAAACCTCACAACCCTAACGGCACGTTTCGGTGGCATTTAAATGAATCCTTATTCATTTGAATACAAGTGACCCTGTACAATGTTCTATGCTGGATAAATAAATAGGGAATACTTTTGAGTCAATGACAATAGGAAAGTCTCTCCTTATACACTCTGGGCTACTCATAAAGCAGTCATCAGGGGAAAGATTATTTAAGTCTCCACCAAACTTAAACATGAATGGTCTTGCTTCCTATTGGAATCAGGTCATCTTTACTTAAATTTGGCCCTGACCGCTCAAGCTGAAAAAAGCCTTTGGTGGTCCAGTGCTCTTTTTTACCTTCAAAAAGACTAAATAGGATCCAGATTGGCTGCTAGGTTGATGCCCCAACCTTGTTCCTTCTCCTTCCCTAAATTGCATGTTTTTTACGGGAACACTCACACAAAATCCACAATGGATCATGGCCTTGTTTCATGACTTTTACTCGAAGGGTATAGGGCAGATGAGGAAGCGGGGCCTCTCCTCATTTTTGGATTCCTGGATGGAATTCTACCCTCTAAATTGAAACAGGAACACCAAAAGACTCTAGAGAAACCTATAGCTAAATCAGAAGTCTTGGAGGTTATTAGGAATCTCAAGAAGGGTTCTGCTCTGGGCCCTGATAGGTTGTTGTCCTGTTATTATTATAAAACCTATGTATCCACTCTCACCCCATATTTGATGCGCTTCTTCAATTCCCTTTGGGGGGGTGCATCCTGGACAATTCTGCTAATATGGCCCAAAGACCACTCGGAAGTAAGCAATTACAGGGTTCCCTTGATTAACAATGACCTCAAAATTTTAACCAAAATTATGCCCAATAGACTGTCAGCATTCATAAGCGGTTATGTACATAAAGACCAGGTGGGCTTCTTTCCAGGAAGACAGGGAGCAGATCAAATATGTAGAACTGTGAATGTAATTTCACTCTTGCATGCAAAATGGGACAGGGGCATTTACCAGGAAGGATTCTTAATTTCGGTAGACTTACAAAAAGCCTTTGATATGGTAGACCGGCCTTACCTGTTTGAAGTTTTGGAAAGATGGGGGTTTGGCTCACATTTTTTAAAGATTCTAAGAGCTCTATACTCTAACTTGAGTGCACAGGTTAAACTTCAAAGCCACTAATCAGACCCCTTCTCAATATACAAAGGTACCAGACAGGGATGCTGCCTATCCTCCATAATTTTTGCCACTGCAATCAAAACCCTTGCCATAACTGATCAGAATTCATAATGACATACATGGGGTAAAGTGTGACCCCCACATCCACAAATGTGCCCTATTTGTGGATGATCTGATTCTCTTTATCACTCCCCCCTCATTTCTATCCTGAACATCTATAAACTCCTACAAGATTTTGGCAGGGTTTCCACACTACATGTTAACATGGCCAAATTTATTGCGTTAAATGTTAATACCCCTACTCTCCTGGTTGAACAGGAACCACTTTTGGTTTGCTTAGAGTACCACCTCTATCCTTTACTTGGGTGTCAACCTGGCAGCCAGCGTTGATCAGCTTTACAATTTTAATTATCCCCCTATATAAAAAATTGGATGCAGAGTTGTCCAATTGGGCGCAATGGGACCTCCCCTGGCTGGGAAGGGTTAATTCCTTCAAGATGACCCACCTACCTAGGATTCTATATCTGTTTAGTTCCCTTCCGATTCCAATTCAGGAACGAATGCCATTGCATTAGTAAATTGAAAACACCCCATTCAGAGACTCAAATTGCAGCAAAGCCAACACTATATACTCTCCCTTTGGAAATATAAAACATACCCCCAAAGAATCACTGCCTATGAACAGTGGGGCTCTCGGATCATGGATCAGAGGGGAGGTATATCTTTGATCTATGCTTCACTGGCAGAGAACTCTGAAAAACCCTTGTATGCACGGAGTTGGGATCAGGATGTGGAGGTCAGTTGGAAAGTTGACACCTGGTACAAACCACAATTTACATACAACAGTTAATGGGAATCATATCAATGTACTTTGCTCTCCAATACAATCTGGTGCCTGACCCCCGTTTAACCATAATTTTCTTGACTTCTCCCCTTTTTTCTTTTCTATTTCATCTTTCCTTCCTTACATTTCTATTCTCTCTAGATGTGGGTATTCTGACCTACTATAATCTCAGATCAGAACATGTTTATTTGAGTTTAGCAGGTATTATCCAGTTATGTGATTGTTTTGCAGGGAAGTAACTTGTTTTTTGTCATCCAGACCTTACCTCTTTGTAACATTGTTCCCCCTGAGGGTGAATTCCCACGCTCCCAGGAGTTATCCTTTGACCTCATACTCCTTCACTTAGCTCTGACCCAGGGGGTGGGGAACTCCCCAGGTATCTGGTTGTCTGGATAAATTGGGATCTAAGACACCAAGAAGTCTTGCTCTTCTTCCTGCTGTTGTATCTCTAGTGTCTGGTCTATTGCACTAGAAGGAACACTACAGGGATTGCACTGTTTCTCTGTCTTTTCATGGTTCACCAGTCTGGTTACATCCTAAAATGCCTACAAAATGGTACATTTGTGCTGTATGTGGAGCCACTAACAGTGAAATAAACCCCATATTCTCTAAGCCTGTTCTTGTTCCATACTCACACAAATTCTCATTGACAGCTCATTGATGCAAGTGCAACCACTGCAGAATGGCCAAGGAAGAGTTCCTGCTTGTGTGAATATTGCATGTAAGGCAGTTTGCAGGAAGGCTGATTTGCTTCTGAATTTCAGCCAAGCAATGGCTGGTTATGACCACCTGAAGTGGCTAAATACTCTTCTGGCCATCCTTAGACAATCATGTAAGCCAGGATACCTAACTAGGAACTGCACTACAAGGTTGAGGACAGGTGCCAGGCAAGGTATGTGTGAATTTTTCCTGTCACAGGGTAGATAGTAGATGGCTTGTGTTGTCAGACTCAACCTTTCCTGGCACAAGATGACATGGGGTTAGGCAATACTTGCAGTGGAAACTGTTCTCCAGTGTGGCTCCTGTCTGCCAGACATCTCAGCTGCCAAACAGCCTGGCAGAGTTCTGCCTGAACCATCGCATTTCCTTGTGGTTACGTGGCGGGGGGGTGGCAATTCTAACAATGATTCACCACACAAGGAGGGGTGGAGGTGATAGAGTTGTCACTATCACCAAGTTTTAGTATGAAGGCAGCACCTCCAGAACCAATAGTGTGCCTCATCCTGCGTCCTTCCCAGCCCTCAGCAAAGTTACTCAGTGGGCCATTAACAGATATTATGCCCCTGCCTATGCTTGCTGAACTATGTGTCTGTGGTCATGTGGACCCTGCCATTGACTGTGTGGTCCAACAATATGGAGACAATAGCTTTTATGTGATTATGGAGAGCAGGAATGACTGAGCACCTACCACAAAGTCATGGACAGGAAGACTTGCTGCATTTGTGGTCTTTAAACTTGAGAAAAGACACCTGCCTGGTTATGTATACAGTTAGTAGATGGCAGGGTAGGGTTTTGAAACTCAGAGGGAGCTTGGAGCCCTTACTCTGAATGGCCCCATGCTGATTCTCTTCCTCACTGAAAATGCATTAAGGTAAGACCTTTGAACCCTTTGTAAGACTTACATTGCTATCACTTGAGGCTGCAGATGGAGGTTCTTTTGTAGTAGGGGGAGTGATGGAAAAGGATAAGCAAGAAAAAAAGAGGAGGAATGTGAGCCTTCTGCTGTCATCTGGTTGCATTCATGTACTGTTTCCACCAAATTTGTGGTGAATACTCATGTCTCTTCATGCATGTGGTACCAAAATTTCCAACAGATTTGCTCCCCAATACGCTGTAGGCAGAGACTGGTGCAGTTTTCAGTGCATGTTTGAGAATAAGACCCACGGTGCTGAGCTGTGTAGTGTGTACCTGAAGATACCAGTGGCCTGTACCTGTAGATCAGTGTTATCTGATGGAATAGGGCGATTGCCGGTTCCAATCCTCTGCAAGCTATCCCTGGTCAACATACTGCCTCGCTAATCTTATGCCTCCCCCTTGCTTTCCTTCTCTACATTCTGCTACCTGATCATCCCAACCTTCCTTATTGTTTGAGCCCACGTGGCAGAAGGCCGCAGCTACAGAAACATCACTGACAATCGATTCTCCCTGCTTGTTGTCCCCTTCCTTATGCTATGTGTGCTCTCTCCCTCAACATCTAATATAATGAATTGCAGCAAGTGTCTAATGGTGCCTGCAAATAATGAGGGACTCCCCCCTCATTTCTACCCTGAACATCTATAAACTCCTCAACTCCTCAATGCAGGTTTTTGTTGAAATCATAAATAACCCCCTTCACAGTTTCAAAATAAACCTCCTTTCCTCAATACTCAAATTATGACCATGCGTCTTTGTTAGGGACTTTAAATTAATTAAACATCCCCACAATCACTATTGATTCATTTGTAGACAGTGATCCTGTCGCTGCTGAAATATTTTTACTTAATTATTACTTGTAACTGAGGTCATCCAGCCTCATTAAAAATGTATTGCTCTTCACTGAACTCTTTCTAATTCCAGGACATCCACCTTGTTGACTGGAGGCCAGAACTATACTGTGTACTCAAGATGTGGCCAAACCAGTGTCTTGTAAAGGGGTAAAAGTATTATTGTATCCCTCAAATAGATACCCATTTTAATGCATGATAGTATTCTGCATTCTTTATTATCTATGGCTTAGCATTAAATACTATTGCTGAGTCTGTGATATATAGTATCCCCAACTCTACCGCAAAATGTATTTGGAAATATGCAAATTGATATACAAATAAACATTACTTTCACACGCATAGAGATTGAACTTGATGGACCTGTGTCTTTTCTCAACCTATCTACTGTGAAGCATATTTATCTTCACAAATCTACCAGACATGTTTAATTTAGACAAGTTTAAAAATGTTAAGGTCTAAAAAGCAGCTGGTAGGAGATTGCATAATTTATTCCATCCATAGCTCTCTATACTGTTATTTTCTTCTAGTGGCAACATGCAGAAGTAAGTAAAGTAAATGTGACAACAGCGATTTAACAATCTGTAAAACAGTGGTGGTTAATTTTCCTCTTATATGGGCCTCAAATGCAGCCCCTGACATCCCCAAAGGGCAGCACATAATATTCAACAAAGTAATGCTATAGATAGTAGTTAGAGACTGCAGACATGCAACGAGAGATGGTTAGAGACCGTTATAATGCTATAAGAATTGTTGGGTATGGTGAAGGTGAAAATTGTCATAGACTGGAGACACATTACATGAGACTGCTAGAGATATCTTCTATTACAAAGGAATAGGAAACACAAGTTAATGTATGTAAGGTCCCTGAGGGCCACAAAAAAAGTGTCAAAGGGCTGCAGGTTGGGTGTAAAGCATGCAAAAGCTGAATGCAAGTTATTTTTGGTGCAGTTTTCGATGACAGCTTACATAAATTGCAGATATTCTGTTTATTTAGTTATTTATTTTTTTACAGGTGAGTCATTTACATGGATAGGTATATTGTTATTAGTAGATCTTTAGGTGCATATATTATACAGTGAAGAGTAACCCTTTACTTGTGTGGCTTTGTGTGTTGTTAAAAAAAAATGGAACCCAATGATTAGTCACAATACAGTAAATGTTAGAGAATCAATCAAGTCTTAAGAAAGCAAAATAGTCCATACACCAAAAGCAAACAGCAAATAAAATTAACTGTCCATGCCTAATAGCAAGTACATTGTTTGATGGAAATGCTGATGCTTTAAAATAAGTCTTGGAAAATCTAGTAGCATATGTCTTTTTATACTCCAATAAACTAAAGCAGGTATCACCAGATGAATATAATTTTTCTTGGGTATGGAAAGCATGTTCTTACTTTTAGTATGCAAATAGTAGAAATGCATTTCATATTTTTAAGGGATAAAAATGCATAAATAAACACTACATCACTGCTATCTGAAGAAAACATGAAAGCCCAACTCCAGGCACACCAAAAATAAATAAATGCCCATGTAGTTGGGCCAATATTGAGTTGGCCCACCCTTTGCAGCTATAACAGCTTCAACTCATCTGGGAAGGCTGTCCACAAGGTTTAGGAGTGTATCTATGGAAATGTTTAACCATTCTTCCAGAAGTGCATTTGTGAGGTCAGGCACTGATGTTGGATGAGAAGGCCTGGCTCACAGTCTCCACTCTAATTCATCCCAAAGGTGTTCTATTGGGACTTTATGCTGCTAACCTTTAAAATTCAATTGGAATGAAAAAAAATAACTTCTTGAAACAATTTGTTTAAAAAAGTTGTCTTAAGAGAAATAAATAATTCAGAAACCATGTACAAAACAGCCAAAGAAAAACAGTTTTTCTTCTGAAATAGATTTGCAGAAATGAAATGGCATTAACATAGGCCATATTATTCATTCAAAAAATGTTTGCATTAATATTGGGAACCACATGCCTCAAGAAATGAGAAATAAACTTGTCCAATGAAATCCTAACATCTGAAAATGAAATTGCAGTTATAATTGATGAGTCAACGACATTGACTATACTGTATAGTAATCAGTATAATTAATAGTGATGGTAATGAGTATAAATATTTACTGATTGTACAGTATGTGTTCATTTTGTTCCCTCACAAAATGGAATGCATTCCCCTGTTACCCAAAAGTTGTATTTTGAGATTTAATATCTCTCAGATATGATTTGGCTTAATGAGAGTTATTTGACCATGAGTGAAAGCTTTAACACAACAACAAAATGTATTGGTAAGTAGTAAGAAGGTCTAAACTAATACAGGCATACCCCACTTTTAAGTACACAATGGGATTTATTTACTAAAGCTGGAAAGTGCAAAATCAGACTCACTTCTGCATAGAAACCAATGAGCTTCTAACCCCAGCTTGTTCAATTAAGCTTTGGTAATAAAACCTGGAAGCTCATTGGTTTCTATGCAGAAGTGAGCCTGATTTTGCACTTTCCAGCTTTAGTAAATAAACCCCATTGTGTACTTAAAAGTGGGGTATGCCTGTACACAGCAATCTATCTATTGTACAGAAAAAGGGGAAAAATCATAGATTAAATGAAGGAATACTGAGTATAATACTCAAAATATTAATATACAAACAACAAGACAAACAACACATAGGACAAGCATGTATACATGCTAGGTGATGCCCTGATATTTACCATTGGTTTAGTATGGGGGCCCCCTGTAGGGGTTGAGTCTTCTCCCTTCCATCTCTCTCCCAAGAATTAAACTAATATAGACCTATCTCTTATAGACTTGAATGGAGCCATCCCGATTGGTGGAACTATCTTACCCTTCTCCTACATTCGAGTGTATCTCATCTAGGATTGGACAAGTTCCCCATCCCCTAGATTTAGCTTAACTCAGCCCCTCACTAGCATCTCCTCTCTTGGGGGGACACTTAATTATGCCAGGTTACAACCTTCTCTTGAATGAGGCATTAGGTATGCAAGGTCATAGCCTGGGCAAATTGTTGATTCCTGAACAAATGGACATATTTTCTGCATATCTACAGAGCACGTCTTTTGAAGTGGATATAGTGTTAGTTAACGAAGGGGGTTTAAAAGGCCTGATCTAGATAATTACGTTGGCTCTGTATAGTCTATAGAACTTAATTTAGGTGTCCTTTCTTGCATATAAGTTTACGATAAATAGCAGAGCATCTCCTGTTGTACCCACACATGTTTAGCTCATCCTAACATCCCAACATCCCTGCACTTCAAAAGAAACTGGTAAATCAATTTGTTTCTTAAGTTAAAGCCTGATATCTTGTTCCCATAGATGTGTACATATAACTATATTAACCCATTAAAAAAATCAATTTTTCATACCACTAATCCTTGTTACTTATTTAAAAATATATACACATATTTACTGTTGCTAATGGTGATGACACATACACTCCTAATAAGGCAACAGATGTCCCTTGTGGCCAGTGAAGCTAGGCCACACCTCAAATAATGGTCTATGTGTAATCTCCTTTATTATTTGGGGTACTTAACAGTCCAATAATAATAGTATGAAAGGTCATAATGCAAATCTGGTCATGTTGCTCTTGCCTCTGGTACAGCCTTCCATGGTGATTCCAATTGGATAAAGCATATTCAGTAACAGGCTTTGGATCAGCTTTCCTGGCTTTCTGAGATTATACTTTATTAATGTGGACATAGGTATCCTTAAGAGTACCTTTAAGGCATATTAATTTAAATGATTGCTTGTTATCTTGTAATTCTAAGTAGTAAGGACCTTTGTTTAGCAGTTCTATAGATTTACTGATCCCAAAGAACGACGGGCCCTAAGAGAATTGAAGGAGGCATTGAATCTTGTCATCAAAAAAAGTGACAAGGAGGGTAATGTTATGTTACACTCAGCTGAATATTATGAGAAGGAGATAAGGAGATAACTTGGTAACCAATTCACCTATGAAAAATTAACAACTAACCCCTTTCCCCCCTTAGTTGATAAATTAAACTCCAAACTGTCCTTTGCACACACAATCGGCCTGCTCTTTAAAAAATAATATGAGTACCTGAAAGTGAAAGAACTCAATGTTCCAACTATCTACATTACTCCAAAAGTTCATAAATCTTTGGAAAACCCACCAGGCAGGCCAATTGTTTTGGCAGTAAAGGGTCCCCTCAAAAGGAATGGAATTTATTTAGATGCACTTCTAAAAGAAATGGTCTCAGAACTGCCCTCATATGTCAAGGATACTATGGATGTACTATTTAAAATTCAAGAGGTGACTGTGCCTCCTGGAGCCCTATACACGTCTATACCCCACGCCTCACTGCAACTGCACATTTCTTCGATCAAAAATTCCCCCTAATGGGGGTAAAAATAAGTTAATTCTGGATATTATGCAATTTGCTCTAAATAACAACTGTTTCCAGTTCCTAGGTACTTTCTATAGGCAGATACAGGTTACCTCTATGGGTGCCCCCTGGGCACCGGTTTATGCATGCCTCCATCTGGGAAACTGGGAGGAAGAGGTAGTTTTTTGCTCAGAGATGTACCTTGGCCACGTGGGCTTGTGGATGAGGTACATTGATGATGTACTGGTACTGTGGCGGAGATCTGCTAACACCCTTGAACAGTTTCTACTGGAAATTAATGAGAACAGTATATATACAGAATATCCGGTTAACTTTTAATTACGACCTCCATCAAATCTCTTTTTTGGATCTCCTAAAAAGAGTAGATGAGGGTCATCTGATGACAAAAAATTATCGCAAAGAGACAGTGGCGAATACTCTGCTGGAAGCAACCAGCTATCACCCCAGATCCTTGATCAGAGGTATACCAACAGGGCAATTTCTGAGAATTCGACGCAACTGCACCCTAGATTCTGATTACTGGGGGATGAGGCTGCCCAGCTCTATAGGAGATTCAGAGAGAGAAGTTACCAACACAGACTTTTAAAATACTCGAAAGAAACAAGCATCTCAGACAAAACTGAGAGAGCTGCTAATACCGAAAAAAAAAGCCAAGATACCAAAACCCCCCCAGTGAGAACCATTTCCACCTTTGGCTCTCAGTGGGAGGAGGTTCGAGGCATTCTTGCCAAACACTGGCATGTCTTGACCCGCTCCCCCCAAATGGTGGGAATTGTCAGTCCCAAACCATCCACGGTAGCCAGGAGGGCCAAGAACTTGACAGATGAACTAGTCAATCGGAATACATTAAATCCTGCCCACGCACCTGGCTCACAGATTTATCACCTCTTAAGGGAATGTACCCTTGTGGCAGGTGCCATATATGCAGATTTGCGGACAGGTCTGATTCATTCTCAGATGCAAACCGACAAAACACCCACCAAATAAAACAGTTCATCAACTGCAATACCACTTGTGTATTATACACAGTATGTTGGAATGCCCTTGCCACAAGTTGTATATAGGAAAAATCAAGTGCCCACTCAAGATCCGCATAGGGGAACATCTCTCCATTATTCGATCCCCAGACCACGAGACCCCAATAGCGGAACTTTTCTCTAAGAAACACAGTAGGCAACCTAAGGGACTTTAAATCAAGGGTTTTTACACCCTAAAATTACCCAATAGAAGAGGTGATTTCAATACGATCCTTCCCCAGAAAAAAAGGAGTGGATCTTTTGTCTGGGGACTCTTGCCCCTAATGGTTTGCATACTGAATTAAATCTGCAGGTATTCCTGACCCCATGAATCTACTATTGCCTGGGAACAATGTTGGTGTATACAGGAGTTGCTAGCTTTCATTGTGTGCTTTGTAACTATTTGAGCAACCACTATCATATACCATCTATCATGTAAATAGAAAGGGACACACCATAGTGCTCTCCGCAAGATAAACATTTATTGGTGAAGTAAAAGAATAAAACTTACAAACATGGCACTAATCCAGTGCCAGATAATAAGCGAGTGTGTATACAGGATGCGATATGGCCACGGGGGACGTCACAGCGCTTCCTTCCTTCCTTTCTATTTACATGATCCATGTGTCTTGGGAGTCACTCACGTTGTATAGATACTGTCCACTGCTGTATCCAGACTGGTAGGGATTTGCTGTTTATCATCAAATTTACCTGTAAGGGAAGGCATTTCTGACCATCTGTAATTAAAGGGACCCCGTGCTAAGGTGAGAGGCCATCTTTATTATTGTTGGAGAGTTCACATATGCCCACGGATTCATTTGCATGCTGTACCATCACTGAAGATCACTTGGATACTGTTTGATTGTCTGACCCATGGAATTCATTTTAGCACTGCACCATCTATTTTACATAGTCTATTCAGGGATTTTTGATTATTGACCCTGGTGTTCAGCTGCTATCTGCTATCTGTTTCAGTACATAGTTGCGCTGATTTATATATTTTACATTGTCCTTTGTAAAATGCTATGTTATTCCCAGCAGGGCACAGCCAACTGATGGCCATGCTTGCATTGATAATAGTGAACTGCAAAAATCAAAAACCGCCTGAAGATGGCAATAGAGTGAAATAACCTGACTCCCATAACAGCCTGAACCCCTGAAGGGGTTAAGATGACCACGTTATGAGCAGAAATGACCTCACTGGAAATGCTCCCTCAGGGTCATCCTAGAGCCTTTTTAAAGGACTGGGTTTAGGTGACCACTTCCCCATGAAGAAACCCACAGAGCAAGTCCACCGGAAACTGGAAGTGAACAGTCTGATGGCCCCTCGTTGGTTTGTAGTGGAATGTTCACTAGTGAGTAGCCACTTGCTAGGAAAGCCTGGCAAACAGGCAACACAGAACCAAATGACAGTAGTGAATTAAAATGAAACAGCAGCGGAAGATACTCCTATTACCCAGAAGGGGTGTGAAGCAACCAGTGAGAACTTTTGCCGCAGTTACCTGGTCTCACTACCATATGCGTATAGGGGATGGTGGATACCACTACTAACCTGTAGGAAACTGTTGCATCATCTAGAAACCTTTTAGACTGGTCGTCTCATTCACTGCTGATGGTCTGACATTTTCATATCCATGGTGTGTGAGCACACAGTGCAGATGGTTCTTTGAACTATAACTTCATTTGGGAAATAACACTTTGCTGTACTGTAGCCTACCCTGTCTGCATTCTTTGATCAATAAGCACATACACCCTATAATTCATGGGACCCCCAGTGCAATGCTTGACTTTGTTTCTTGGCCGGTATCATCCAGTTGGAAATCATTTCTTCCAATGTAGATTACCTCCAATGCATTTGTTACTGTGTGATTTTATATACTCTGTTCAAGGACAAATAGAGAGCCTAGAGGTCCTCAGTTAAGCATAGGACTGGTAACCAGTGCGTGCTCTAGAGGTTTCCCAGGACCCTCTCAGTCCCATTACTACATCTTATTGTTCACCTATAACACTGCTGGCTGACCTAATCTGATTGGCACGTGTGGTTGAAGTGGCATGGCTGAGTATATAGGCAGGTGTTTTTAAAATTGACAACGTTGTCATTTTTTAGTTTTAACTTCCAATCACCTATTGTCTATGCCTGTTCACATTTTCAATATACATACATTTTTGAATAAAGATTTATTTAGGAGAATACCGCTGTCAGTTCCCTTTTCCTTTTTTGCAGTTAAGGACTACTTTTGGGTTTCCCCTTTCTCTCACCCTCTCTTTTTGGCTATAGATTTACTGCAACATAATACCGAGACCCTTTCCCATTGCCATTTCTCACAATTTGAATGGTTACCCCCTTCAGTCAGGTCAGGTTGTCTGTTTTTCATCACCCATCTTTCTTTAGCCATTGTCATATGCCTGCAAATAACTCTACTCCACCTTCTGCTGGTTACCATTGTGTGTGTATGACCCTTCAAGTCTCCAGTGGGGATCTTGTTGCAATCGCAACTCACCACTAACTCCTTTTACTGGAATTTGTATCCAGTTATCCAAACCCCGATGGGCTAAAGGATGGCTGGTGCCACACATTTGTGCACATAGCTCAGTCCTTGGCTACCATGTGTAGCTACTGTATCCTGCCTTTAGCAGGCTACGAAAGAGGTCATAACTTTAAGAGGTCTCTTTGCAGATTAGGCAGTGTCAACTAAGCAAACAAAATAACTTGATTTCAGAATATGGATAAGTGTGATGCCACCAGTTACTTGTGGCTTCAGGAATAATCAAGCTAAATTACTCCTAAGTACAATTGTACTATACTATACCTGCTATTTGCCAATCACTATGAGTCTTATAAGTCCCAGTATATACAATATCTCACAAAAGGGAGTACACCCCTCACATTTTTGTAGTCATTAATATCTAAACCGATGGCAACAAAAGTAAGTACACCCCTAAGTGAAAATGTCCAAATTGGGACCAATTAGCCATTTTCCCTCCCTGGTGTCATGTGACTCATTAGTGTTACAAGGCCTCAGGTGTGAATGGGGAACAGGTGTGTTAAATTTGGTGTTATTGCTCTCACTCTCTCATACTGGTCACTGGAAGTTCAGCATGGCACCTCATGGCAAAGAACTCTCTGAAGATCTGAAAAAAAGAATTGGTACTCTACATCAGTGTTCCTCAACTCCAGTCCTCAAGGTGCCCCAACAGGTCATGTTTTCAGGCTCTCCATTTGCACAGGTGATTTGATCAGTTGCACTGCCTTAGTAATTACCACAGCCGTTTCATCTGAGGGAAATACTGAAAACATTACCTGTTGGGGCGCCTTGATGACTGGAGCTGAGAAACACTGCTATACATAAAGATGGCCTAGGCTATAAGAAGATTGCCAAGATCCTGAAACTGAGCTGCAGCATGGTGGCCAAGTCTATACAGCGGTTTAACAGGAGAGGTTCCACTCAGAACAGGCCTTGCCATGGTCGAACAAAGTAGTTGAGTGCACATGCTCAGCGTCATAGCCAGAGGTTGTCTTTGGGAAATAGACATATGAGTGCTGCCAGCACTGCTGCAGAGATTGAAGGGGTGGGGGTCAGCTTGTCAGTGCTCAGACCATATGCCACACACTGCATCAAATTGACTGTCGTCCCAGAAGGAAGCCTCTCCTAAAGATAATGCCCACAAACAGTTTGCTGAAGACAAGCAGACTAAAGACATGGATTACTGGAGCCATTTCCTGTGGTCTGATGAGATCAAGATAAACTTATTTGGCTCAGCTGGTGTCAAGCATGTGTGGTGGGAACCAGGTGAGGTGTACAAAGACAAGTGTGTCTTGCCTACAGTCAAGCATGGTAGTGGGAGTGTCATGGTCATGGTCTGGGGCTGCATGAGTGCTGCCAGCACTAGGGAGCTACAGTTCATTGAGGGAATCATGAATGCCAACATGTACTGTGAGATACTGAAGCCGAGCATGATCCCCTCCTTTTGGAGACTAGGCCGCAGGGCAGTATTCCAACATGATAGCGACCCCAAACACACCTCCAAGATGACCAATGACTTGCTAAAGAAGCTGAGGGTAAAGGTGATGGACTGGCCAAGCATGTCTCCAGAACTAAACCCTATTGAGCATCTGTGGAGCATCCTCAAGCGAAAGGTGGAGGAGCGCAAGGTCTCTAACATTCACCAGCTCCCTGGTGTCGTCATGGAGGAGTGGAAGAGGACTCCAGTGGCAACCTGTGAAGCTCTTGTGAACTCCATGCCCAAGTGGGTTAAGGCAGTGCTGGAAAATAATGGTGGCCACACAAAATATTAACACTTTGGGGCCAATTTGGACAATTTTCACTTAGGGGTGTACTCACTTTTTTGCCAGCAGTTTAGACAATAATGGCTGTGTGTTGAGTTATTTTGAGTGGATAGCAAATTGACAATGTTATACAAGCTGTACACTCACTACATTACATTGTAGTAAAGTTTAATTTCTTCAGTGTTGTCACATGAAAAGGGATAATAAAATATTTACAAAAATGTGAGGTGTGTATCTCACTTTTGTGAGATACTGTATATATGATATTCAAGCAATGCCCTTTGAACTTATTTATGGCAAAAAAATAAATAAATTGAACAATGACCACATATGATGACTGCAAACTTTTAGGACTGTAGAGAGGACTGTGTGTAACGTGTACAAAGAAAATAGTCACATGACTGTTGCTAAAACCTGGTGTTACTTTTGTCATAGTTAGTAATAGCTAAATGACATAAGGGAGCTTCAATAAGTCTATATAAATACAATTATTCAATGATGGAATGGAGAAAAAAATGTTGGAAATTGGCCCAAACACAACATGTTATAGGGACGCTTTAATATTCTATATCAAAAATTGTAAATGTTTTAAATTTTTTCCATATAATGTTCCCCATACTCCCCTCTTTTCCCACCATAGCAAAATAAAACTTAAGAATCACCGAAAATTAGTGTGATAAATGAATTAAATAAAAAAAAAATCAAATATAAAAAAGTACAGATTTAATGCTGTCTCAATATGACATTTTCCCTACAGCTTTCTCTTTAAATTGTTAAAAAGCATTGAATCTGTATTTATTTTCAAAAAACAAACTGCTTCAAAACTTTGCAGCTTTACAAAAGGCACCTCCTATCTGGTAGTGATTACCATATCAATTGATCCCCTTTCAGAACTAATTTGCAAGTCAGGCAGGCAACAAAAAAAAAAAGAAGAGAAAGGAACATAAAATCTGGTTAAAGAAAGACAAAAAAGATATTTTAGAATTTAGCTAGTCTTGACTGCAATTACTCAAATTCAGAGGTTTCTCCTTAAGGCAAACATAAACAAAATATGCTTTATGGTCCTCTGTGTTTTTTCCTCTAAAGTATTTTGCCAAGTCTGGGTCATAGCTGCCTTATCCACCGATGTTTGTGTATTTTTCCTAAAATACAAAACTCAGAAACCATTAATAACACCTCACTCTACCTCTCTGAGAGGTTCCCAATGGACTCAACTAGTAGTGGATGCTTGGAACAGACTTCCAGCACAGGTAATGAGTCAGTCAACAGTAAGCACATTCAAAAATGTAAACACACACCCACATATCTATACTCTGAAAAAAAAGGTTATAGAAAAAAACCTTGGGTGGGTTTCTAAGTTCTTGAAGTCTAGAATGACAACATGTAAACATATAACCTTCACACACATTAACAAGAAATGAGTCAATTTGGAAGGAGAAACAAAACACAAAACAGACTGAATTCGTAAGATGCCATACAGTGAAAAATAATGTATTATAGTTTACTTTCCCAGTGTCACAGTGAATGAAAACTTCACTATGAGCCCCAGGAAGGGAGAAAAAAACCCCACACAAAACCCCTACAGTTTCTGAGCTTTCTGGGGATCGAGATATCTTTGCACAGGTTCATTATTCGATAGAAAATTTAAAACTTTTTGCTCGCCTCCAGAATGTTTGAAACATCAGTACAGCCTGACCCAACCACTGCACTCCTTAACTTGAGACCTGAATGTTTATCATGCACTCAGTTCCAACTCCTTACAGCTGCGAAACAAGTTCTAGCGAAAGCTTGGAAATTCCCTTCTTTGATGGTAGCTGAGGCAAAGCACAGGATGAACAGTGCCATGATCCACACCAAAATGGCAGCGATAGAAAAAGATCAGGTCCCGTCAATTCGATAAAATATGGCACCCTTGGGTAACATACTGCCTACCGCCGACCTTTGATGACACTGCCCTCTTGCCGTGGTAGCTGGCATTAAGTCATTCCTACTACACCTAACTACGGCTCTCAGTTCAACCTTGTGGACTCCTTCACCTCTCTACACCGTTTTTCTCTAGCCTCCTATGGTTTTGTAGCTCTATTTGTCTCACAGCCTTTTTCCTCTGTCTCCCTATAACACCCCCTTCCAGCTTGGTCATATAACCCAGCCTTGCCTGTGCCCTCTCAAAGCCCTTCATCAACACAAATGGTTATATTCTGTTACTCATTGTTCGTTCTGCCTACCAACTAGCCTATGTTTTGACAAGCTTAATTTCTCCTGTCTCTTTATGTTCAATCAACATCTCTGTTATGTTTGATCTTGTAAACGTAATAAAACTTTTTTACAGTACTGAGCTCATTACATATGGAAAATAAATAAAAGAATGCACATTAATGTGATCATATTTCTTCTTGATGATCAAACCATGGTGTGCTCACACCCCTGGAAAAACAACAATTTGTCTACACGTATAGACAGTTCATACACATCCATTACTTGACACAGACACACACATTAGTTGAGATTGAATCTTATACATTCTGGATGGAGAAAATTTATGTAATTCCAAATGAATTACTATGTGTTCCTGGCAAATGGGAGAATAAGAAAGGTGAAAGGAGAAACAAACAAAAAAAAAACAATTGAAAACCTAAATGTAGTTTACCTATGTCATAAAACAAAGCAGACACTGCTAGTCTGTTGTTTACTTGTCTAAAAGAAAGAGAGCAAAGAAAAAAAAATAACAGGAGTATCTAGCCTATTATACTTTACCTGTGTATTTATGCAGGTGTACAATCTATATACATACACCCAATTTATATTGATTTGTAGAGGAGAACCGCACCCAGCTTTGAATTCAGTGCTAGCAAGCAGGTCTTCCCATTGACCTTATATATAAAGAAGAAAATCCAAGAGGTTGCTGCACTTAAAAATCCTTGTTGCTTTATTTCATCAAGTCTTGAAAGAAGATTACAAAGCAGGTATAATCATTCCAGACAATACAGACATGAATGGATTACGTTTCGGGCTATCTTGTTTACGCCCTTCCTAGGATCCATCAAGAGCACATCTGAGGGTTTCCCCACAATCATTTGTTTAAATAAGTGTTCACAAGTATCATCACACGTGGAAGCAATATGTTTAATTACTCATAGCCTTAATTCAATCAATTTTTGTATACACTAATTATCTACCACAAACACAGAACATGGCTAATAGCAGCTGATAAATTCACTTTCTCATTCATCTTTTTCAATATGTCCAGAAATCTGAAAGAAACATGTATATATACATATAGTGAGCATGCATACATCTGTTATTCTCCAAAAAATAACTATGAATATAATAATTTGCCTGAACAGATGGACACATCTATATATATGTCCATATCTTCAAACAAATAAATAAAGATCCAAGTCTACATTTAAACCATACGGAACAATAGTATTCAAAAAATGTATCCAATATACCTCTCTTTTCCTGAGGGTCATCTCCCGATCCCCTCCTCTCCTATTTTTTTCTATTCTAATACACTCGATTTATACGTACAGTAAATACACTTACAGAAATCACTGAACCTGAAAAATATAACATAAAGACATTCTTGCCTTTTCTTTATCATACAAAGAAAGCCAATGGTACAACATTCTTACATTTACATTGCTATATGGTCACTGACATTCCCACTTAGATCTAGTGAAAATAAAATGTACAGACCTCTAAAACATCTTATATCTGGTATTCCATTCAATGTTTCACTCCCTCCTTATCTTTCCAATTCAACAATTCAATAAAATCTCTTTTAACCACTTGCCGACCGCCTCAGGCAGATATACTGCGGCAGAATGGCACGGGCAGGCAAAGTAACGTATGGGTACGTTACTTGCCTCCCGCGGGCGGGGGGTCCAATCAAACCCCCCCTCTGGTGCCCGAGGTGGTCGGCTTCTGTCCCGGAGTGATCAGAGGTGAGGGGGAGGCCATCCATTCGTGGCCACCACCTCACGATCGCTCCCAGCCAATAACATTCTTCCTCTCAGTTTTAGCGGGATCAGCCCAGATACCTGCTAGCACCTGCGTTTTGCCCCTTGGCCCAGCCTAGCCCACCCAAGTGCAGTATCGATCAATCACTGTCACTTACAAAACACTAAACACACATAACTACAGCATTCGCAGAGTCAGGCCTAATCCCTGCGATCGATAACAGTTTTTGTTGGTAGCGTTTTGATACAGTCGCTAACAGTCAGGAGCTTTTTTGCCTGTGAGTCTCACTAGTGTACCACTAAATTTAGAGTCCAAAATGGCAAATCGAAGGTACACTAGTGAAGAGGCCTACACGTTTCTGGGCATGACAGATAGTGAAGAGGAAGTCACTCATCTGTCAGATTCAGGCTCAGAATACAATCCTGTAGAGGACAGCGGCTCCATGACAGATAGATCTGACGATGGAGTTGTGGTCCCTGCCAAGGTCAGGCATACCAGACCCCGAACTTCTTCTTCTGTCCTTGATGTGCAAGAACTGCAGGTACCTTGTATGGAGCAGAGTAGTACAAGCGTCGCTATTCCTTCTGGTGAACTGGCAAGCACCAGCGGCCTAGTACACCCTGGTCATACATCCAGCACTGCAGTAACACTTGGTGACGTGGCGAGTCCCATAAGTGCAGTTCAAGCTGGCGAGGTGGCAAGCACAAGTAGTGTCCCACTGCCACCAAGAAGAGAAGACGAACACAGGCCCATCGTGCCCATAGTGCCCTTCCTGCTGCATTCGCCAATCCAAATTGGGAACCCACCACTTCTGCAGCACCCGTACTTCCACCATTCACTGGCCAACCCGGCATTCAGGTGGAAACAGTTGATTTTACGTCACTGGATTTTTATTCGCTGTTTTTCACTGAAGATCTCTATAGATCTATTGTGGACCAAAGCAATTTGTACACTGGTCAACACATCACCACTATTCCCCAGTCCTCCCTTGCCAGAGATTGGAAACCAATTACGGTTTCCGAATTTAAGATCTTTCTGGGCCTTTCCCTCAACATGGGCATAACTAAAAAGAGTGAGTTGCGGTCATATTGGTCCACTGACCCAATTCACCATATGCCCTTGTTCTCTGCCTCCATGACCAGGGCACGATACAAGCAGATTTTGCAGTTCATGCACTTCAACAACAATGAACTCTGTTGTCCTCGTGGAGACCCTGAATACGATTGGCTCTACAAAATTCGGCCCCTCGTAAACCACTTCAACCAACGTTTTGCAGACTTGTTTACTCCCCATCAAGTTGTCTGCGTTGATGAGTCCCTGATTAAGTTTTCTGGCCACTTGTCATTCAAACAGTACCTTCCCAGCAAGCATGCCAGATACGGGGTCAAGATGTATAAGCCCTGTGACAGGGCCACAGACTATACATGTAGTTTTATGGTTTACGAGGGCAAAGCTAATCACGTAGAGCCGACAAACTGCCCTGACTACATAGGAAGTGCTGGCAAGATTGTGTGGGACTTGGTGTCACCCTTACTCGGAAAGGGGTACCACTTGTATGTGGACAATTATTACACGAGTGTGCCACTTTTTAGTCACTTTTTTGATCAACAGATTGGAGCATGTGGCACCGTGCGACCTAATCGCCGGGGCTTTCCCCAGCGGCTTAGATTCCCGTCTTAGGCTGGGGGAGAGAGCCTGCTTCAAGTGTAATAACTTGCTCGCTATGAGGGGCGTGTCCAAGATGGCGCTGGGAGCGGACGTTTAGTACCAGAGCTCCCACTCCGGACTTTTTCCTTCCTACATCCTGGTGTGGATATTGCATTTAAATCCCTGCCATTTATCATTAGAAACGCCCGGTGGCTCAGGGAATGCGCAGATACAAAAAAGGAACCCAGAAATCGCGAGTTCCGGAGCATACAAGAACGCCGCCGAAATTTGGGCCTTCCCCTCCTAAGGCCTGCAACATGGAGACGCAGACCTCTGCCCCGCCGGATGGCGTGATCCAGGCTGGATCCCAGGCGTTTGAGGCTCTGATGCATGCCATCTCCACCTGCCAGTCCACCCTCACTATCAAGATAGACCATGTCCAGGAGGAGACGGCCCTCATCCGTCGCGACATGGATCGATTTAGAGAGCGTGTGGGGGAGGCGGAGCGGCGGATCTCCACCACGGAAGATGTACAAAGAGCACATCATGAGGACATTCAGATCCTCAAATCAAAGGTTAAAGCACTTGAATTCAGGGCCGAGGACGCCGAGAACCGGAATCGGAGGAATAATCTCCGAGTTCTCGGCCTCCCGGAAGGCGTGGAGGGAACGGATCCGGTTGCCTTCATGGAGAAATTACTCCCAACCCTACTACCGAAGGCGCAATTCTCCTCACATTTCTCCATCGAACGCGCCCATCGAATGCCTGCCACCCGGGGCCCACAGGGAGCGCCGCCGCGCACTTTCATTTTCAAACTTCTTCACTACAGAGACAGGGACACTGTCCTCCGCTCTGCTCGTATGCAAGGAGAATTGCATTATGAGAACACGAAACTTCTCATCTTCCCAGATTACTCTGTGGAGACACAGAGACAACGAAAATCTTTCGACCATGTCCGCGCCATGCTCAGACAAAAAGGGATCAAGTACAACATGCTCTTTCCCGCCAAGCTCAGAGTACAAGACGGCGAAAAAGTGCACTTCTTCACCTCCCCCAGAGAAGCTGCCGCGTGGGCTGACACCATCCACAGATGATCCTACCGGGGAAACTGTGAGTACACTGCTGGAGAGGTTGCGGGCTTTTTTTTTGTTATTGGGGGGAGAGCCTGACCCTTTGTATATTTCTGCGGACCCCTCTCATGTCATAGTCGGCTGGCGTGGACTAGATGTTCCTCACTTCTTGGGTTCCATGCATTTGAGACTGAGCCAGGCTTCCCCCTCCTTGCGAGCATACCCATTCAACTCCCAACCCGGAAGCAAGCACGACACCGGAGCGGATCTCTGAACATCACCTCCGAACAGACCTCCCTCATCACTGCGGTCCTGTAAGGGAGAAATGCTAAACCCCAATCTCCTTCCCGAGAGGGCACTGCGGTCATGTTACTCTATCCTTGAGGAGACCGGTCCCGCTAACTACAGTCACTCCTGTTGTTGCATCTCCCCCTACCGTGCACTTTCTCTGTCAACTTCTCCAGCATCACCTTGACCCCGGCTGGGGTCGGGGGGTTTATTCGGACCACTACAAGTTTTGTACCCCCGGGGCTCCGGGTGATTCACACCATCTTATCCTTACCGGAACTTAAAGCACACCTACTCTTCTTTGACTCACAGAGGTCGGTTGCCTCTAGTTCACTGCCTCCATGAGCAGCCGTCGGGCTGAAGCAAGTTTGGGGATACAGACCTGCCTCCTGTTCTGGGGGTCGGGTGGGGTGGGGGGGGGGTTGGGGATGTTGAGCCGCGTTCCTGGCTCCCAGTTTTTTATCTTTGATTTTGTTTTTATTTCATATTTTTTGGCAGTGCTGTGTTTGCTCTCTGGGCCTAAAGTAATGTCAGACTCTGATTCGCCTCGGGCATCCTCTGGGAGGACCTGTGCCGAATCAGGAAGAATATATAAGTTGTATCCTGCTTTTCTTATAACTAAGATGTATATATGCCTAATCTAAACATTCTCTCCTGGAACACACGAGGCTTAAATTCTCCACTAAAACGCTCTTTGGTATTTCAATTTATAAAGAGGCATAGTCCCCATATCTGTGTGTTACAGGAGACGCATCTGATTGGTAGCAAGACCCTCAGTCTGAAAAAACCGTGGGTGGGTCATCACTACCACTCTACCTATTCCAATTTTGCAAGGGGTGTTAGTGTACTGGTTCTGAAAACTCTCCCTTTTAAGCTCCTTGACTTAGTCTTGGATCCTGATGGGAGATACGTATTGATACATGCCTTGATATGTGACACGCCCTGGGTGTTGGTGGGGGTATATCTGCCCCCCCGGCCTCATTCAGACTCCTTAATTTGATCTCGGGGGAGCTGGCCCGCTTCCCCTCAGATAATGTTGTATTGATGGGTGACTTTAACCTTGTCCCGGACTCTGGGTTGGACAGGAGCTCAAGGGGAGACACTACACGCCGTGACTTGGCGGACTGGGCTGACACGTATGGCCTGGTGGATGTGTGGCGGTGGAGGAACCCTCAGACCATGGCCTTTACTTGTCATTCTGCCTCTCATAGGTCCCTCTCTCGCATAGACCTGGCCTATGTCGCGGCGCCTGTCCTCCCCAGGGTTCGGGACATAAGCATACTCCCACGGGGGATCTCGGACCACGCCCCGTTGCTGTTATCCCTGGAACTGTCATTAGACCCAACAGATAGACTCTGGCGGCTGTCCAGGTTCTGGATATCCGACACAGATGTTGACTCTCAGTTCCGGAGCACGGTGCAGCAATTTTGGGAGGTCAATCCGGGGTCCGCCTCCGACAATATGGTTTGGGAGGCCTTTAAAGCCTCATCGAGGGGGCACTACCAATCTATTATTGCTAAGGTGAGGAGACTACGTAGAGCAGAGCTTACTAGACTAGAGGCGGAAGTGATCAGACAGGAAGCCCAATATGTCCGTTCCCGTGACCCGCGAGACTACATAGTACTCCAATCTCTTACCCAACAATCCCTTCTGCTACAGACCTCCCTGACACAAAAGAAGTTGTTATACCAATCTCAGCGAATATTCGAGCAGGGGGAGAAGACAGGCCGTCTCTTGGCCTGGCTATCCAGGGAACAATCAGGGGTCACAGCTATAGCACAGATTCGTGACATGGATGGGTCGCTTCACTCTTCCCCAGCGGAAATTAACAAATGTTTCACTACCTTCTACCAGCATTTATATAGCTCACGAGTAATATATGACCAACAAGACCTTACTGACTACTTGGACGAAATTGACATCCCAGTTCTCACACAATCCGCAGCTAACACACTAGACGCCCCTATTCAACTAGAGGAGATACAAAAGGCTCTCAAAATGATGCAGGCAGGGAAGACCCCGGGTCCGGACGGATTCCCGGTGGAATTCTATAAGACATACATGGAGGAGATAACCCCTAGACTCCAGACGGTTTTTGCCTCAGCCTTAAAAATTGGGACCCTCCCGGCCTCGATGAGCGAGGCGGTCATAGTTCTCATCCCTAAACCGGGGAAGGATCCTACCCTCTGCGCATCCTACCGCCCTATTTCTCTCCTAAATGTTGACGCAAAAATCCTGGCCAAGATATTAGCCATTCGTTTAAACAAAATTATCGCTGCCCTAGTACACCCAGATCAAACGGGATTCATGCCCGGAAGAGGCACAGACATAAATATACGTAGACTACACACTCACATCGCAGTGGCTGATCAGGGGGGCCCTGGGGTGGTGGCCTCACTCGACGCGGAGAAGGCCTTTGACTCGGTCGAGTGGGGCTACCTGTGGAGGGTCCTCTCTAGATTTGGCTTTGGCCCGGTCTTCCTCACATGGATTCAAATGTTGTACATGCAGCCTAAGGCTCGCATACGCACGGGCAGTACCCTGTCGGAGCCCTTTCTTTTGGAGAGGGGAACCCGGCAGGGATGCCCCCTATCCCCGGCACTGTTTGCCTTGGCCTTGGAGCCCCTGGCGGCCCACATTAGGAAGGACAAGTCTATTAGAGGCATCAGAGTAGGTCCACTAGAGGAGAAACTGTCCCTTTATGCCGATGACTCCCTCCTTTATTTGGCGGATGCATCTGACTCCTTGAGGGCTGCCTTGTCTCAGTTTGATACCTTCAGCCGTTTTTCAGGAGTTCGTGTCAACTGGGACAAGTCGGTCCTCTTCCCACTTCACCCTGCCATGCCCCGTATCGACACACGAACACCCCTTCAATGGGTCGAGGAGTTCACATACTTGGGCGTAAGGGTAGCCTCGACCCTGGACAAATACCTCGACCGTAATCTAATTCCAGTGTTGGACAAACTTACCAAGCAGTGCACAACCTGGCGTAGACTTCCGCTTACGCCAGTAGGTAGGGGGAACTTAATCAAAATGGTGTACTTACCCAAACTGTTATACTTCTTTCGTCACACCCCTGTCCATATTCCCCGGTCGGTGTTCCGGAGACTCGACAGTACTGTGAGCGAGTTTGTCTGGGCGGGGAGACCTCCGAGAGTGGCCAGACGGACCCTTTATCTTCCCCTCTCTGGTGGAGGTCTGGCCCTTCCGAACTTCCTTATTTACTATTGGGCTGCGGTCTTGGTCACCGTCCGCTGGTGGTTCTCCCAGCCCAGACAGAATCCAGCAGTCACCCTGGAAGCAGCGATAGTTGGTTCATATGCAGCCCTTTCTAACCTAGCCTTTAGGGGATGTAAGGCACATCCGGGCGTCACGACTCCTATGAAAACCACGATCCGGGTCTGGCAGTGTTCACGGGTGGCTCTCCGGGATCCCCTGGTGGTCTCCCCTCACACTCCCCTGTGGGGCAATCCCCTTCTTCCCCATCTAAATACGGTGCCTGATCCGGCGGCGTGGGCGGTGAGGGGGGTTGTCACCCTTAGGCACGTAATGCCGAGGGGGAAGATTCTAACATTCCTAGAACTAAGACAAACATTTAAACTCCCCCGATCCTTCCTATTTAGGTACTGGCAGCTCCGGCATGCTCTAGCCACCCAGTTTCCTTCTCCAATTACTCTAGATTCAGATTCTATAGAGCGACTTCTCACTTCAGAGCTCCTGCACAAACCTCTCTCCACCCTATACATGTATTTCACAGTAGCTCTTGACACGGACACCTCACACCTGATGGGAAAATGGAGGTTGGATATCCCTGACCTGGACGAAGACATATGGGAGGAGTGTGTCTCTACATTTATTTCCTCTATGATAGCCTCTAGAGACCGTTTTGTCCAACTGAAATTTCTGCACAGGGCATACTACACCCCACAGAAGTTGGCCTCCATCTATCCCTCTCTCAGCCCACTCTGCACAAGATGCTCCATTGAGAGGGGCTCCTTCTTCCATATGGTCTGGACTTGCAACAAGATCCAGCCCTATTGGAGAGGGGTGGCGGACGTATTGACAGACCCTCTTGTCTTTCTACTTAGCTACCTGGGGGATGTGGAGGGAGACCGTCACACTAAACTAGGCTTAACCTTTGCCCTCTATTATGCTAGGAGAGAAATCCTCCTGAGATGGAAGGGTACTGATCTCCCTACAGTAGCCTCCTGGAAAAGTGCGATTAATAAAGTCCTTCCTTTATATAAGATCACATATGAGAGCAGGAATTGCCCTGAAAAATTTGAGAAAATATGGTCACAGTGGTCAGATGTCTGACTGAACTCCTGGTTTATGTGAATATGATTGTATCGTGTGCATTGTTTGGTGGGGGGCTAGGGGCGGCTATGGGGGAGCCGGGGGATTTTTTGCCCCCCCCTCCCCCCTCCTCGCCCCCCCTCTTCCTTTCCCCCAGACTGAAAATACCTTCCACTCTCCATTCTTCTGGAGGCGGAATGGTGGGACCGATCTTGGAGCCGTCCGGGACTACTGTCCGCTCCATAGTATACACACACCCCTCTTTTTGTTTGTACCGTTCTATTGCTTACCTGTAACTAACTATAGACGTAGTTCACATCACAGGCTGTCTTCCACCCTTGGGTATCCTGACCTCAATGCTGCCTGAAAATGAATACTTTATGAAATGCTGTAACCTGATTGCAAACACTGTACTCCTCATGCTACTGCTGTTTTGTATTCTTATGATTTCTGTCAAAATAAAAAACCTTTTTCTGTTAAAAAAAAAAAACTTGCTCGCTATGAAGTGGAGGGATAATAAGAATGTTTTCGTTCTTACCTCCCTTCATGTAGACACGACGGTCCAAATTTGTGGAGAAACCCCTCTGTGTCCACTAATATAACCAAAATATGGGAGGGGTGGACCTAAATGACCAGTTGTTGGTGCCATACCTAATTGCCCATAAGGCCAGACGCTGGTACAAGAAAGTGTCTGTTTATTTATTTCAATTGGCTTTGCTGAACGCTTATGTGCTATACAGGGCTTCAGGACGGACTGGATCCTTCCTTAAATTCCAGGAAGAGATCATCAGAGCCCTTCTGTTTCCAGACGGTGCTCCACCTCACCTTCCCCAACCAAATGCAGTAAGCCGGTTGCATGAGAGGCAATTTC
The DNA here is from genome assembly GCF_042186555.1 of Aquarana catesbeiana. Lineage (NCBI taxonomy): Eukaryota > Metazoa > Chordata > Amphibia > Anura > Ranidae > Aquarana > Aquarana catesbeiana. The sequence continues at coordinate 324,896,363 of NC_133328.1, read as the reverse complement.
CGTATGTCCTCCCGAGTACCCAACGAGCCCCCCAAAGAAGATGTCGTGTCTGCAGCAAGCGCGGATATAGGCATGACACCCGGTATTATTGTCCCTCCTGTTCTGACAATCTTGGTCTTTGCATTGGTGAATGTTTTGAAAGCTACCATTCACTAGTTGAGTATTAGCGTAGGGTACAGCACTGCACAGACTAGGCACACTAACACAGGGTCTCCCAAGATGCCATCGCATTTTGAGAGACCCGAACCTGGTACCAGTTACAAAAGTTATAGTTACAAAAAAAGTGTAAAAAAAAAGTAAAAAAATAAAAACACAAAAAATATATAAAATAAAAAAAACAAAAATAGTTGTTGTTTTATTGTTCTCTCTCTCTACTCTCTCTCTATTGTTCTGCTCTTTTTTTACTGTATTCTTTTCTGCAATGTTTTATTGTTATTATGTTTTACCATGTTTGCTTTTCAGATATGCAATTTTTTTATACTTTACTGTTTACTGTGTTTTATTGTTAACCATTTTTTTGTTTTCAGGTACACCATTCAGCTGCAGAGTGGATTTATTTATCTTGACAGGAACAGCGTTTGCTCTCACGATACATAAAGCCATGACTCCAGCACTGTCGGAGGTGATTTCACCTCCACAGTTACATACTTCAGCATATATGCCAAAGCGTGGGGGCAGCAGTGGGTGGAGGAGCGATTTGCTCCTACCTTTTGTGGGAGGATGTCCCCATGCTTCGGCATATATATATTTTAGGCACAGGTTGCGTTAAATGTTTTATCTTTTACTATGTTTTTTTGTATTTGCTTTGCAGGTATGGTAAGTCTAATGCCCCGTACACACGGTTGGACATTGATCGGACATTCCGACAACAAAATCCATGGATTTTTTCCAAAGGATGTTTGCTCAAACTTGTTTTGCGTACACTCGGTCGCACAAAGTTGTCGGAATTTCCGATTGCCAAGAACGCGGTGACGTACACCACGTATGACGAGACTAGAAAAGGCCAGTTTAGAACCAAGCGCGGCACCCTTTGGGCTCCTTTTGCTAATCTCGTGTTAGTAATAGTTTTGTGAGAGACGATTCGCGCTTTTTCAGACTCGTGGTTTTCAGATCGTTTTCTGCTGTTCAGTTTGTGCTTGTGGGTTTGTATCTGCTCTTCAGTGCGTGCAGCGAGTTGCGCGTGACTCTTGTCATTGTGTTCTTGTTTGTTCATTACTGTTTTTCAGGTCGCTCTTTATAGGCCTTGCTGTTCTTCAGTGCGTTCTGTTACTCCGTTCTGAGCAGCCGACCGTTTTCTAGCCATGCTGCGTGTACGTACTCCTCGTAGAGTTCGTGCTGTGCGGGGGCTTGGTGTTGGGGTCCTTACCTTGACACAAGTCCAGTCCAGAACAGGGTGGGGAGGAGTTCATGGACCAAGAATTGGTTGCTCCAGCGTGACCAGTTCTGTCATATGCCTTTGCTCCGTGAGATCCGTGAGAATAATCCTGATGATTTCAGGAACTTTCTCCGGATGATGGACCTCGTATTTCACCGTTTGTTGGCTTTGCTGACCCCTTATATTAGCAGGCAGGATACCTGCAAGAGGCAAGCCATCACTCCGGAGCAGAGGCTTGTCGCCACCCTGCGTTACTTGGCGATGGGGAGAAGCCTTCAGGACCTCAAGTTCTCGACAGGCATCTCACCCCCAGGCTCTGGAGATCATTATCCTAGAGACCTGTTCTGCCATCATACAGGTCCTGCAGAAGGAGTATATTAAGGTAAGATTTTTATCCTTTAATATCACATTTTATTGTATTTAATGTTTGATAATATATTGTATTTCTTTCCTCATTCCCTAATTACCATGATTTTAATGTCCCCTTTGTCCTCATGCATGCTGGATTTTTATGTACTTATTTTTTTTGTCCTTCATACATATTTGCCTTCACTTACCTCCCCAGCATGGTCTCCTGGCCCTATATTCACCTCATGTAGTCACTTAACAATGTATTTTATCAGCTCCATAGTAGTGCACAAAAGAAAAGGGGATGGGGTAAAATTACCCCAGGGACTTTAAAGGTGCGTAAATATTATAGTAATTGGAGTAAAGAAGTATGTATGCAATAGTCTATCCTTACAAAAATGTATTTATTATATTTAATACATATTATCAAAAGTTAAAAACAGGTTTCACAATGTCCATAAAGAGAATTATACATTTATAATTCTCATAATATGTGATATTTACTTTGTGTTTCTCATTCCTAGTATACCACATATTTACCAGAACTCCTGATGAAGCTCATAAAGAGCGAAACATGTCGAGTGGTATCTACTAAGTGGTTTTCTTTTTTATTATCTCTGTAAAGCCAGATATGGACATTGTGAAACCTGTTTTTAACTTTTGATAATATGTATTAAATATAATAAATACATTTTTGTAAGGATAGACTTTTGCATCCGTACTTCTTTACTCCAATTACTATAATATTTACGCACCTTTAAAGTCCCTGGGGTAGTTTTACCCCATCCCCTTTTCTTTTGTGCATTTCTTTACGGGATGTGGTGCCAATGGCTGATTGTTTCTGTCCTCTATATATAAAAGCTCCATAGTAGGCTTTTTTGGGGGGGTCCCCAAATCATTTGGAACCCTCCCTCCCCCCAATTGCTAAGTCAGCTGATACCAATTCTCTATCTATCCTCAATCATCTATCTGCTGACTTTGCCAAACCCATACACACTATACCCATGTTTTTGTATCCTATGATTATCTTGATAGGTAATAACAGAATTTCAAAATGTGCTCAAATGTGTACAATGTGTAATTATACAGTACCTGACCGCGAGATTGTGTTTCCAGCGCGATACCATCGCGCTGGTTCTCGGCGACAGGGTACTGTGAATGTCGCGCTGGCTCGCTCATCGGGAAAGGAAAACTTTGTTTTCCTTCCGCGATGAGTGACAGGCAGCGCTGACAGCTGTCTGGTATGAATCCTGAGGCGGGAACACCGCGCCAAATTTTAAATGAAAAAAACGGCGTGGGTTCCCCCCTCGGGGGCATACCAGGCCCTTAGGTCTGGCATGGATTGTAAGGGGAACCCCCTATGCCGAAAAATCGGCGTGGGGGTCCCCCCCAAATCCATACCAGACCCTTATCCGAGCATGCAGCCCGGCCGGCCAGGAAAGGGGGTGGGGACGAGCGAGCGCCCCCCCCCCTCCTGAGCCGTACCAGGCCGCATGCCCTCAACATGGGGGGGTGGGTGCCTTGGGGGAGGGGGGCGCCCTGCGGCCCCCCCACCCCAAAGCACCTTGTCCCCATGTTGATGAGGACAAGGGCCTCTTCCCGACAACCCTGGCCGTTGGTTGTCGGGGTCTGCGGGCGGGGGGCTTATCGGAATCCGGGAGCCCCCCTTAATAAGGGGGCCCCCAGATCCCGGCCCCCCACCCTGTGTGAATGAGTTTGGGGTACATGGTACCCCTACCCATTCACCTAGGGAAAAGTGTCAATGTAAAAAAAAACACACTACACAGGTTTTAAGAATAATTTATTAGTCAGCTCCGGGGGTCTTCTTCCGACTTCGGGGGGTCCCCTTCCGACTTCTCCCGGTGTTCGGCCTCTTCTCCCGGTGTTCGGCCTCTTCTCCCGGGCCCCACCGCTATCTTCTTCCAGCTCTATTGCCAGCGAGGGGCCCGGTCTGCTGCCGCTGTCTTGTCGCCGCTGTCTTGTCGCCGCTGTCTCGCCGCCGCTGTCTCGCCGCCGCTGTCTTGCCGCTTCTTCTCTTCTTTTCTTCTTCCCCGATGTTGACACGACGCTCTCTCCGACTCGAATGCTGTGTGCGAGCTGCGGAGCCATTTATATAGGCGGTAACCCCGCCCCCTTACGACGTCATGGTCCCAGCATGCGCAGGGACTCTGGCGTCATAAGGGGGCGTGACCCCAGAGTCCCTGCGCATGCTGGGACCATGACGTCGTAAGGGGGCGGGGTTACCGCCTATATAAATGGCTCCGCAGCTCGCACACAGCATTCGAGTCGGAGAGAGCGTCGTGTCAACATCGGGGAAGAAGAAAAGAAGAGAAGAAGCGGCAAGACAGCGGCGGCGAGACAGCGGCGGCGAGACAGCGGCGACAAGACAGCGGCGACAAGACAGCGGCAGCAGACCGGGCCCCTCGCTGGCAATAGAGCTGGAAGAAGATAGCGGTGGGGCCCGGGAGAAGAGGCCGAACACCGGGAGAAGAGGCCGAACACCGGGAGAAGTCGGAAGGGGACCCCCCGAAGTCGGAAGAAGACCCCCGGAGCTGACTAATAAATTATTCTTAAAACCTGTGTAGTGTGTTTTTTTTTACATTGACACTTTTCCCTAGGTGAATGGGTAGGGGTACCATGTACCCCAAACTCATTCACACAGGGTGGGGGGCCGGGATCTGGGGGCCCCCTTATTAAGGGGGGCTCCCGGATTCCGATAAGCCCCCCGCCCGCAGACCCCGACAACCAACGGCCAGGGTTGTCGGGAAGAGGCCCTTGTCCTCATCAACATGGGGACAAGGTGCTTTGGGGTGGGGGGGCCGCAGGGCGCCCCCCTCCCCCAAGGCACCCACCCCCCCATGTTGAGGGCATGCGGCCTGGTACGGCTCAGGAGGGGGGGGGCGCTCGCTCGTCCCCACCCCCTTTCCTGGCCGGCCGGGCTGCATGCTCGGATAAGGGTCTGGTATGGATTTGGGGGGGACCCCCACGCCGATTTTTCGGCATAGGGGGTTCCCCTTACAATCCATGCCAGACCTAAGGGCCTGGTATGCCCCCGAGGGGGGAACCCACGCCGGTTTTTTCATTTAAAATTTGGCGCGGTGTTCCCGCCTCAGGATTCATACCAGACAGCTGTCAGCACTGCCTGTCACTCATCGCGGAAGGAAAACAAAGTTTTCCTTTCGCGATGAGTGAGCCATCTCGGCGCTGGCCCCTGCGACGGGGCTCGTAGGTGTCAAATCTCGCCGAGAAGTGCGGCGAGATTGACACAATATCGCGGTCACCTACTGTATCTTTGTATTATGACACTTCTTACCTGTCCAGTGGGCTGCCAATAGTGTAACTAAGGAGGGGCTGGCCAAAATAATACCCATTATTTAGGCATTCATCTCTTAATGAAGTGGAGAGGGTTACCTGTCCAAGAGCTCCCCCCCTAAAATGTTAGAAATGGCCCATGAGAGGGGAGGGAGGGGGAATTTGATAGGTGCACCTTATACTTTGGTCTTTAAAAACTCCCTCAAATAAATGTTATCTTGATGTTGGCCAAGAATGTTTGTGTCTAATCTGCTTTCCCTGTTTATGTGCAAAATGACAAATGTTTTGTTGTTGTTCGACTCCACAGTTTCCTTCCACGCCACAGGAATGGCAGACTGTTGCCTCCCACTTTGCCCAGCGGTGGGATTTTCCTAACTGTGGAGGGGCAATTGATGGGAAACACGTCCACATCATCCCACCACCCAACTCGGGTTCATACTATTTCAACTATAAGGGGTTCAATAGTATTGTGATGTTGGCGGTGGTGTCGGCTACTTACGAGTATGTGGACATGGGGAAGAATGGCCGGATGTCCGATGGTGGAGTCATCGCCCAGACGGAGTTCTACAGGCATCTCCAGAATGGCAGCTTGGACTTGCCACCTCCAGAAGACAATGTGGAAGGACTCCCATTCATCTTCGTTTCGGATGAAGCATTTGCGCTGGGGGACCATCTTATGAGGCCATTCCCGATGAGGACCCTCACCCCGGACCAGAGGGTTTTTAATTACCGGCTGGCCAGAGCCATAAGAGTGGTGGAGAACACGTTTGGAATCATGGCCAGCCGGTTCTGCCTATTTCTTACACCCATACACATGGCGGAGTACAAACTGAATCATATCATCCTAGCGTGCTGTGTTCTACACAACTTTTTACGCAACATTCTGCCAACTATGCTGGCTCAGTTGGGGCTGAAGCTGGAATTCAAAATGAACTAACCCTGACGGCGCTTGAAAGTGGCCATCCTGGCTTGCCCCCCCTGAGTGCCCGTGATGTCTGGCTAAGATACCTTGAATACTTTGTGGGTAGGGGGGCTATCAATATGCCAGACAATGTCTGAAACCTTTTTCAAATTAAAAAAATGTAACTACTAAAATCTTTGGTGACATTTACTGCTTGTGTTTCTTTTAGCTGACCCTGACAGAAATGTGGTGAGTCCTGAAAATGGCGTGATTGTGTAACATTACAAAGTATTGTTGGGTGTTATTTACTAAAGGCAAAGACACTTTGCACTAAAAGTGCACTTGAAACTGCACTTGTAGTGCAAAGTGGATTTTCCTTTAGGAAATAACCCCCATTGTCACAGAAAACACCAATTAGAGCACAACAAAAGTTTTGGAGCGTTGAAACAATAATCCACACATTCTTGATTACCATCTTTTTAATACCAGCACAATCACATGTGCATTTAGAAAAGGTTTTTAAAACAAAACAACATGTTTGTTGTATAACAATTTTTGTGGTCACATTAGAAAAAGTAGAAATTTAAGATAAAACAGGCATGTTTAAAACCAACAAGAAAGACACAAATCTTAAACTTACAAAGTTCACATTTGGGAGAACTTGAAGGCAATATCAGACATGAGTATTTACAAACTGTGTTTGATATTGCGTTCAGATGGGTGAAGTCACCCCTAGAAAAGCCAAATTTTGAAGATGCACACCAATTGCCGAATGTCAACATGTGCTAGCTGCCATCACGGCGGATCAAGGGACGTGTTTTGGGGGTGCAACCCCTTCCTCACAGCTACTTTATTATTGAAGAAGGGGTTGCACCCCCAAAACGCATATATTGATCTCCCGTGATGGCAGATAGCACATGTTGACACACTGTGTGGATCTTCAAAATTTGGCTTTTCGCAAATATGTCAAAAAATGATAAAAATTTTTAGCTCACAAAAAGCCCCCCCCCCAAAAATTATAACATCATTGATGCTTTTCTGGATGTTTTCCAAGTACCTATTACACCCCATGATCTCCCCGATCAAGATCTGTGCACTTTCTGAGGTGAAATGATCTGGATCCACAACATCACGATCACCTAAAAAGATAGAAACAAAAACACACCATGTATTATAAATATGCCGGCATCCATCTCTTACCTGAGCCTGTGGTCGCAGACACTCACCTGTTGTGGTGACTAGTTCCACCACATCTCCTTCCTCCTCCTCCTCCTGTTGGCTTTGGTTGGTCTCCACTCTTCATGAGGTGGGGGGTCTCTGGTCTCCTCGGATGAGGCGTGTCCTCCGAGTCTTTTATCCCTATGTTAAAAAAATAGGTATACTTAGCACACAGATATTTGATGGCAGAAATAGGAATATGAAACATTGCTTGGAAGTGGGGTACAATTGTCTGTTTTGGCAGAGTTCCAAGATGTAGAATTTTTATTGGCCTTTGTCAAGCTTCAAGACTTTACCTGTTTAGTACAAGCGTCACAGATTGGAGACACCCCTATAGTATACACTGGAGCACCTGTGTGGGCCCCTAATAAAAAGTGTGTCCTCTCCTTACACAGAATCTAGTTTGCATTACATTCTAGTTACAAACCCATCTACACAACCAAATTATTTTCTGACAAGTAGGCCATAAAAAATGTTGGCAAATGCATATGCCCAAAACAATGGTGTTTTCTAGGCCGACCGAACAATGTTTTATACGAACGAATAATGTGCCCATGAACATGAAAGTTGCCATTTTAAACTGGACAACAGTTAAGAAAAGCACATGAAGCAGCACGAATGTAATAAACATAAAGAATAGGAACACAGCACAACTAGTTACTTTTTTTAAGCACTCTCCGGATCCTTCTGTACTGCTCATGCTCTCTTAATTTCAGGTCCGACCACCGATTCCTGAGCTGATCTTTCGATCGTCGTACCTCAAAATTCCGGTGCAGACTCTTGACCACTTTCACCATGATCTTGGCCTTTCGGACATTGGGGTTGGCGTAAGGTCCATACTTCCCATCATAGTCGGCCCTCTTCAGGATGTCGACCATCTCCAACATCTCCCCAAAGGACATATTTGATGCCTTAAATCGTCTCCTCTGGGATCAGGACATTTTAGCCTCCAGGGTTTCCTCCTCCTCCTCCTCATTGCTGTAATTAACAGACACCTTCTCTGTCTCCGCCATGTGCTCTTCCCCCCCTGCGCTGAACGAGAAGGGGCGGGGAATAGACTAGAAATAATGTCAGGGGTGGGCAAAGTTTCACGCATTCGCAGTGTCTATAAAGCGTAACATGCGTGCGTAGCACGTACGATCTGTGAGCGGAGAAAGGAGTATCAGAGGCGCCGATCGTGATAATGAAGGTAAGATCTAAACTTGAGCCTATACTGCTTCTAGATTGAGGTATGTATTTGCACAAGTTTAGAATACTTTAGGCTGACATTAGGGTTTGTCTTGTGTTATGTCTTGCAGTTAAAATGGATATCTTGAAGGATCAGGACTTTATGCCAATCTTCATAGATATGTTCAGGGAGCTGCCTTGTCTGTGGCAGATAAACCACCCTGAATATAAGAACCAAACAAAGAGGAAGGCAGCGCTGGATAAGTTGTTGGAATTTGTGAAGACGGTGATCCCCACGGCAGACATCACCTATTTGAAGATCCTAATTGGTGGCCTGAGGAGCACTTATCTAAGGGAGTACAAGAAGGTCACGGATTCCCAGAGATCAGGAGATGCAGATGACATTTATGTCCCCAGGCTGTGGTACTATGACAGACTGCATTTTCTGGCAGGTCAGACTGAACCCAGGCCAGCACTCTCCATTCTTCCTTCCACGCTTCCTTCCCCCCAGCTGAGGCTTCTGATGCCCAACTTGGGCCTTCGAGGCAGCAACATGTGGAGAAGCCCAGCTTGAGCCAGGTATAGCATTCTTCTAAATATTTTTGGTTGTCCAATCAATGATGTTAAATAGATGTTAGTTTGGAGTACTAATTTCTGATTGTGATTGATGAAGCAAAAACTAAAACCATGTCCCTTTTTCATACACAGGGAAGTCGCAGCCAGGAGGTGGCCGGGCCAAGCAGGCTGCCTGATACCCAGGTCCCTCCCCCACATCTTCAAAGACAAAGTGGCAGAAAGAGGAGTAACCTGAAGGAGGTAGCAATAGGCCTCTTTTGGAAGGCTACAGAGGCCCTCAGAACACCCCACAGTGTGAAGGAGGACTTTGCTGGCATAACTGCATGCAAAATGATGCAGATGGAGGAGGGCCAATGACTCCTGTGTGAGTTTTTAATTTTGGAAGCTCTAAATAAGGGGTTGAGGGGCCAACTCACATGTGCAACCCACATTTGTGACCTCACACATAGTCCTTCTCCTCCTCCAGGTTCTACTCCTCCTCCTCCTCCTCCTCCTCCTCCAGGTCCTACTCCTCCTCCTGCCACATCTCCAACACCAGAGCCACAGCGTAGAAGGAAGCGTGGAAGGAAGACCAGAGAGTGATGGCCCTGGGCTCAGTCTGGTCTGGCAAAATATGCAGCCTCTTGTAGTACCACAGCCTGGTGACACAGAAGTCATCTGCTGCTTTCCAGATCTCTGGGACTACTGCATTCCCTTATATATGGACTCCTCAGGCCACCAATTTTGCTGTCAAAGAATTGAAGTCTGCCCTGGGGGCCAAAGGCTTCGCCGATTTCTGCTGTTTCTCCAGAGTTGCCTCCCTCTTTGTTTGGTTCTGAGCCCTTAATAAAGGAATTTTTGTTTCAATTATACTCGCCTATGTGTGTTTTCCTTCAAAAAGGACAGTTTGTTTGTGAGGAGGCAGGTACATTTCAAAAATACAATGTTAAATTAACAAGAGACACCAACACCAAACAATCTCCTTGAGATCAAATAATACAGAATAATAATGGTGTTATGGTAACTTGACACACAAAACACACACAAAAATATTCTGGAGTAAAACAAACAAACAAAAAAAACCCATCAGCCTTCAAACAAATTCAAAACCAAAAAAAATCAGCATTGAAAAAAATACAAAACAAAAATAAAAAAACAAAAAATTTTTTTTTACTTCAGGAGTGAATCAAAAATTTACGCCCTTAGAAATCCTGAAGGCGGTGATTGGTTTTCGGGGCCCCGTATGCAGCTAGGCTCCCAAAAAGTCCCACACATGTGAAATCCCCGTACTCAGGAGAAGCAGCAGAATGTATTTTGGGGTGCAATTCCACATATGCCCATGGCCCGTGTGAGCAATATATCATTTAGTGAAAACTTTGTGCAAAAAAAAAAGTTTGTCATTTTCCTGCAACTTGTGGCAAAATATAAAATATTCCATGGACTGAACATGCCTCTCAGCAAATAGCTTGGGGTGTCTACTTTCCAAAATGGGGTCATTTGGGGGGGTGTTGTGCCATCTTGGCATTTTATGGCCTTCAAAACTGTGATAGGTAGTGAGGAGTGAAATCAAAAATTAGCGCCCTTAGAAATCCTGAAGGCGGTGCTTAGTTTCTGGGCTCCGTACGCGGCTAGGCTCCCAAAAAGTCCCACACATGTGGTATCTCCATACTCAGGAGAAGCAGCAGAATGTATTTTGGAGTGTAATTACACATATGCCCATGGCATGTTTGAGCAATATATCATTTAGTGACAACTTTGTGCAAAAATAAAAATTTGTATTTTTCCTGCAACTTGTGGCAAAATATAAAATATTCCATGGACTCAGCATGCCTGTCAGCAAATATCTTGGGATGTCTACTTTCCAAAATGGGGTCATTTGGGGGGGGTTTTGCCATCTTGGCATTTTATGGCCTTCAAAACTGTGATAGGTAGTGAGGAGTGAAATCAAAAATTTATGCCCTTAGAAATCCTGAAGGCGGTGCTTGGTTTTCGGGGCCCCGTACGCGGCTAGGCTCCCAAAAAGTCCCACACATGTGGTATCCCTGTACTCAGGAGAAGCAGCAGAATGTATTTTGGGGTGCAATTTCACATATGCTCATGGCCTGTGTGAGCAATATATCATTTAGTGACAACTTTGTGCAAAAAAAAAGTTTGACATTTTCCTGCAACTTGTGGCAAAATATAAAATATTCCATGGATTCAAAATGCCTCTCAGCAAATAGCTTGGGGTGTCTACTTTCCAAAATGGGGCCATTTGGGGGGAGTTGTGCCATCTTGGCATTTTATGGCCTTCAAAACTGTGATTGGTAGTGAGGAGTGAAATCAAAAATTTACGCCCTTAGAAATCCTGAAGGCGGTGCTTGGTTTTGGGGCCCCGTACATGGCTAGGCTCCCAAAAAGTCCCACACATGTGGTATTCCCGTACTCAGGAGAAGCAGCAGAATGTATTTTGGGGTGTAATTCCACATATGACCATGGCATGTTTGAGCAATATATCATTTAGTGACAACATTGTGCAAAAAAAAAAGTTTGTAATTTTTCCGCAACTTGTGGCAAAATATAAAATATTCCATGGACTCAACATGCCTCTCAACAAATAGCTTAGGGTGTCTACTTTCCAAAATTAAAGTCATTTGGGGGGGGTTTGTGCCATCTTGGCATTTTATGGCCTTCAAAACTGTGATAGGTAGTGAGGAGTGAAATCAAAAATTTACGCCCTTAGAAATCCTGAAGGCGGTGCTTGGTTTTCGGTGCCCCGTACGCGGCTAGGCTCCAAAAAGTGCCACACATGTGGTATCCCCGTACTCAGGAGAAGCAGCATAATGTATTTTGGGGTGCAATTCCACATATTCCCATGGCCTGTGTGAGCAATATATCATTTAGTGACAACTTTGTGCAAAAAAAAAAAGTTGGTCCTTTTCCTGCAACTTGTGGCAAAATATAAAATATTCCATGGACTCAACATGCCTCTCAGCAAATAGCTTGGGGTGTCTACTTTCCCAAATGGGGTCATTTGGGGGGGTTGTGCCATCTTGGCATTTTATGGCCTTCAAAACTGTGATAGGTAGTGAGGAGTGAAAGCAAAAATGTACGCCCTTAGAAATCCTGAAGGCAGTGCTTGGTTTTCGGGGCCCCGTACGCGGCTAGGCTCCCAAAAAGTCCCACACACGTGGTATCCCCATACTCAGGAGAAGCAGCTAAATGTATTTTGGGGTGCAATTCCACATTTGCCCATGGCCTGTGTGAGCAATATATCATTTAGTAACAACTTTTTGTAATTTTTTTTTTTTTGTCATTATTCAATCACTTGGGACAAAAAAAATGAATATTCAATGGGCTCAACATACCTCTCAGCAATTTCCTTGGGGTGTCTACTTTCCAAAATAGGGTCATTTTGGGGGGTTTTGTACTGCCCTGCCATTTTAGCACCTCAAGAAATCACATAGGCAGTCATAAACTAAAAGCTATGTAAATTCCAGAAAATGTACCCTAGTTTGTAGACACTATAACTTTTGCGCAAACCAATAAATATATACTTATTGAAATTTTTTTTTACCAAATGTGGCCGAATACATTTTGGCCTAAATGTATGACTAAAATTGAGTTTATTTGATTTTTTTTATAACAAAAAAGTAGAAAATATCATTTTTTTTCAAAATTTTCGGTCCTTTTCCGTTTATAGCACAAAAAATAAAAATCGCAGGGGTGATCAAATACCATCAAAAGAAAGCTCTATTTGTGGGAAGAAAAGAACGCAAATTTCGTTTGGGTACAGCATTGCACGACTGCGCAATTAGCAGTTAAAGCGACGCAGTGCCAAATTGTAAAAAGTGCTCTGGTCAGGAAGGGGGTAAATCCTTCCGGGGCTGAAGTCGTTAAAACTTTGGAATTTTTTAACAAACTTATCTTGTTCCAGTTTCAGTTGCTTAATTTCATACTGCAAAGACTCATCCTCTGTCTTAATAGTTGGCGAAGGGATGCATGATCTAGTCTTTTCATAATTAGTACATCTAAGCCATGTTCCCCAGCGTGGTGAGTACACTTCAACATTATGCCTCTTGCTTCTATATTGATTTTGTTTCACAATCTTTTCACCAGAAGAGGACAAACAAAATTGGGCAACATGGCCAAATTATCCACGTATGTAACCTTTTATCTTTTGTAAAGTATTAAACAATCTCTTAAAAAGCAGTGTGGTTTTAGACTAAGAATATTTTATAGCTAAAACCCAATTAGCAACTTTTTCTGGCTGCGTACGAAATATAGGGGCACTTTCAAAAGAGCTTCCAACTTTCAATGAGGTGTTCAAACTAGCACATACTCCAGATTGTGATAATTTTTTTTTCATTTAGAAATACTTAAACCAGTTACATTACAATTGATAGTATGTGGGAATTGCATAAGCTGCTCCTGGCTGGAAGGTGCAGACAATCGTTTACATTTACTCTCTGCCTCCGTCAGCCTCTGTGCCAGCTTATCAACATCGCCATGCCAATTTTTGTTGTCTATCATTGGTTGCTGGCGGCTAGCATTAGAATTTTCTATTTTTTTAAGTTCTACACCTGCATAATTTCCCTGCATAATGGAAACTTTTAAACTATGGATGTTACTTTTGGCTAATTCCAGATCCTCCTTGAGGGATTTGTATTGCATTAAATGTTCAAATTGCAGCCAACCATGCAGCAAAAATCAGTGCAGTGTTACCCTCACATTTGCTGTATTTATTCTCTGTTACCTTTACATTTACATACTATTGTGCCTGGTGCCATGGGTTTTTAGATTCCTCCATTACTCTTATTATTGCAGCACTATCTTTAACTTTAGAAATCCTGGTCATCAATTTCTCCATGATGCGCAAAAAGTTCAGTAACTATACAACAATACTCAAAGAACAAACTTCTGCCACAAAGGTCTACCACTAGAGTATGCACAGGAGTGGAGACACTTAAGATAACAATAGTATTTTCACTGAATAATCTGAGTTTACACTCACAAAAAACAAAAGATAGAGGGCATGTGCTGAACAATAGAGATTGAGATATTATGTACAGTAAACATACAACAAACAATATTTGAAAGGAACCACCAGGCCAACAATAAAAACAGTAAATACTGGCAATGTTTTGTCAATAACTACCCCAACAAATTCAACTTCAAAACTTAGAAGTATGTTCTAAAACTGATAAGAAGTAAAGTATGCTAAATGCGACTGATTTTAAAAATACAAATTAAATTTATACAGTTCAATTCATCTTTATCAGTCACTGACCAGACCTCCACAGTTATATATCTTAGAACATTGTATAATTTCATTGAAAGAACAGAACTTATCTACTAGTTGCAAGTTACTGCTATAAATTTCTACTTTGACCAAAAGGGGAATATTACAACTAGTACATTTCTCAAAATCAACAAAATAACACTCTCTGTAACTCTTAAGCCTCGTACACACGATCGGACATTCCGACAACAAAATCCATGTTTTTTTTCCGATGGATGTTGGCTCAAACTTGTCTTGCATACACACGGTCACAAAAGTTGGTCGAAAATTCCAAACGTCAAGAATGTGGTGACGTACAACACGTATGACAAGCCAAGAAAAAGGAAGTTCAATAGCCAGTGCGGCTGTTCTGCTTGATTCCGAGCATGCGTGGAACTTTGTGCATCGGAATTGTGTACACATGATCAGAATTTATGCAAACGTATTTTGTTGTCGGAAAATTTGAGAACCAGATCTCCAATTTTGTGCAACGGAAATTCCGATGGAAAATGTCCGATGGAGCCTACACATGGTCGGAATTTCTGAAAAAAGGCTCCCATCAAACATTTTCCATCTGAAAATCCGACCGTGTGTAAGAGGCATAAGTTTCAAGTTCCTATAAAACCTACAATGCCTTTAGTGGACATAAAATCTACAGTACATACAAACAAAAAACTGATGAGCCTTTTCAAATGAACATACAAAAGAAAACATCAAGTAATTTTTTTTTGTCTTAAAAATTAAATACCTACAATAAACAAGAAAAAGAAGAAAAAACAAAAAAGATTGCAAAATATTTCACCAAACCAACAATGACAACACTCTTTTCATGTCTTTCCAATAAAAACATATATGTACTCACCATAAAGCAAAATCAAACAATGATTCAAGAGAAACAACGCTTGGTAAGTACAAATAAATTAAACCAAAATGTTCCCGCTCAGTATATACTCCCCATTAAATTAGATTAAAAATAAATTAAAATAGGTTTCTACTATAATTACGGGATATATATATATATATATATATATATATATATATATATATATATATATATATATATATATATAATAATAATAATAATAATAATAATAATAATAATAATAATTTGATGGTGTATTCTCCCTCTTTTGTAGAGTTCTTTTAATTCCCACTAATAAAACATAAGTGTACCTATTTTTTTCCTAGATAGACTTGCTGTGACCTCAAAACTACCGCCAAACTGACTCAGTTTAAATCCACCCCAATAACCTTGGTCTGCATTATGCAAATCTTAGTATTGTTGTATTAAATACTTTCAGTCCTGGTCCCAATTATGTTACCCGAAATTTGTATTTTGAGATTTAATATCTCTCAGATATGATTTGGGTTAATGAGAGTTCTTTGATCATGAGTGAAAGCTTTAACACAATAACAAAACTTTATTGGTAAGTAGTAAGAAGGTCTAAACTAATACTGTGACAGACCTAGCCGGGAGAGAGACTTTTGGAGGGGACTGAATTCTAGCCTCTTACCAACCGATTATGGGCCCTGGCATTTGGCGGAATGGTGCTCTTTGTGAGCTGTATGCCTGGGGACCCTTGTGGTGGCGTTACTTTAGATTTGCGTCCATATCCCCCCAAGAGACACAGACTCTGGGGACCCTGGATTTGCCATATTAGAAATAGTGGCTGATTCATAATGCTGGGACAAATACTGTTAGGAGATGCTGATGTCAATTCCAGCCACCTGTCTGTCTGTTGCCTGCTAGAATGTGTTTATTGTAAATAAGTCTAGTATGGGATCTAAGAGTCATTAGATCCCCATTGTTGTTTGTGTTAATTAACTCTGCTATTGTGTGAAGAAGAGTTCTGTGTTGATTTGTGATAATGTTGATTGTGTTTTCTGAGCTACAAGACGGCCAGTCTGGCCTAAAGGTCATGACTGAGTTATCTAGGCTGTCTAAAGGGATTAGTTAATTAGCCCATGTTAATTATGTTTCTGGTCACAGGTGTATGTTCAGAGTAATATGAGCAGGAGGTATGCACCTCCTCTTTTACTGTATAAAAGAGCCTGTATTCCTTTCAATAAAAGAGATTCCTGGTTGAACTTACATACAGCCTGCCTGGTGTTTGTTCTGAGCTATCCCAACTGGATTTGAACGGCACATAGCTGTAATTCAATTCCCGGAGCATCGGATGACCGAACCATCAGATGTTGCAATCTGATTCAATAGCCACAGGGGAGTGTCGGGAGAGTGGAATCGAGCGAGCAGGGGCTCGTTACAAATGCACAGCAATCTATCTATTTGTCAGGGCTGGGCCCTTCCTTCTCAAAACTGGCCACTCAGCTGTCGGCTAATTGCCAGCTCCTATCTCTCCATAGTGACTCACATGTTGATGATATCCTGCTCGTCAGTCCTGCCTACTTAAGCTGTCCAGTCCAGATGATCTCTGCCTTCCCCTTGGTCACATCTCTAGAGACGCTCTCCTGTGTTTCTGTCAAAGACTTGTTTGGCTGACATTCCTTCTGGCTCCAGATCCTGCTTGCTGTTCTATTACGCTCATCTCTGGCTCCCTGACGTTTTGGCTTGTCTGACTATCCGTTCCGGTTCCTGAACTCTGGCTATGTTTTGACTACGTTTGCTCTGTTTACCTTTTTGTTTATTATTATTAAACAAGTGTGATTTAACTGTACTTCTGTCTCAGTCTGATTCATGGTTTCTGACAGTAGGCGAAGGCCATGAATTCAGCAGATGCAGTTAATCCACTTGTTGGTAATATTTTTTCCAGATTGGATAAGCAGGATCACTGCATGGATCAGTTTGCCATGGCGTTACAAATGCTCCTAAGCCGCAGGGCTCACTTGGAATCTCCCACTGTAGCTGCTCCAGTACAACCTGTGTTGCAGGCCATCCCTGCTGCTGTTCCAGTCTCTGTGCAGGCGCCCGCCTCAAGTATTACCTCTATAAGAGATATGTCTGGTTCTGCTCTGTTTCCCCAGCGATTTGGGGGTGATCCAGTCCAATGCAGAGGGTTTCTCAACCAGGTTGAGATATACTTTGAGATGCTGCCCCAGGCATTTCCCACGGACAGAAGCAAAGTAGGTTTCATGATATCTTTTTTTTGCTTTCTGAGAGAGCCTTGGCCTGGGCAAACCCTCTATGGGAGACGTAAAAACCTGTTGTCTTGAGTTACCCTGAGTTTGTGACTTCTTTTAAAAGGGTGTTTGATGTTCCTGCACGCTCCGCTTCTGCTGCCATGTGCTTTATGTCCATCAGAGTACGAGAACTGTTGCCAATTACGCCATTGAATTCCGTACTCTAGCAGCAGAGGTTGCTTGGAAGGTTGCTTGGAACAATGAGGCCCTCATGGCTGCTTTTTCTCATGGTCTCTCGGATACCATCAAGGATGAGATAGCAGACCAAGATACACCCACTGAGCTGGAAAGGTTGATCACGTTTGCCATCCTCATTGACTCCAGACTCAGAGAAAGACTCCCTTTAAAGGAGCACTTATGGAAGCCTCCTGTACATTTGTCTCCGACCTTTGCAGTCATACCCTTGCCTCCCTCACCTCCCATGCCTCCTGGTAAGGAGTCGGTCTGTGAAGATAAACCCATGCACTTGGGCTTCACACGTCTCTCTGCAGATGAGGGAATCCTTAGGAGGAGGGAGAGATTGTGCCTTTATTGTGGCCAGGCAGGTCACTTTTTTGAAGTCTTGTCCTACCCGTCCAGGGAACGCCCGAACCTTGAGGTCCTGTCATGGACAAACCTTAGGTAGCGTTGTTTCTTCCCCAGTTACTCAGAAGGATAAGCCCCTGGTTTCAGTTACCCTTTCTTGGGCTGACTCGTCCGTCGAGATACAGGCTCTAATCGACTCTGGGGCTGCAGGCCTGTTCATTGATGCTGTCTTTGTATCAAAGCACTCGATTCCGCTGCAGCTACGTGACACTCCACTTGCCATTGAGACTCTTGACGGAAGACCTCTACAGCCTGCCCATTTGACTCATGAGACCGTTCCACTGTCAATGGCACTGGTCGTATAATTGTGCAATTGACCTTCAACCTGGTGCCATACCCGCTCGTGGCTGGGTTTACCCTTTGTAGGTCTGGGAGGATAAGGCCATAGAGGACTATGTTGCAGATGCACTTTCTCGAGGTTTCATCCGCCAATCCTCGTCCCCTGCTGGTTTCTTCATTGTGAAGAAGAAGAGTGGTGAACTGAGACCTTGTATTGATTATAGGGGTCTCAATCGTTTCACGATTAAGAATGCCTATCTGATTCCGTTGATTACGAAGTTATTTGACCTCCTCAAGGGAGCAAAGGTTTTCACAAAGCTTGATTTGAGAGGAGCATCTCCGTGGTCTTCGTTCCACTTGGGCACAAGTCCAAGAGGCTTTGCGACATGCTAATGATAGGTACAGACTCCATGCTGACTGCAGACACCTGCCTGCGTCTTCCTACCAGGTTGGGGACAGGGTCTGGCTGTCATCTCGCAACCTCCAACTTTGTGTTCCCTCTCTGAAGTTTGCACCTTGGTTTATTGGGCTTTTCAGTATTCTTTGCAGGATTAACCCAGTGGCTTACGCATTAGACCTTCCCTCTAATATTTCAAATGTATTACATGTCTCCTTATTAAAACCTTTGGTCTGCAACTGCTTTACCACCTTGGTGTCTCATCCTCACCCTGTACAGGTTGAGAACCATGAGGAGTATGAAGTACAGTCCATTGTTGACTCCGTAGGTTCCTTGGGCGCATAAAGTACCTGGTGCATTGTAAAGGGTACGGTCTGGAGGAATGCTCTTGGGTCTCATCCTCGGACGTACATGCTCCTGTCCTCCTCCGTGATTTCCATAGACGTTTTCCCCTCAAGCCTTGTGGTCCTCTGAGGGGGAGGGGTCATTGAGGAGGGGGTACTGTCAGGGCTGGGCTCAGTCCTTCCTTCTCAAAGCTGGCCACTCAGCTGTCAGCTAATTGCCAGCTCCTATGTCTCCACAGTGATTTACCTGTTGATGACATCCTGCTTACTTAAGCTGTCCAGTCTAGATAATCTCTGCCCTCACCTCAGTCACATCTCTAGGGATGCTCTCCTGTGTTCCTGTTAAAGATTTGCTTGGCTGACATTCCTTCTGGCTCCAGATCCTGCTTGCTGTTCTACTACGCTCATCTCTGGCTCCCTGACGTTTTGGCTTGTCTGACTATCCATTCCAGTTCCTGAACTCTGGCTATGTTTTGCAAAAGTTTATTCTGTTTACCTTTTTTTTTTATTATTATTATTATTATTAAACAAGTGTGATTTAGCTGCACTTCTGTCTCATTCTGATTCATGGTTTCTATTGTACAGAAAAAGGGAAAAAAATCATAGATTAAATGAAGGGATACAGAATATTTTACTCAAAATATTAATATACAAACAGCAAGACAGACAACACATGGGACAAACATATGTACATTTTAGGCTGCTTTCACACTTGGGCGCTGCTTTACCATCATTTTAGTAGTGCTATTCGGCCACTACCGGGGCAGTTTTAACCCCCATTAGTGGCTGAAAAAGGGTTAAAACTGCCTGCAAAGTGCCTCTGCAGCCGCTGAATACACCGCTCCTATAGCACTGCAAAGATGCAGCTTGCAGGACTTTTTTGGCCGACCTTCAAGCACACCACTCCAGTGTGAAAGCCCTCAGGCTTTCACACAGTAGAGGCGCTTTACAGGCGCTATACAGGTGCTACTTTTAGCATTGTAGTGCCTGTAAAGCTCCTCAATGTGAAAGTAGTCTAAGTGCTAGGTGATGTCCTGATATTTACCAGTGGTGTAGTATGGGGGCTCCCTGTAGGGATTGGGTCTTCTCCCTTCCTTCTCTCTCCCAAGAATTAAACTCCCCCAAGCAATTAAACTCTTCCAAGAAATGTCATAGACTTGGGGCCATCCCGATTGGTGGCAATATCTTAACCCCTCTCCTACATCCAGGTGTATCTAATCCAGGATTGGACAATTTCCCCATCCCCTACCACCTCCTTTCTTGGGGGGGATTAATTGTGCCAGGTCAGAACCTTCTCTTGAATGAGGCATTGGGTATGCAAGGTCATATCCTGGGCAAATTGTCCATTCTTGAACAGTTGGCCATATTTTCTGCATATCTAAAGAGCACATCTTTTGAAGTGGATATAATGTTAGTTAACAAAGGGCGTTCAAAAGGTCTGGTCTAGATAATTACTTTGGTCTATGATAGGGGACTTAATTTAGGTGTTGTCCTTTCTTGCACATACGTTTACAACTGGTAAATAGCAGAGCATCTGTTAACAGATAGCATTCCTGAACTTCAAAAGAAACCAGTAAATCAATTAGTTTCTCAAACTAAAGCCTGAAGATCTTGTTCCCATAGATGTGTACATATAACTATATTAACCCATCAAAAAAAAACAATATTTCCTACCACTAATCCTTGTTACTCATTTAAAAAAAAATATATATATATATATATATATATATATATATATACAAATATTTACAGTTGCTAATGGAGATTACACATAAACTCCTCATAAGTCAACACCCCCGTATATTACTTCTTCACTTGGTTGAGATTTACAATGTTACTGTAGAATTTAATTGCATATCTCTTCCTAACTGCCTATAGTCTTATGGGATGTCAGACAACTATATAAAACAGCATTCAATCAATGTTACATGTGATGGTGCAGCTATAATGCTGGGAAATAAGAGCAGAGTTGGGAAATTATTGAAGGAGATATTTCCTACAATTATTCTGTGGCACTATGCTAATCACAGATTAGAACTGTCAGTTAGAATTACAGTCTTATATGCTAGGGAATAATAGATTTAAGACCGTTATGGATAATATACACTCTATCAAGAAACCCCAAAAACAGCATAGAATTTCAAGCCTGTACCATCTCCCTAGAGGCACAGCTTTTGAAAATAGGAAGAGTTTTCAGTACAAGTGGGTAGCATCTTCTTTTCAATCTGTTTCAGCAGCGTAGGAGAACTACAGAGTGTTAGTTAATAA